>NC_083347.1:96268385-96874840 GCF_019175385.1 Lycium barbarum | reverse complement strand
ATGATGAACTAGAATGCTAATTGATGATGCGACTACCTTGAGATGAATTGTGATTCGGCTTCTATGCTTTGAACTTTGTTGTCGTATTTGGCCTAGCTACTTGGGAGGAAGGGTAGTCACTATGGATCCTAGTGTGTCAATGCCTAGCTACTCGGGAGGAAGAGTGGCCGCTGCGGGTTCTCTACCTGGGTGCGGTTTATGCCTTGCTATTCAGGAGGAAGGATAGCCACCGAGAGTTTAATATTCCAGTGCGGTGCGCAGTTATGTTTAGGGAACCTCAAAGGTCATCCCTTCGATGTGATTCATTCTTGGGCCTGTATTGGCATGCGTGATATCTTTATCTCTTTATGATAGTATTACTGATGATAGTCTGGCAAATTGAAAGGACATAACCGAAAGTTTTAAACTAATAAAAAGGGGTTCTCATTTGTTTTGACAAGCATATTGAATGAAGTTGAGTAACTGTTTAACAGTGATTTCACGTGGTTTCCAGAACTGATTTCTTTACTTATTATTGTATCTGATTTTTATATGTCATATTGTCCCCGAGGCACTCACTGAGTACGAAGTACTTAGGCATACCATTGTTGTTTTTGATGGTATGTTAGGCAAAGAAGAAGAGCATATTCGACGAGACTAAAGCGCTAGGAGAACTTGTTGTTGCTATTGATTTGGTGAGCCCACATGCTCATTCGTAGGTCATCCTCTATTTATTCATCCAATTTATTTATATTAGTTTTTCGGGCTGCGTCCCGTTGATTAGACGGTCATTCTTTATTCTTAGAAGCTCCATAGTTTACATTCATTCATTCTGTGGGTAGTTGATGAGTTGTTGCATAACTCTTTGGGCACTTGTCATGTTTTGATTAAGTTATATAACATTAAGAACTTCCGCTGATTTTAATTTTGATATCTTGATTAGAATGCATTTATCTATAAACTGCTGGTAATTGAGTGGTGAACCTTGCGGGTTCTAGGGTTGGATATGGAATGTTTAGGTTCTTCTGATGTTGTTCATGACGTCGGATGCCGGTCACATCTAGGGTGGGTTTTGAGGCGTGACATGTTCATGCCTCCCATCAATAGTGATTTAGTTCATAAGCATGCTTTTGAGTTCAGTTCATAGCTTTTTTTTATCTAGCTAGGAATGATGCTCAAATGTTTAAATGTTTAAGTTAATGATTACCATGTTATTTGTCTTCAGCCAAAGATGATTAGTGTTTAATGTTAGAATTAGAATCTGGATCTCTATAATGATTTGTTAAGCATAGGAGATGTGGAATATCATGTTTAATTAATCAATGTTAGATGTGTCATTTTAGGTCAGTCTTTGATGTTTGAATGATAATATAATCCCCTGTGTAAACTTGATTAGTATCTTTACTGTTAATATACATCTGCAATTAGCATTGATTGTTTTAGTTTAACCTAGTCTTGAACTATCAGTCTTAGATTAAGGTCTGATGGTCAATGTTATATGCAGAGTAGTTTAGCACAGCTATATTCAGATTCAGTTGGGGTTTAGACGTTGTATATAGGTATTTGACTTCCAAGAAATGCTTTTTTGATTTCTAGTGCCACACTTTATAAGTGTTCTTATGCCTTCACTTTGCACAATCCCATCATCAGCATGTTTAGAGTATATTGGGTTCATTGATTTGCTTAAGTATCTAACTTCCTACGCTATTAATGACGCGTGAGAGTTTTTGACAAAGGTGTTTAATATGTTTCTTTGAAACTAACTGTAAAGAATTCTACATATAAAATGAACTTAAAATAGTATCTTAAAGACTCTGACATACTTGTTTAACATCATCACTGCCTTGAGTTGTTTAATATTGAGTTAATTTGCCTTGGGCTTTTATTTTTGGACATCCTTTATTGGTCTTCTCTTGTCAGCCCGAAGTCTTCCATGGTCTATGACACATCAGTGATGGCCTGGGATGTTTTAAGCTGTCTATATATGTTTGTTTAAACTGTTGTGCATCTGTTGTGATAGAGATTATTTGTAATGACCCACTAGGTCGTTATAGGGGGTGACTTAGAAAATTAGACCTCCGTTGGGAATTCTGAGGCTGCAGGTGAGTCCGTAGCATGTTTTTATGTATATGTGCATGTTTTGTTTGCGTCTGTAGGTCCTCGGATTGGTGTTAGGATTTTTGGGTGAAAAATTGGTGGAAAAACCGAGGTACTGGTCAAAATAGACCGCTGTAACGGGTCCGTCGTAGTGGTCCTAGGCTCGCCACCGCGGGGAGCCGGGGATTAATGAGGTTCGCCACAGTGGGAGGCTTCCCGCTATAGCGTGACCGCTGCAACGGTCGACGCGAGGCAGAATCCGTGTTTTATATTCTTTATTCTGGACCTATTCGCCACACAACTCCAAAATAGTTTCCAAGAGCTCCTGTAGAGAAATTCTAAGGCTAGGGCTAAAACACTCTTGAGAGGTAAGTCTCAACCCTTCACCTTGTTCATTCCATCATAGTGTTAGGTTCCATGATTAGCTAAGGGGTCTCTAATAGTGAATGAAAGGATAGAACCCTAGAAACTGTAAACCGTCAAGTAAATGAATGGGTTACTGATTTTATTGTTGTTTAATCATCTAGGTGTATAGATTATCACTTCCTAGGATGAGAATTTGATTATGACATGATGGGAGTTGTCACGGCCCAAACCAGGGAGCCGCGACTGACACCCAAGACCCTACTCGGCTGAGTGCCATACTACTATTCCATCTAGGACTCACAACTTTTTGTGAACCTTTAATCTACGAAATGACGCTTCCGTCAGGTAATAAGAACTTTTCAATAAAACTCTTCCGTCAAATCAGGGACTTCTCCCTTATCGTTAATTCAATGAAAGCCTTTAGTCACAATAAAATCTTTTAAAAAAAAAGCATAAAAACACATCGACCTATATGGTCGCTTTACACAACTGTCGACATCTCCACGCACTACCCACAGGACACTGTCTATAAAAGTCTCTAACATACACGAGATACCATAACATAAGTACTCTGACTTGGCAACACTCCGAACTGAGATGGAGCTCACCAATCCAGCCGATAGCCTGGGAACATCCTATAGCCAATGTCTTCTACTCATCTGTATACACTTTCGTGGCATGAAACGCAGCGCCCCCAGGTAAAAGGAAGTCAGTACGAATAATGTGCCGAGTATGTAAGGCAGAACTGAAACAATATATCTCGACTCGGATGATAAAAGAGTAACAGACTCAATCTGTACCTGTAACCAACTCTAATAAACATGTATGTGTATATGAACTTTTGATGCAGCATAAGTATGTATATATATATATATATATATATATATATATATATATAATGCATGCCTTTGCCCTGCTCACAGCCCTTTCGGGCATAATAGCATAATGGCCCCTTCGGACCCCCTTCGGGCATCATAATCATCGTATACCAGATGATCAGGTGGTTTGCGTATATAACGCCTTAGCCCTTTTTCCCTTCTCCATGAAATGATGTCGTGCATGTATGTAAATATGGAAATGCATGAAAATCTTTGGAAACCATCAAAATACTCCCTTCGGAGCAACTTTTAGTTCAAAACGGGAACTTCTTCCCTTTTCTTAAAAATAGGAACTTCTTCCCCTTTTTCTCAAACTTGGGAACTTCTTCCCCTTTTTCTCAAAAATGGGAACTTCTTCCCCTTTTTCTCAAAAATGGGAACTTCTTCCCCTTTTTCTCAAAAATGGGAACTTCTTCCCCTTTTCATTTGTCTCCTACGAGACTCAAAAATCAAATGTGAAATGCATAGGAATAAGGAAACCTTAAGAATGTCCCCTTCGGGAATTAGACATCGTTATGAAATCGCATAACTTATGGATGCCCCTTCAGGACTTAAGAAGTCAAGAAACTCGGATATCCTATATCTAGGAGTGGATTCATTATGGATATCATTACCCTTCGCGCTTGTCATAGATCATGCTAAAAAGAAGGAAAGGATAGCCTCAACATACCTGGAAGCTCGCTTCTCGACTTTACAACCTCCCTCTTGTCTTGAATCTACATATAAAACCATTCATACTATTGTTAGGCCCGTTGTTATATACTTATCCTAAGCATCCAAATAAATCTTTCTAGAATCTGCCAAAATTTCGGCAGCATCTCCTCTCTTTATATGCCTAGCCGAAAATCTCAATTCAGCAACCAATAACAACAACAACAATTCCAACATCAACAACAATATTATCAACACCAAGATATTACATAAACATCCCACACGATGTTTTATCCAATGTCTCGACCCATAAATTCATTATACGCTCATTTAGTAACTTTTCTCCGCAAATAAGCTTAAATCAATACTAATAAAGAAAGATTTATACCTTTCACCCGCTAGAATTGCAATATCTTCGATTATCATCTTGAATCCAAGCCAAGTTTCGCCGCAATTCGATATTATAATCGCGGCTATGTGTTGTCCGAACTCAAATTGGGGGATTTCACTTAATTCGCGTTAACATCTAGTGGATGGAAGTTGGGAGAATTTTCTAGAAAATTTGGGAAATATTTGGAGTATTCTTGGGCTGAAAATGAGGTTTAGGATCAGATTTGATCCTTAAATAGCGGGTCAAATTCGGGTCGGGGTCACTGTAGCAGACCGGTTACTGTAGCAGTGTTTCTACTCTGTCAGCCTAACTTGTAACGTCCATAATTCTCCACTTCGATGCCATATGAACGAGCGGTTTGTTGCGTTGTAAACTAAACACGACGAACTTTATTTTAGGCTTTTACTTTGCTTCAAAACTCCTCATCTACTAAAAGATATTCTTTCCCTAAGTTGGGCCAAAATTGCCCCTCATTTTTTTCTTCCAAGTTCCAACAAATTTAATTTCCTTAATTCACCTGCCTTTCAATCCTTCCATAGCTTACTATATGAACTTAAACCCTTATAACCATAAGATAGGCGCGTATCACTCCAGTGTTCACAATTAAGCGGTTACGTTCAAACTGCGAGGTGTAACAGGAGTGATGTATTGAGGCTTAGGGTTTCATAAATATGGTAGCTTTGGCATAAAAACTGCTTGTAAAGGGTTGAAATGATTAGAAAACCTTTGAACGGATAGAATATGATTATTGGGATCAATACTAGTATGAATTCACGCTTAGTGATAGTTCACCCATTTGAAAACGGTAGAAGTAGTTAGGTTCTTTTCCCCAATTGTTGTATTGATTGAATAGATGATTCGAATACTCATGTAGCGCTATATTTATAGACTTTGAACTTTCGAAAGCTTTGCGAAAGGAGAAAGCTATCATGGAGTGATTGCATTGTCTCAGTTCTGCTTTGAGGTAGGTTACAGTCTAGTTGAGTTAGACTTTAATTAGTTGATTGTATATGTTATGAAATTGATAGCAGAAGCATGATTAGGGCTTTAGACATAAAGTGTTGTTGGAAATTCCTTAATTGATATTGGTTAGTTGATTATGTGATTAACTATTATGAATGATAAAGAAGGAGTTAATGAATACTCTTCTTGTTGACTTGAAGTAATCCCTTTTTCATGTTGTTAATGAATTGATTCATGAGTCTTGATATGACTTGTGAAATGGTGACTTGTGTTCCTTGATATTGACTTATTGATTGTTCACATTCCTTAATTTATTGTGGAATGGAAATACATTGTGATGTGAAAGATAATATAATTATGAAAAGGCACATTTGATAGGGGGTGAGGATATGGCCTAGTTATGGGCTCATGATTCGAGGTCAGTTCCGGAGCGATTGGTACATGGACACCATGGGTCCCCTGCAGGTCATGGCTATTTGGGAAAACATTACCATTTAGCATGTGCGTACGGATATGTGACAGAGTGAGATAATTCGTGAGATACAGTTGTGTTGGTGATTACATGATTTGAGTTACTTTTATTGATTGTTGGTTTTATGGGCTTATCTTAATTCAGTGGGATGATTCTTGTTGATAATTGCTTGTGGTTATGTGTTGTTGTGCCTATCTATCTATTTTATTGATTTCGTGATTTTATGAATGATATTAATCTTAGTCGGCCTATGATATCTATCAGTACATAGTGTTTGTACTGATACTACCTTGCTGCATTCTTTTGAGTGCAGATTGTGATCCAGAGACGTCTACCAGACCTCATACTTAGCGTGAGGCTAGTTTCGATAGATTTGAGGGTGAGCTCTTGTCCATGCCAGGCCACCTAAAGATCTTCCTTATTTTAGATATCTATTCACTTCACAGATTTATGTTTATTTCAGACAGTTGTTCAATCTTTAAACAGTTATGTTTTAGAGTCCTTGTACGATGACTTTCGGATTTTGGGGTTGTAATAGTTAGACTTCCGCATTTGTTTATTATTTATGGAATGACTAGACGTTTGGATGATTATTACTTTGCTTATATTTTTGATATGTCTAAAAATGGCTAAGTAATTGGTAATCGTTGGATGGTTGGTTAAGGGGATTGGTTTGCCCACTAGGTGAATTAGTGTGGGTGCCACTGACGGCTAATTGGGCCGTGACATTATTTAATAAACTGTATTGATATGATCTTTTTGAAAATTTTCCATAGTTGTATTCATCCTAGAACAACACAAGTGCTACTGATTTTGGTTTTAGGCTATAGAATATTTATCCATTTTATTGCAGATTGACATGAACAGTTGTAAGCCTAATAGGAATCAAATGCATCAGATATAATTTATGTGTAATTTGATATATGCTTAAAATGCTATATTTCTGATGCATTTTTATCCTTTGCCATGTTCTGTGCTATTGTCATGTTGATATACCTGAAATGTACATGGTATACATGGTTTGTATACACTTCTGTGTATACTGCGGGGTATATTGTGTATATCAATAAGGTCTGGGAGTAATCCTCAATTTAGATGTGTTAATGTGAATATTGCTTCGGGCCATGCCTTTTTTCATTTATTATGTTGTCACTTAAATGGGCATGTTTCCCCATCTTTTAGTTGATTCATATTGCTACTGACATTTGGGCCTTGCCCCTGCGTGTTATATCTTTATGGGCCTATCTGAACTCTTTTAGTATGATTATTTCATTTAGTGTAAAATGCATTTGAGTTATGCCTGAACCTTTCTATGTGGTAATCCTCTCTTAAATTCCGATTAGTTTAGTCATTTAAGGCCTAGATACTTTCTAACCCACTACCCTTCTTTTCCCCTTTGTGTGTCTTGGGATGAATTCTTTGGGCCACTTCCTTCTTGAAACCTGTTAGGCCTGAGGCCTAACCTTCCTTCTTTGATCGAGTCTGAATCTGAATAAGGGAAGCAAATATGTCGATGGGCCACCCATATGTAAAAGTAGGCAACTGGTGGACTTAGGTGGGCCCACCAGCCTAACTATTCTTCTATATTCATATATATATATATATATATATATATATATATATATATATGTGTGTGTGTGTGTGATCTTATATATTATTTTTATACTAGTTGTATATTGTAAACAACAATTGTACATATTGAAACGCTTATGTATGGCAGAACTTAGGAAACTGCCTAATTACTAGGAAGTCGCCTCAAATGATTTTCCAAACTCGGCTAATTCCTAAGTTTCAGCATGAAAATTGGTAAATTAACTTTGTTCCAAACCTTTTCAAGTATAAAAAATCAAAATTGATAATGTGATTAAGTTAAGTTCATCTTTTAAGAAGCAAATCATATTTTTTGGGCCTTATGCCCTTTGTGAAATTTGCAGAACTGAGGTTAATGTTTTTAGAAAAATTGGAAGTTGAATATTCAAAAACGTCAAAACAATATGGACCCTTTTCTTTAAACTTGTTTAAACTCGGGATGTTTTCGGAAAGGAAACAAGACTTTTTGGGGCCAAAAGCCCAAACATAAGGCCAAAAACAAGAGGAGATATTGGACCAATTTGAGATAAGTTGGCTTTGGTAGGAATATGGTTGAACAATTTGAGCTTCAATAAACTAAAAAAGGGACATAATAAACTCTTCTATATACTTATACTATAAAAAAGGAGATATACTCCGCTTACTTTACTATATATGTAATAAAACTTATAAGAACTAAACTCATATCATTAGGACAAAACTATTAGCAACTCTACTCGGAAAAAATCCCGAATGTGTCTTGGTCCGAAAATGAAATGAGTTGAACCCTCGTATGAATTTTAAACCAAAACCCTTTTTTCAAAGGGGACATTTTTGCCAAAAAATAGAATTGATGATAAGCATGAAAATTTTGCAAGAAAGGAAATACTTTAAGAAAATAATCACACATTGAAGCTCGTAGGTCAACTATATTCTACGGATCCTTCATACTAGGGTGCTTAAAAGCTTCCCCAGGGGATCACCAAAAACCCTTGCCTCGAACTCTGGTTTAAAAGGTTTTTATCTTGTTTCGATAAACCCTTTTTGCTCGATTTTCCTAATTTTCATTATAAAATTAGGTGGCGACTCTAAAAATACGAAATCCCATTAGAGCACCAACAACATCATAGTAGCTTTTATGCACCCGTGCAAAAGTGAACCGTAACAGATGGCGACTTCACTGGGGATTTTCTAGGTTCTAACCATAAGGATTTCAATATAATGATGATAAGCATGAAAATTTTGCAAGAAAGGAAATACTTTAGAAAATAATCACACATTGAAGCTCATAGGTCAACCATATTCTACGGATCCTTCATACTAGGATGCTTAAAACCTTCCCCAGGGGATCACCAGAAACCCTTGTCTCGAACTCTGTTTTAAAAGGTTTTTTCTCTTGTTTTGATAAACCCTTTTTGCTCGATTTTCCTAATTTCCATTATAAAAGTAGGTGGCGAATCTAAAAATACGAAATACCATTAGAGCACCAACAACATCATAGTAACTTTTATGCACCCGCGCAAAAGTGAACCGTAACAGATGGCGACTTCACTGGGGATTTTCTAGGTTCTAACCATAAGGATTTCAATATAATGTGATTTAATTGTGAATATTTGCTTATTTTTTTTACTTTCCTGTAAAATATAAAATGTCATGCATTTCATATCATCAATTCCGCCACTCCAGGAAAACAATATGATTTCAAAAGGGGTCACGCGGGCTTGCGGTCTGGCCTTCACTAAAAAACCTGAAACACCCCTTTTTTGGAACACGTTAAATGCGGAGTTGGTGTGCGGTCACCCAACAACCGGCAACGATTCACCCTGAGTAGTCCGCTCGGGATTAAGGTCTTTTTCAAAAACCCACTCTTACATATGTCTGGGGTAGAACTAAGCCAAATCCAAAGATGAGCTAGAAAGTTTTTGGATATTTGAGATGTATCTAAAGCCCGTTAGGTAGACTACCTCGTGTCAAATACGGTTTATAACCCGAAAGATACCGCATCGCATTTATGTGCTAAATGGAAACATTTTGTGCGCCTATGTGCTAAACCATTGCCTATTGGAGGGGGGAGGGACATTAACCTTGCTTTTATTTTTTGATTTACAATTTGACATGGTGATTGAGGTACCCGACTTATTAAATATATAGCGGGGTAGAATGAACAAGGATAAAAGAGAGAAAATTACCTATCATTTAGGAAACCTACTCTCTATTATGATGATGAAGGATTGTAGGGAGCTAATTGTGGTGATTATCGGGTTTTGGGACAGAGATAGGATGGTTTTTCGATTTGGGGATGATGTGGAGATGGCCCCGACTTTGGAGGAGTTGCGAGATGTTATAGATAGTGTGGGGACTTGTTTGAAAAGAAAAAAAAAACCCGACAACCATGTCTTAATCCCAGAAAAGCCCACCCTCAACCAAATATTGAACATGTTATCCTTATCCCATGCCAATAGGACATTCGGTCGAACCATACCCTTTAGAGAGTTGTACAAAAGATTCGGTAATCCAAGTGTATTTGTGGAACACCCAACCGAATTCAAAACCTATGCCGAATGGGAAGCCACCCGACCTTTAGCCTTTGCCATTTTCTTTTTGGGACTCATGGTCTCCCCAAAAGATTGAACCTTAGCTGTAGACACCCGAGTCATCTCAATCACCTATGCTATCTTTCAAGGCATAACCCGAAATGACGAAACCAAATACTTTGACTTGACCCCCATCATCCTTGCCGATATATACCGAGCCCTGAGACTGTGTAGAAACCACTTTAGGTACTTCCAAGAATGCAACCTACTTCTACAATGGTGGATCCTTAAACACATGAACAAAGTCGAGGGTACCCAGTATTTGAGTAGGCCGGTAGAAAAGGATGACCTTCATAAAATTTACCCCAACTTCGGGAATCAAACCAAGCAAGGCTGGGCCTTAATCTTTTCCCGACTTAGGGAGGATAACATACAATGGATGTTCAATGACTTCATAACCGACACCGTTGTGGTTAAGGGAAGGAAATGCCCGTTCTTACCACTCATGGGAATTTGAGGGATTCGCCCTTATGCACCTTTTAGGGTCTTGAGGCAATTTGGTAGGACCCAAGTCATACCCCAAGTTGGAACTATGGAGGAGTTTATCATTGACTATGATGGTGACAAGATTCAGTGGGCCAGGGATTGTGTTCGAGAATAGAATGGTCGCATATCTTAGGGCACAGACACTTTAGCCCCCGATAGGTTTCATCCGGGTTGTGAAGAAGAGTATAGACATTGGTTGAGGGCTGACTTACAAGGTACTATCGCTCCTAAGCTCATCCTCTACAATTGTGTGCAAGACAAGGCCTCTAAAGCAGATATTAGAACTCGCTTGATCCAAAAAAGGGCCGATGACAGGGATGCTAAATACTTGGAAAAAATAGAGCACGATCAAGCTATCATAGAAAGCTTGAACCATGAGTTGGAGTTCACCCATGACTATTTGATAGAGATCGATGATCAGATGAGGAAGACTTTGGATGATATTGCACCGATGAGCTTTGCACAGAAAGGGTTTCTGATGGGTACCATGTTGACATCGACTCACCTCCACATCCAGACCGCCCTCCGAAAGGCCAAGAGGGCGAGAACCGATAGGGCTTCATCATCGGCTACTGGAGGACACTTATGTTGATTTATTTCTGTCTTGTCTTTATTTATCTTTTGTATCCCTTCAGGGAAGAATATTATTGTTGAAATTTATGATTATGGGGGCAATGGTGTGGTACAAATGGCACATTTATGTTTCAAACGATTAGAAAACCTTAGGCATGTGAGTAGTATATTTATTCTTATTGATTTATTGCTATGTGAATATGTCCTTTTGTGTTTCATATGTTTCATTTGAATAATTGATTGATCTCATGTACCAATCATCATCCCAAAGCAAAACAAACAAAGCACTTGAAATAACTCAAAACCCAAATGATTCAACAAACCCTAGTCAGTTTTCCCAACGGTTGCCATGAGCACCTCGGAGCACACTACTATCAAAAGGGAAAACAAAGGATCGCTTCGTAGGAAGATTCAAGATTTGGAAAGAAAAATCCGGGCGGTCAAAGACAAAATCAAGGAGGCCGACGAGTTAATGGATTCGACGGAAAGTCCGCCTAAGTAGTCCACTAGGTCAAGGCATCATCGAGAGGGCCTCTCGGATAAGGTCAAAGGGACATCCCACGGGTACATACCCCTTGTGACGGTTCATATTTTCACGGGCAGGGTTAGCGCTCGGAAAAGCTACATCGAAATCGTTGGTGCTATTTCAGACATTGTTTTAAAAGAGTCGCCACCCAATATTTAGGAAATTAGGCAAACAAGTTTTGAAGGGTTTCTTCATACACCATGAAAAATTCTTCTTAATCCAAAGTTCCAGGTAAAGGTTCTAGTGATCCCCTAAGGAAGGTGTTAGGCACCCTAGTATTGAGGATCCTTACTATACGGTTGACCTTCGAATTCCAATGTGTGAGTATTTGCATGAACTATTTATTTGGTGTTTATTTCCCGAAAAAAGTCTGTCATTTTGCATATCATTTTTTGAAAAGAATTGAATGTATTCCCTTTACATATAGGGTATTTAGGTTCAGATTTATAATATCCGGGTACAATTAGTTCCTTTCATATATAAGGATAATAGTAGTTTTTGTAAAGATAAAAAGTTCTTTTAAAGTATGGGACAAATAAATTTGTTCATGCTTTACTCATACGTGGTCCGGGTTAATCCGTTTAATACGTTTTTTAGAACGTCCTTTTCTAAAACTTTATGTTTACAAATAGTTTACATGGATTTAATTTACAAGAGTCTGTTTACATAATCAACTAACTTTTGGTCCTGGAATTTATCTTTAAAACCCAATTGTTTATAACATAAGAATAACGTTTTTTGACATGGGATTTGGCCCAAATTTATGCTCTTTTTTATAAAAATAAATATTAAGGTCTGTTGGGTTTTTGGCCCAAAATCTTATTTCTTCCTTTAATTACTGGGCCCAGCCCAAAACAGGTTTTCTCTTATCTTTTTTCTGAAAGAATTGTTAAATTGGGCCTAAAAATGTGATTTTAGGTTGGACCTTAGCCCTAAAAAATTCCTTAATCTTTTGTCTGAATCCAGTCCAGAAAATATGTGCGTTTTGGTACACAAATACACTACATATGTATAAATTTAAAAATCGCTTTTTTGACTGGTTGTTTAGTCCAAAGAAATAACTTATTTCTGGCATTTAAAGCATATTACTTACGCGCATTTTTGAAAACTATTTTTCTGTCTAGACTTGGAAAAGAGCTTTTGGAAAACTGAGTTAGCAAGGAAACATTCCTCTTTAAAGAAAAATTGTCAAGTCTGGTCTTTCTATGTTTAGGGAAGATGATAACAATATATTTTTTATTAAAATGAAACTAATCCTTTTCATTCCTTGATTGATTTTGGCCATTTTTTATTCTTTCAGAAAATGTTAATATTAATCTGGGTTTTTGAAAAATCACGTTGGGGGGCCTAAGGTCGAACTAAATGGCATATGCACCATTTACCTAAGATGCCTAGTCCAAACCATAAATGATTCCAATAATAGTGTGAGTTTGTTTTACAACATACAAATACAACACTTTAATTAATAAAGGAATAGCATGATGAAATTTAAGGAAATAGGGATATGCTAGGAGTGTACCGAACCCCTAATGGACCATTTTTACCTATGGTTGGGCCTTCATGTCATTCTCACCCATGACTGGGCCGTCAATAATATTAGCTTCCCTTTTCTCTCGTCGGACTTAACAGTTTTTGAAAGAAAATTTCCTATTGGGCCTTTGGCCCAATAAGGTGGCTAGACTCCGGCCCAAATGTCCAAGCAGTAGGAGGGGGAAAAGAAAAAGGAACCAAATTAGTCTATGTTTGTTGAACCTATCACTAGCATAATTATACGCATATATACACATGTATATTCAATTTGATTACAAGTGCACAATTAAAGGACTTGATCATACACTATTGGCTTCACTAAATTGCAACTCATACCATACCAAAGGGAAAAGGTTGTCACCACTCTTATTCCCGACGCCGCACAAGTTCCAAGGGGTTTCACGAACCCCAAGCATGACTGGACATCGGGGAATGGCTAAACCTATCCCCAAAACCACCTCAAACTCCCCAAACAAGTGTTGCCATAGTATGTAATCAGAGCCCCAAAGTTGTGCACAAGCATCATCACATAGGGAAGTAATTTAAATACAAAGAACATTAAAAGTAAACTCAAAGTCATGACAGAGAGACTGAGGCAGGTATTGTAATGCAATGATGTATAAAAATAACATAACATCTTCCAAATACTTAGTCAATAGGTGAAACAAACAAACATCCTCTTTTCCTTTGCATTTGGGGTTTAATGAAAACTGGCCCTTTTTTTCAATTAATCCTGAGTTGGGCCAGGCCCAACTACCTTCTAAAAGAGGACCCATTTGAAAGTTTAGAGCTTAGGTGAAGTTTCTATCTCTTTTACCCATGTATGCATGTTGTCTATAACTGGCCTATTCCCTTATATACACATGGTATACTTATGATATACACATATGATGTGTATACCAAGTATATACCCTATGTATATTCCTCTTCCTTTTCATTAGCTTATGTATATTTTGTGTATATCCACAATCTATATGTTTAACTTTAGGCGTCAAGATCATTTCATTCACCTAGTTAATCCTTGTCCCTTAGATCAGTGTCCAAATATATAAAGTAAAGCTGATTCAAGTCTAGTTTAATTCCTATACTTATCAAATAAATGATTCACTAGTTTCCCATGTTAGCACACCTCATAGTAGTAAGTGAGAGCTGCTTAATGTAGTAACAGAAACACCTTAGGGAGATGGAGGTAAAAAGAAGAAAATCATATAACTTAGGATCACCAAAATAGGGTTGGAACACCAAGAAGTCTGAACTAAAACAACATTAAATGAACTGAGACTGTGTAGTTCATATTCTCAGGAAAACCCACAGAAATGAACCTTTATCTTAGTCAAGCAGTAGTAAGAGCATATACACAACAAGATCTCATGTAAATTGCCATTTGAATAAAAAAAAAGAAATGAGCAACTATGTATATCACCAGTGTTCACAGAAAAAAGAATGGCATAAAATTTAAAACAGGTCTTTGCAACTCATGATTTTTAGACTCCTAAAAAAGTCACTTGTTATCAACAACCTTAAACTAGTCCATTTTCTCTAGAAAGAAAACAAAAATCACCCTATTGAAATAATCAGTTTCCTCTTCTTAACTTTCCCACCCCTTTCCATTTCTAACCCTTTGATAAAATGGTGAGATTTAATGAAGACCAATGCACCCTCATGACAGGAATGCCCCCCATGGTCCATAGGCTGTGTCATGACACCCCTTATTTGGAAGATAGGTACTATGAGTCAAGCTACGCTTGACTCTTCCCTGCCCCCTCTTTGAGGTGTCTTGAAAAAACCACCCTATGCCAAGTTGTTCAAACTATCTCAAGAGTACTCACAACATCCTCAAACAAAAACATCAAACCAATATCAGCTTACCACTATTTCATTTTTTAAACACAGACTCAGTATTCAGTTATTTTATCCTACAATTCTAAACATGATAGGGCTTTACACAGACCAGCAGTATGGAGACAAACCTTATTAGACAGAGTACAACTTTACCTTTTCAATCCAAATTTACACTACAATGCACGTTAAAATCTAAATGCAACAGGTCAAGTTCAAGAGTAAGGACTCTCACCAACCTTATGTTAATTAAAATGTCCTCTTCCCAAATTCAAAATAAGTCTAGCACACAGTACAGATAGGTCTAAACATAAATGTATCATACAGGTTTTTTGAACAAATTCATTCTTAAACAACACAAAGCAAACAAGTTGAACTCTAAAAACATGAATATAGGTCCTGATGGATAACTTACCCCTACGACTTAGTAAATAGTTGTTTTTAATCCTTTTAATTATGACAAAAATGTGAAAGACCCTCACACTTTGTTTTAACTTGGTTTCAATAGCATAAAATCTCAAGGATTCCCTAAGGCATAATAAACTCTTCCTAACCAATCCTAAGATCTCTGTGAATCCCACAGTCATGGGAACAAGGTTCAGGAGACAAGGAAACCTCAGGGTCCTAAAAGAGAAACATGATAGGGTGAGGTCGTCACCTCCCCATCCCTCTTCTGAGTCTTACTTTCAGTAAAATGGATCAAAGGCCCCACTGGTCGCTACCTCCTGTTCATGCCTAAGCTCACCTTTTACTCTCCCAAAGCAACCTCAACTCCCTACCTTATCCTTATGCCTAGTGGCAGTCACCAAGACCTTATGGTCAAGACTAGTTTGACACTGCCCTTAAACCAGATTTCATCTAAACACCTAGTTGACTACACAAGTTAAGAATTTCAATTAATTCAGTCTAAAGTCTTTACTATGCAGACTATTTTGAATTCCCTTTGGACATTAACACTTTGAAAAAGTATGAACATCCTAATCATTTAAAAGCTTAAGTTTAGGCTGAGCATCAACCCTTAGACTCAAACTGCTCCTTTTCACTAGTTGATTAATCATTTTTAATAGTCAAGAGCATATTAGGACTCAAGTACCCTTTTTAACCCTATTAAACCTTTTTTGAAAACTCAAACATGAATTAGACATGAAAAGGGGAGGGTCGTCAAGACTAGACCCTACTTAAATGAACAACCATGCCACACAATCATCCTTGTTGTATCTAGGTGTCCTGATCATTTTAGATGATTTTACAACTTTATAAACCTACACTAGCTTCTAATGGAGCATTTGGGAACATGTTACCAAATAAATGAACCTTAATCTCAACCTTCATTTTTAAAACTTCTATATCATATCCTAGAGTGTTATTGCTTCAACTTACCTTTAATGTGCATCATACAACTACTCAAAGTTATTTTTAGGCTAATCCAAACATATTCAAATAGATTTAGGTAGACTCAAACCCATTCAAATGCAAACAGACCCCTATAAGTATGCCTAGACTCTTTAAGCTTTATTTCAGTCTAATCATGATCCTTTATTTTATCCTAATCATAACTCATGCCATCTAATTGACATGGACAAAGTATACAGACCTTTGATAACAAATTGAAGGTTCAAACTTGACAAAGTCTCATTCAGGAAATAGCAAACTACCTTAAATGATTCAAGATAGATCATGACAATACCTTAGCCATCTATTACATTCAAATAAGCTCAGTATTGATTTAAAAGTTCACTAAATTACTATTACGAATCATGTAATCATATTTTGTCATGTTTAAGGTTTGAGCATCCAAACAGGAAACTTCAACATCTATTAAAACACACAACAATCTGTTCATCCATATCTATAGAACAACATCCATACATTATCTAATTTCATACATTCAGTCCATATTAGCAACTAACTACTAAGGTTAAGCATGTACTTTGAAAGTAAGGAAGTAATCTCTACTTCCAAACAATCTAATGAACCATAAAGATTACCTAGAACAACACATTATCACTTAATTGAGCCAAAAGTAATCCAACAAAAAGCATCAATCAGACCACTATCACATAAACTAACTACTAAATAGCAAAACAAGCAAAAGGATAAAATGTTACCTTTTTAAAGTGCAGTCGTGGTCAAAATTGAACTTGAAAGCGTTTTGTGCTTCCAAAACCACACTCAGCGACACCAGACTCGAAAAAAAGAAAGAAAATAAATTTTTAGAACAAAGAAAACCTCAACCCAAGTCAAAGTCTTTAAAAATTTTATACTAAGAGGCTTGAATTCGAAGTTTCTGGCCTCTTTTAATTTTTCCAATTTTTTCAAACTTTTTTCATGGTGAGGGTGGAGTTCTATTTATAGAACCCCAAAAATTGTTCAAATCCTCAAAGTGACGATGTGGGACAACTAATCTTTCCCAGAAAATGAACTTTCAAAGCAAATCTATGGCTTAAAACAACTTATCAATAAATGAACGGCCAGATCTGAGCCTCATTCGATTTGATCCAAACCCTTCACTCCCAACCAATGGAAATCAAGCAAATGAACACCATACGGCAAAAATCAAACACAATAATCAACTCTGACTAAGTAATTTCGAAGAAAAACAAAAAAAAAAGGAAAAGAAATTGTTACCGATTTTGGAAAGAAATAGGTAAAAGCAACCTTTGAATTAATTCTTTGCACATAAATGACACGGCAAAAGCTGTGTACTTCACACTTGTAATATTTCCATTTCTGGGATGAGAGAGAAGGGAAAAGGCAAGCGGCGACTTAGGGTTTTGCAAGAAAGAGGAAGAGAGAGAAAGGGGAAGGGTATAGGGATTGTTTGGAGTAAAAATAAAAATAAAAGGGGATTTACCCCCTCTTTATCTGCCTTGACAGAGTTGGGCCGGGTCTTGACCTGTTTTGGTCTGGAATCGGTCCAAAAAAAATTATATTAAGGCTCGCCATTTTTTTCGTAGTGTATACATATACATGTATACCTAGTGTATACATATATATAGAGAGAGAAAAATAGATAATTTGATAATTAGATAAAAATTAAAATCGATTATTGGTAATAATAGTTTAATTATAGACAAAATTAGGACATAATTATCCTATTAAAATAATTTAAAAAGGCCAACTGTGTAAACGGGCTTAAAATTGTGAATATGGCCTTAATTGATTTTAATCCAATTGATTATTTCAATGATGGCCACATTTGGCCTTAATTGATTTTAATCTAACTGGTTATTTCAATTATGGCCATATTTGGCTTAATTAGTAGATTTAAAAATTAAATTTCATTAATGACCTTAATTAATTTAAGCCAATGAATTTGGTTATTTCAATTAAGGCCATTAAGAGGCTAATTTTACAAAAATGGCCCCAATTTCCTTAAACCATGAATTGGTTAAATTAATTGTAGCCATAACAAAATAATTAAATAATTTAAACATCAATTGCAATAAGGACCACTTAATTGACTAATTTAAACATTTATAGGTAATTATAAATAATTTGGACAATTACACAATTATGCAAAATTAAAGATTAAAGGGTGAAATGGTTAACTATTTAAATTACTCAAACTCCTTGGATTGAAGGGAATAAAGTATTTGCTAATTTTAATTTTTTTGATAATTTAAACCGTTAAATAAGTGCTTATTATTTTAAAACAAAATACCCTCTTTCTTTTGATTAAATCTAACAAGCATCTCATAAATGCCATAAAAGTACCAATTAATTTCTAAATAAATTTGTGATGTCATGAAAAACCTTTCCATTAATTTAAAGGAGTAAAATATTGATCTGAATAATTTATAAAAATTATTTAAACCCTTTAAGGTGCACAACTCATTTTATTTATTTTCCAAAGACTCTGAGTGATTATAATAATTATGGGAGGTCAAAAATTAGGTATCAACAATTTCCCCTGCGGTGTTCGGGGATGGCGGGACCATCCCTGAACAATGAAATTTGACTAACCCTAATTTTTGACTGACCTAACTCATTTCACCCTTTATCTTTATGCAATTTCCACATGCGTGACCAGACCCTGGTTTCTAGGTTTCCAATATATCCCGGGTTATATGAGAATTCAGGCCACTTGTAGTTCGACTCAACTAAAGACTTTTTGAGTGTCTTGGAAGGAAAGTCCTGAGATCCTCAGTGTTGTGGCTGGGGTTCTTCTGGATGACTGTTAGAAGGTGACCGACTCTCTGGTCTTGAGTTTGCCTACATATCCCTAGTCTCTGGGAATCAGGTCACATGTAGTTCGACTCACTGGAGAAGAATATATCCTTTATGAGAGAATACCTTTAGAGTTCCCGGTGTGTATCCGACCGGCCGCGGTTTTTCAGTGAACAAAATAAAAACAAGACAAGTTGTGGCTGAGTGTGAAATTCGATGGCTTACAAATCTTGGCCAGAGAGCTTGACTCTCATGTGCACCCTATCTTGACCGGCTGCGTAAGAAAAATTTCACATTTGCTCCGCAATTTGTCTAGATATGGTTCAGTAAGTCGGCTCCTTTCTGGCGGTTGTGTGCCTTTTCCTGGACTTGACAACGTGCAGATATTCTTTGTGGAGTTTTTTTTTAAAATGAAATGGCCCTCTCGGCTATTCCCATAAATGGCCCTTTGGCAGTTTGTATGAATGGCCCTCTTGGAAATTTGTATGAATGGCCCTCTTGGCAGTTTGTATGAATGCCCTCTCGACGGTTTGTATGAATGGCCCTCTCGGCAGTTTGTTTGAATGACCCTCTTGGCAATTTATATGAATGGCCCTCTCGACAATTTGTATGAATGGCCCTTTTTGCAATTTGCATGAATGGCCCTCTCGGCAGTTTGTATGAATGGCCCTCTTGGCAATTTGTATGAATGGCCCACTCAACAATTTGTATGAATGGCTCTTTTTGCAATTTGTGTGAATGGCCCTCTCGGCAGTTTGTATGGATGACCCTCTTAGCAATTTGAATAAATGAATGGCCCTCTTGGCAATTAAATAAATGAATGGGCCTCTTGGCGTGCAAATGACAAATATGGCCCTTGTGGCTGGATAATCTTTCTTTCGCCCGTTGTATTGGCGTTAACCCTTGTGGCCGGATATGCCCTTTTGTATTTTCCATGGCCCTTTTGGTCGTATATATCTTTTTGTTCATTCATTGTGACCTTCTTGGTCTGATATATTCTCGTTATTCGCTCTCTGTGTGACCCTTTCGATCGAATTTGTCTTTATTACCCATTTTTTGCTTTGACCTTTTTGGTCCTTCTCTGCTGGGCTGAGTTTTTTCCTTTCAATTTTACTGTGGGTAAATCGATTCGTGGCGCGCCTGCTGTCGTTTTTTTTTTTTTTAAAAAGAAACCAGCATCCATAGAAAAATTGTGAGTTTCCTAAGAAGCCAATTAGCGTCATTGTCTTCCCGTTTGGTGTCTCCGCTTGATGCTATTTCGACCCCTTTTGGGGATGTAATTATGCTATTTTTTTTTGAAAATTCTGAGGTAAGAAAAAGAAACTTTATAAGATGTACGTTGTTTTTTTTTTCTTAAAATAAAGGTTTGCGTCGTTTTAATGTGTCATGACGTATGTTTTCTTCGAACGGGGTCTTCCGATTCTTTCCGGAGGTATGATTTCTGACTTTCGCACTAATAGAATTTTTGAGATCCTTCTCAAAAAATTTACCCCGATTTCAGGATTTGCCCTGAGCGACCCTTGCTTTGTCATGCTATGCATTCCCTCAAAAATTCTGCCCCAGTGTATTGCTTTACTTTGTCTCTTTCCTTGTTGACCATTTCTGATAGGAATTTTTGAGGTTCCCTAAAAATTTCGCCCCAGTGTATGGTTGATGCTGTCTGATTCTTGTGCTGATCCTTACAAGCTTGATCCTGTTAACTTTTCCTGCCTTATTGTCGCTGTGGTTTCCTAAGGGTTTCTTGTTTTTTCTTTTATGATGACCGAGCTCGAGAGCACCTACGTATCTTGTCACAGCAGGAATTCAAGTCGAACATAGTTTGGAATAAAATAACTGAGTTTTGATTTTACTAATAAAGCGATCGGGTCCGATATGGACTGCCTGCGTATCCCACTGTGGGGAAGTTAGGTCATTGTGTAGTTCATTACATAGACGATTTTTTCCTATTCCATTACACAGTACGATTACAAGCAAAAGGTACGATTACAAGGAAATAGTAATGCGATTACATGCAAATGGGGTCCTAAATGTAGTATCTCTTGAGTGCATCTGTATTGTTGGCTTCAGGCCACTCTTGTTTGTCTATCTCGGCTAGGACTACGGCTCCTCTTGAGAGTACTTTCCTGACCATGTATGGCCCTTGCCAGTTTGGTGCGAATTTTCCTTTATACTCCTCTTGGTGAGGGAAGACTCGCTTGAGCACAAGCTGTACGATCTGGAAAAGTCAAGTTCTTACCCGCTTGTTGAAGCCTTGAAACATCCTTTACCTGTACAGCTGTCCGTGACATACTACCACTATTCTCTTTTCCTCTATCATGGTCAGTTGTTCATAACGGTTTCTGACCCATTCTGTATCTTTTAGTTCTGCCTCTTGGATGATCCTGAGTGAAGGGATTTCCACTTCTACAGGTATGACCGCTTCTGTACCGTAAACAAGGAGGTACGGGGTCGCTCCAGTGGAAGTTTGGGTTGTCGTACTGTACCCCAACAAAGCATAAGGAAACTGCTCGTGCCAATTCTTGTAGTTGTCGGCCATATTTCTCAGGATTCTTTTGATGTTCTTGTTGGCAGCCTCTACGGCTCCATTCATCTGTGGCTGGTAAGCAGTAGAGTTTCTGTGGGTGACCTTGAATTATTCACAGATATCCTTCATCAAATGGTTGTTCAGATTGGCACCATTGTCTATGATGATGGATTTCAGAACACTGAAATGATATATTGGATTATTTTTTACTAAGTCGGCCACGACTTTCTTGGTCACTGATTTGTAGAAAGTTGCCTCCACCCATTTAGTGAAGTAGTCAATGGCGACTAATATGAAACGATGTCCGTTGGAGGCTGGAGGCTCGATGTGTCCTCTGATGTCCATTCTTCATGCCACGAACGGCGAAGGCAAGCTCATCGCATGTTACTCTGTGGGGGGAACCTTGATCAGATCCCCGTGTATCTGATACTGATTGCACTTTTGCAAAAATTTATAGAAGTCATGCTCCATGGTCATCCAACAATATCCTGTCCTCAGGATTTTCTTAGAAAAGATGAATCCATTTATGTGGGGTCCGCATGGCCCTGCGCGCACCTTTTTTAGCAATTTCGTAGCTTCTTCGGCGTCCACACATCTGAGTAACCCAACGTCAGGGGTCCTTTTGTACAACACTTCTTTGTTCAAGAAAAAAACAATTAGCCAACCTCCTGATGGTCTTCTTTTGATTTGTTGAACACTCTAGGGGATACACTTCTTTCTTTATGTAGGCCTTGATGTCGGCATACCATGGTTGGCCATCTGGCTCAGCCTCGACATGGGCGCAGTGAGCCTGTTCTTCCCTCAGTGTGATCTCTAGTGGATCAATGTGAGCACTCTCAAGGTGCTGGATCATAGATGCTATCATAGAGAATGCGTCCGCAAAATCATTTTGGGCCCTTAGAGTATGCCTGAAGTCAACACTCTTAAATCTCCAGCACAATCTCTGTACCAGATTAACATATAGGAGTATCTTATTATTTTTGGTTTCCCAATTTCCTTTCACTTGATTTATGAGCCAATCGGAGTCCCCGATTACAAACAGCTCCTGTATGTTCATGTCTATCGCCATCCTGAGGTCGAGGATACATGCTTCGTATTCCGCCATATTGTTGGTACATCTAAAGTTGAGTTTTGCGGTGATCTAATAGTGTTGTCTTGTTTCTGATATAACACCGCCCCGATGCCTGATCTTTTGTAATTGACGGCTCCTGTATGTTCATGTCTAACGCCATCCTGAGGTTGAGGATACATGCTTCGTATTCCGCCATATTGTTGGTACATCTAAAGTTGAGTTTTGCGGCGATCTGATAATGTTGTCTTGTTTCTGATATTGACACCGCCCCGATGCCTGATCCTTTGTAATTGACTGCTCTATCGAAGAACATTCTCCAGCCTGAGTATTGTTTTGCCACCTCTTCTTCCATAGCCATCACTTCTTCGTCTAGGAATAAAGTTCGTAATAGTTCAAGTTCGTCATCGATGGGACTTTCTGCCAGTAGGTCAGCTAGGGCTTGTCCTTTAATTGCCTTTTGTGCTACGTATACGATATCGAACTCGCTCAGTAGAACTGCCATTTAGCAAATTTTCCTATGGGCATCGGTTGCCGAAAGATGTATCTCAGTGGATCCATTCTGGATATGAGATGAGTGGTGAACACCGATAGGTAGTGTCTCAGCTTTTGGGCAATCCAGGTCAAAACACAACAAGTTTTCTCTATGAGTGTATACCTCGTAGGAATAGAACTTCTTGCTCAAATAGTAGCTGGCATGTTCCTTTATGCTCTCTTCCTCATGTTTGGCGGGCATGCACCCGAAAGCATTTTCTGATACCGATAGATACAGTAACAGAGGACTCCCTTTCCTGGGCGGCACCAAGATGGGAGAACTGCAGAGGTATCTCTTGATTTTTTCAAATGCCTCTTGGTATTCTTCCATCAAATTTGTGGGAGCGTCTTTTTGAGAAATTAAAGGATTGGCTCTATGATCACAGTTGACTGGGCTATGAACCGTCTAATGTATTTTAACTTTCGCAAGAATCTCATAACTTCTTTCTTGGTTTTGGGAGGCGGTAACTCCTGAATTGCTTTGAGTTTGGCAGGATTTAGTTCAATACCCTTGCGGCTGACTATGAATCCTAGCAACTTACCCACAGGCACTCTAAATGCGTACTTTGCAGGGTTCAGCTTTAGATTGAAAGTACAAAGTTTGTCAAAGAACTTACGCAAGTGAAGGCTATGCTCCGACCTTTCCCCTGATTTTACTATGACATCGTCCACATAGACTTCAATCTTTCAATGCATCCTATCATGGAACAAGGTAGTCATAGCTATCATATATATGGCGCCAGCATTTTTTAGGCCGAACGACATTGCCCTGTAATGGTTGACTCCCCAAGGGGTGATAAAGGCTGTCTTTTCAGCATCTTCTTTGCTCATGAGTATTCGATCATACCCGGCGAAACAATCCACGAATGACTGCAACTCATGTTTGGCGCATTGTCTATTAGAATGTGGATGTTCAGGAGAGGAAAGTTATTTTTCAGACTGGCCCGATTGAGATTTCGGTAGTCCACACAGATTCTAATCTTTCCATCCTGTTTGGGTACTGGCACTATGTTGGTCACCTAAGTGGGGTACGTTACCTCCACTATTCCAGACTGGATTTGTTTCTTTACTTTGTCCTTTATCCTGATTCTCATGTCTAGCTTAAACGTTCGCGTCTTTTGCTTGACTAGGGAAAAACCCTCCTTGATGGGTAATATGTAGACCACTATTTCTTTGTTCAATCCCGGCATATCTGTGTATGACTAGGCAAAGACGTCCACATATTCCTTCAACAGAGCTAAAAGCTATTCTATCTGTAGAGCTCCCAACTGAGCACTGATTTGTGTCTCCTTGATATCCTCTTCGTCATCGAGATTGATCACCTCAGTTTCATCCATATTCGGCTTTTTCTTATCTTCTAATTCTTCCAACTCTTCCACCAGTCCCTCTGGCATCATTGTCGATTCATTGTACTTCTCGTATTCCTGTTGACTTTTTCCCTCGTTCGTTTCACGACACGTCATGACATATTCAATTTTTTTTATTATGGTTACTACTGAAAAGGCGAGGCAAAGTAAACTTAGGTTTATTATCGTTTTTTACGTGCGGTTAGTTAGAAAAATTTGTTATTATTATTTGATAAAAGTAGCAGTTTATGTAAGTCGAGGCTTTTCATTATTTCAAAAGTAATTGATTACAAACTGTGGTCCTGGTTCGGAACAGGGTCGGACCATTTCCATTTTTAACATCACGAAGTAATTTAGAAAAGGTGATCAGTCAGGCCTCAGCGGATGTCGCCGTTTTAGGAAAATTTTTAAGGAAAATCCATCTATCTACTGAGGAGCCAGGAAGAGAGTAGATGTCCAATTGTTCAAGCGCTCTCCTGGCCTCAGACTGCATATGGTGAACATCTCCTGAGTCTCTTCAATGATCGCATAGTGTCCTTCTTCTTGGAACAGCAACTCGAGACCCCCATCGGTTTCTTCTCCATTTAGCATCGGCATCTTTCTAGGAAATGACTGGTACTGACCCAAAATTTGATGTGGGAAAATCCTTGTTCTGGGCTCTCTTTTTCTCTTTTGATTACCCTTATGAGCTCGTCTTCGCTGGGATCATACCCTAGACTGAAGTGATAATTTTCTTTCGAGATTGGCATAAGCTCTGTTATCCCTTCGA
Organism: Lycium barbarum; assembly: GCF_019175385.1. Taxonomy (NCBI): domain Eukaryota; kingdom Viridiplantae; phylum Streptophyta; class Magnoliopsida; order Solanales; family Solanaceae; genus Lycium; species Lycium barbarum. The sequence continues at coordinate 96,849,514 of NC_083347.1, read as the reverse complement.
GGTCCTTTTCCAGACCCTTTCCTGTTTCAAAACCACTTCACGGTATGGTGGAAGCAATTATTTTGTAGACTATTGGCATGGGTTCAGCGACCTTTTCTTCCGCATGAGTGGCCCCGACGTATTCCACCACATGAAAGTTGATAAGTGAGGACTCCCCTCGATCATAGGAATGATGTTGTAAGGATACTTCTGAATATCTTTCTCAGCTGCCACTACAATTTCCCGTCCTTACCATTCAAATTTTATGGCCTGGTGCAGAGTTGATGGAACTGCCGACAGAGTGTATCCAGGGTCTTACCAGGAGCATGTTGTAGTTGGCCGTGATCGCAATGACTTGGAATTCTACCGTGAACGAGGCAGGCCTAACTTGGATCTGTAGGTCTACTTCTCCAAGGGAATCACTTTGGAATCCATCAAACCTTCTGACGTTCGTCCCGCTCTGGCGAATTTTGCTCATGTCATAGCTGACCTGTGTTAATGTAGAGATAGGGCAGATATTGAGGCTCGATCTATTATCTACAAGTACCCTCCCTATTACCTTACCACTATACTCTACGGTACTGTTAACAACTCTGTTGTGGGAGGTTCTTTCTGCTGGCAACTCCTTTTTTTAGAAGCAGATTTTGTGTTCCCCGATGATGTTAGCTACTAACCCAGCCAAGTCCTCACTGCTCGTACCAGCTGGTACATATGCAGCGTCTAACACTCTCATGAGAGCTTGCCTTTATAATGGGGAGCTGGCCAGTAGCGATAACACCGATATTTATGCCGGTGTTTTCTTCAAATGCTCAACGATGGAGTAGTCTTTTGGTTGCATGCGCCGCCAGAAATCTTCAGCTTCTCCTTCGGTTATTGCCCTCTTTTGGGTGTTTTCTTTCCTTGTGCCATTTTGAGCCAACTCTTCAGGAGTGTAACATTTCCCCGAGCGGGTCATGCCTTGAGCCATGGCTGCTTGTACCTCGATATAGCTTTTGTGGCTCTCGGTGCTGGGATTAAAGCCTTAAAATTGGGGCGCTCCTGGAGTGTAAGGGAGGCTACTATTTTTTCCAGAGATTCGACTACTTTGGGGACCAATGTTCCGTAAGCTTCCCAGTCCCCATTCCTCTCAATCATGTGGACTTCGTTGTTACATGGTTAGGCTATAGGTTTGTGTTCACATTGGGAGCTACGGTTTCCAAAATGATTTTCCTTTTGTCGATCAGATCCGGGATTTTGTGCTTGAGATTTATGCAGTCTTCTATGTTGTGCCCATTCCCCCTGAATGATAGGCACAAGTCTGATCAGCCCTGTAGAACATGTTCCACAACTGTGCTGGTTTTGGAGGGACCCTCTGGATCAGGCCTGTAGCCAATAGCCTTTCGAAGAGTTGATCCCTAGGCTTGAGAAGTGTTGTGAATTCTCTTACTGGCTTTCTCTCGAAAGCAGGATGTGAAATGTTGTATGCTGGCGGTGGTGGTTGATTTTGGTAATTCTGGGGTGGTTGATATTCTTGTGGTAGGTTATTAGGTATTGAGCGGTAATTTTGTTGAGGTTGTGGTTGGTAGGTTTGTTGTGGCAGTGTTCGGTAAGTGGGAGCAGGCACACAGATACTAAGCGGAGCCATGTAAGCTGGTACGGTGGTGGTGAAGCTTGGTTGTGTGTAATACATAGGTGTTGGGTTATATGCGAGCGTAGTTATGTGGCAGAATTGTGGTTCTTTTGGGCTTGGGTTTGGAATTTGGGATATGCTTGCCACGTCCTCTTTCTTCTTGCGGAAGATTCCTGCAGTAACTTGTCTAGACGCCTTATTGAAGACACTAACTATTTTCCCGAATTTGAGACCATCTTTTATGGCCTCTTCCATTTTGACCAACTCAGCAAACGGTCTCCCAGCCATGGACAACATTCTGTCGTAGAAATCAGGCTTTTGAGATCTAATGAACACAGAGACTAGCTCTTCCTCACACACCGGTGGCTACACAGGGGCTGACTCGGCCCTCCACCTGTAGGCAAACTCCCTATAATTTTCTGTTTATTTTTGCTTGAACTTTTCAAGGTAGTAGCGGTAGGGCACTGTTTTGACATTTAAGCGAAATCTCTCCATGAAGGATTCAGCCATGCCCTCCCAGGTGTGCAATTGGTGCATAGATTAAGTTGCGAACCACTCAGTGGCTTCTCCGATTAGACTATGACTGAACACTAGCATAATCACAAGATCGTTGTTCTTCACTCCGACCAATTGGTCACATTAGGATCGGAGGTGTGCCTTGGGATTCCCTGTCCCATTGAACATTTTGAATTTTGGGATTTTGAACCCTTTTTGTAAGTCCATATTTGGATGCATGCACAGGTCATAATACCTTAGACCTGTAGCCTTCCTTGCGGACCTGTTGGATGTTTCCTGTAATTCCTCCATCTTCTTCTCCATATCTTTCTCACGGTTATCTTGTTCGACCCTTTAAGAATTTTCTATTTATTCATAATGATCTAGCTCTTTATGCCCCAGAGAGAATTCATTTGGGATGTTTGGAGTGAAGAATGATACTTGATGGGTGGTATGGTTGAGCGGGACAATAGTGGTCTGCCCAGTTAGTGGAGCTGGAGCACGAACTTGGCTTGCCGGATTAATGAAAACCGGCGGAGGAACATAGAAAGAAGGGACAGAGTGAGTGGTCCCTGGGATTTTACTATATTTTGTTGGTGGTGGAGTGTGGTAAGAAGGACCAGCGTGGTTTGGGTTGGGGGAGCTTAGTGGAGATGGGATGGTCCCTGGTGGGTATATAGGAAAGTGATCGGGCACTGGGAAGCTTAGCAAAGCAAAGGGAGGAGTAGGCCTCCTTTCCTCTATCGAGGCATCCTTGTCCGCATTGGTTGCCTCATTCCTAGCCATATTTCCTTGGAGGGGCGTAATGGCAGTCAGTAATGTTGCAATCACATCCTCTTGAGATGATACTTCTTGTTGGTCTTGGGCATCTCCATCGCGGAGAGCAAGTTCATTTCTGTTATCGAGTGTACCAGTCATCTTTTCTTTTCCTTTATCTGAGAGGGATGCTAACACAACTTTGGATCTCGTGAAATATGCCAGCTTTTGGTACAACGCTAATCAGCCTGGTCTATAAGACAATAATAACTGAACGGTAAACAAAGTTAGTTACTGGTCATAAAATATAAAGGCAAAATACCACATATCGATATTTAAAGAACACATAGCACATAAAGTCATATATTAAAGCTTGAATACTTTTGATCCTTTTTTCTAAAGGTTTGGACATTATGGGCCTTTGATGTTTGGGTGGATCTTGGTCCAGTGGGCTTTGTGACTGACTTGCTCTGGCAAACCCTTTCCCGGTACAGAATAAATGGGGGAATTATAATTTATATTATGTAGCCTAACTATCCCACGGGGGGAAATCAGGCTCTATCGTAGTTGGTTTTACAAAAGAAGGATATATACATTCTCTAAATATCCTTTAGGCTAAACCTAGCTAAAGACATCCCCAAACCAAGTCCGACTAGGGCTTCCCACGTATCCCTCTATAGCGACATCAGGTCGGCGCGGTTTCTTACAATATTTATGAGGAAGGGGGGGGGGGGGGGGGGGGGAGAGAAGGGGGTAACTTTTTATGTGCAAAAAATGGGGACACCTAATATCTACCAAAAAATATAGTTGTGGGAGTCATTGTCCTTACGAACTCGCTCTCTCATTTTCCTTTCTTCTCAGTACTGTGGCGGGATGATGACCAAGATCTCTCCTATACTGATCTTGTGCTCGAGCTCAAACTTGAATGTGTGGCACTCTTCTATGTCGTGCCCCATAGCTCCTGTATGATACAGGAAAAACTTGTTCCTATTGGGCCCCCATGGAGCGGGCTCGTTGGCAGGTTCCACAGGTCTAATCTTTTTTAAAATAGCCAAATTCAAAAAGATGCGGGCGTATGATTCCTCGAAGATCATGAAATCATATCGCTAGATATGAGTACCAGCGGTGACTCCTTCTCTAGGGATAATAGGGTCATGGACTAGTAGGGTGTGTAACCCCCACAAAGTCCCAATGACCCTATCATCAATCAAGCTACAAATTCTTCTCCATAATCCCAGACACTCATTCAGGGTATGACCCGCTTTGTTGTGGTGAAACGGGCACCTTTTGTATGCATACACATACTTGGGTTGTGGCAACCTACCTCTAGTGGTGCAAGACACTCCCGTAGCAACCATCATTTCGTATACTTCCTTGCAGGTGATGGGTCGTGGGGCCACTCTAAACGGGGAGGAATGGGCTTTGAAGGCTATGCCCCACCAGGCTGGTTTGGAAGGGCCTGCCCTTCCAAAATTCTCTGACGCCATAGTGGAGGTCGCAGGTACCTGCATGGGTGAGGGTGCATAAAATTCGGATCCCTCGTTGGTCGGGGCATAGTAGTTAGATTCGTCATTCACATCATTCTCTTCTTCTGCAAACTCGGGAAACATCTCAAACGGTTCTCCTTCCCTTTCGACCTCTATGTCGATAGGATCCAATTCTTCTCCCTTCATATCTTGGGGCTCTTCTTCTTCCTCTTCTGGTTCCTTTTCCTCAATGGGTTTGGAGGCTTCCTGTTGATGCTCTGACTCTTCTTGCGGGTTTGATTCTATCACCCATGGGTCTGATCTAGCTCTTTGGTTTTCGTTCACTCCTTCTGAAGTCCCTTCTCTAGGCGTCACAGGCCTCCTTTCCAAAGGTATATAGTTCAGCACTAATTCCCTCACTTCTTCTGGGACATTCCCATAATATTGCTCCTGGGGTATGCCTTCTGGCGGGTTCCCAACCATCTCCAGCAATCTTTCCACTCCTTAATTTTCCTCCATATTTCTTGGAGGTGATTTTCCATCTGTAGCACCTTCTCCCAGCATCTCAGCTGTCTCTCCCAGAGTCCGCGTTTCTTGTTCTCCTTGGTTTGCTATTGTAAGTCAACCTTTAGTGGAAATAAATTTGGGTAAGTTTAAAGCTTTAGGGTTTTTCTTTTGGTATATAGTTTAGATCATCAGATCAAATGTACTCAAGCCTTAATATATGACTACACATATAGCAAATAGGCATGTGAAGCACGTAGCAAGCATTCATGTAATTTGCAGATATTTATACTACTCGCGTTCCTAAGGCCTTTTTGCGTTAAGGCTCTCTTAATCGCTTGAAACATGCAAGTGCCATTTGTGAAGGTTAACCATTGCCCGAAAAAATCATCATTAGTTAATAAATCATAAAAATATCTTCCCCGAAGGGATTACAAAGATGATGAAGCCGGCATAGGGCTTGATATAAAGCGATAAATCAGCAAGGCTCTCCTTCAGCCGCTGATGTCGAGGCCTGGCTTGTCTTGGCCTTCTTGACCCTCTGAAGGGTGGTTTGAATCCGAAGTCGTGCTTGGTACATCTCCATCATGAGTATCACTAGATCTATTTCTTCTAAAATCTTGGCCAAATGCTCATCTATGTTTTCCAAACATTCCTTCAAACACTCTTCTTTTCGGGCATCATGAGGAAATATGGGCCCTGGGATGGATGCATGGGTCAAGTGTCCTTGTAGCCACTCTTGATACCCTGGGTCATATCCTACCTTGAACCTGTCTGGAGCTAAAGTATCTGGGCCCCAAATCACACGACCATTCCACTCTATGAGGATCACCCCAGCGTTCCTGATTTTCTGCTCTGTGTGCAGAATAATGAACTGCTCAGGATTCCCTACCTGAGGTATCACTTTCCTTCTACCAAATTGCCTTAAAACCCGAGTTGGATAATACGGACGAATTCCTCGAACCCCTGCTAATGGCACAAAGGGACAATTCTTACCCCGAACCACCACAATTTCGGATATAAAGTCAAGAAACATCCACTGGACCCTATCTTCAGTCAACTCCTCAAAGAAGCGGGCCCGCACCCCTTTGGACATGTAACCAAGGTGTTGTGGTTCACTTTTTACGTGGCAGTTAAGGCGTAAAAGGCTAGTACGAACTTGTTGGTGCTCTTTCGGACTTTGTTTTAAAAGAGTCGCCACCTAATTTTTAGGAAATTAGGAAAACCGGTTTTGAAGGGTTTATTCAAATACCGTGAAAAAACCTTTGTAATTCAGTGTTCTAGGTAAGGGTTTTAATGATCCCCTGGGGAAGGTGTTAGGCACCCCAGTATTAAGGATTTGCACTATACGGTTGACCTTCGAATTCCAAAGTATGAGTATTTACCTGAACTGTCTATTTTGTGTTTATTCTCGCATTTAAAGAAACTGTCATTTTGTAAATTGCATATCATTCTTGAAAGAATTTGAATATGTCCCCCATATATACAGGGTATCGTAGTTTTCGGATTTACAATATCCGTGCATAAATAGTCTCCTCTTATATATAAGGAGTATATTTTATTTCATAAATGAAGAGAAAGGCAAAGTTCTTGATTTTTTCATAGTGTTAAATTTATGTTATACTCATGCTTTGGCTCGTGTCGATCCGTTTTGGTACGTTTAGTCTTATCCGGAACTTTATATTACAATTGGTTTTATCTTATAAAAAGGAGCATTTTTGTATGTTCGAAGGAGTATATCTTGGCTGTATACACCCGTTTTTATGGCATTTTCCTTGGCCCAAAACTGCAATCATAGGCAAAGCTTTGGTTCTGTTTTAATTTTAGAGAAAGAAAGAGTTGTGTACATACTTTAATCCAATTCTGGTCCTTGTTAGTTTTAAGAAGCTTAAGTATGGAGTTGGTCCATTTTTTCTTAGAATTTAAAATAACACAAAGTTGGGTTTTGATTGGGGATTACCAGTGGGCTGAGGCCCAAAATTTACTTCAAGTAGTTGTAAAAATCTCCTTTTGTACCAACTTCAATGAGACAAATTTGTTTTAAAGGGTTTGTAATTTCATTAATTCCTAAAAATGCTTTTGTTGTCAATAATTACTTTTACCCATTTGGAGTTTAAAACCCTTAAGTTGTATAAAAAGTGGGGTTTCACAAATCTCATTTTTATAATTAACCTCAAAAACTGATTAATTTGCTCGGGGTTTTGAAAATTCGTTGAGGACTTAAAGTCATCTAAACGGTGTAAGCACCGTTGTCCTAAGACGGCTAATTCTAACCATAACGTTTTCAGCTATAATATGAGTTTGATACAAATTAGAAGTACATCAAAAAATTTAAACAAATAATGCAAATGAAATGAAATAGAATTAGACTAGGGGCGTACCAAGCCCCTAATTTAACCATTTTCACTCGTGGCTAGGCCTTCTGAGCACCTTGCTATTTGCTTTGCCTTTGCGGACTGAATTTTTGAATTAATTTCCTATTGGGGTAGGCGTTGATTGGACTCGAGTGGCCATGCGAGTGAGGAGAATGGGGGAAAAAAGGGAAGGGACCCGGTTAGTTTATAAACATTGAAGTCATCACCAAAATAATAAAACTATACATAGTATAAAAACTAGAAAAGTACTCATATTATTCTATACTTAACCCGTTTCTCTTTGAATGGATTTGCCTTGGTTGGAGATTTTTGCAATGGCATGGGGACTAATTCCTTGCCTTATATTCCTGATGTCGCGCAAGTTCCAAGGGGCTTCTACGAAGCCCAGGCATGGCTAACACCAAGAAGGCTTGGACGACCCCGAACTACCATAGTTTATCTTCAACCAATGCATCCCAAACAAGAGGAAAAGGGAATATAGAACTTGGGAGTGGCAACAGATTTCAAGCAAACTCATAAACAAACAACAAACAAGTGCCATATTCTAAAGGGAGGAATTTATATCAGACATGGCAAATAATAGCACCTAAGTGAGACTAGATAATTAGCAAGCATAAAAGTAATGAGGGGGTACACTCAGTTTCATGACTGGATGATGACAAGGATAATGCACACAACTGCTTTAGAGGGAACACAGATAATGATCAATCAAACCATGCACTTGTTAAGACCGTCATAGAAATAGAAGGAATAAACTGGAACACTTCAGACATATCAAAGCAAGTTTAGGAGGTTTTATAGTCAAATACAAACTTGTATCTTTTCAGACAATCACTTAGCCCAGGACTCCTCATAAATAAATAAATAAAAGAAGGTTCCAAATGCCTATGTTCAGACAACCTAACCTATCCATTTATTAAGGTTCTAGTCACTTTCTAGAGGAAACAAAACCTGGTTACACTAGTTCAAGTGATGGCATTCACCTTTTCTCAACTAAACTCAAGATCGCACACAACCAAGTCCAAAAACAAGCACAGTATTCTCAGAAAAAAGGGACCTGGGAAGACCTCACAGACAGTCAAGGCTCATGGACATGTTTAGAACTTTTAGAGTACATATTCAGAACTGGTATCCTTTAAATCTTACTCCTCTTTATCAACTTGAACACACCACAAGCTAGTGTATAAAGCAAGGCTATTGGTTAATAGACAAGTGAGCTTTGAAAACCTTTGTTAAAGAAAGGGAAATCCCCATGGGCAAGTCATATGGACACTCAACCAAATAGCCTTACAAAAATTCTGGTTCTTAAAAGTGGTCCTTCAACATATTTTAGACTAATCCAAGGCTTTTCCCAAAGAACAGAAGAGGAGAGAGAGAAAAGCAAGGAATGAATTTACAGCATGATCACATTTTTGGCAATCAAGGAGAACAAACACCATATAAAGGACAAGTCTAAACAAATAAACCAAGTGGCAAGTCTCAGACATTAGTCATGGGTGAACAAGTTATGAAAAGTGGATAAAGACACATGGCCAACAATGAAAGTAAAATGGCACATAACACTCTTGACCCCCAGTCTATTCATAGGTTAACCTATGCCCGTGTAAAACACTCACCAGCCCCTATTTTCCCTTATACACAACTAACTTTAAATAATCAGACTCAATGCAAGTATGTTACACCTCGGAAAATTTCATGTCGTTGCACAGTAAATAGACTAACGCGGGGTAAGAAGTATGTAATGTTCCTACGAGTAAGAAGTAGTACTTAACAGTTCTAATTAAGATTCCAAAAACATTTGAGGCAACAGAAGAGAATTCGGTGAAGAATGTCAAGCTTAAGTTGTGTCTTGGAAAAGGGTTTGCAAAGTACCGAGCTAATGTTGATTTAATAATGTCTTGGGGAGAAGTTATAATGCCCCTTAGATTGCTAATGAAGTGTTAAACAAGTATTAAGAAGGTTCCATAAGGATTGGAGATCAAACGAAGCGACGAGAACAAGTTCGGAGAAAAAGTGGACTATATGACCATTTATACGGTCCGTATAATATTATACGGTCCGTATAATGGTCCGTATAACCATTACAGTGAAGGTCCATCACTGATGGAGTTATACGGTCAATTATACGGACCGTATGATGGTCTGTATAACTCCCGACGGATAGTTTTAATTTTTATAAAAAGAGGACTCCAAGTGTCATTTCTCATTTCTTATTTCCACCACTTCTCTCTAAACCTCTAGATCATTCCACACACTTCATTTACATGAATCCAAGGAAAAGCAAAGATCAAATACTAAAACCTAGTTGAATCAAGTGCAAGAATGCTAGCTAGGGTTGATGGTTGCAAGAAATCTCTTTGGAATGGAAGTTAGGGTTTTCTCCAAGTGAGGCATTTCCATCCAAAACCCATTCCTACACAATCAAAGGTAATTTTTATGATCATTTCATGTTATTTAGAAAATTTAATGGTTGGGAGACTTGGATTATGGAAGAAAGTAGAATATGGAGCTCATATGTGAAACAATGGTGTTCTCGAATAGTAGTGTGACATGAACCATAATTCTTGAGATAGTATGAGTATAATTTTGTTATAAATGATATTAAGGATATTGGAGAAACATTATATGAGGAAGAATATGGTATTATATTATGGCCATGGCTATGGATGACCTTGAAAGTAAATTTTGAGAATTGAATAATGTCGAACTTGTCAAAGCTATTGATTATGGTATTATGAATGTTGTTATTGATGTTTGGGGGTATATGGAGCAAGTCGTATAAAAAAAGGAGATGCTACCCAATTTTTATTAGCTCTAGCTTAAGCTTGAGTATATTATCAATTATATAATCTTAGCACGAATTCTCTTAGATGTAGAATCGTCGGCTTCGAAGGGAACCATTTAGTCGATAGAGTTGAGGAGACAGAGAGGTATATAAGGCTAACCCTTCTTTCTAAAGGCATGTTTTCCTCATTTTGCGTCTATACAAGATATTCACGCTATTCTTATTCTTGTAAAGGTTGTAAGCTCATGACCCTCGAGATTTTCTTGATATTGTTGACAATGTTTCTTGTGATGATAACGATAATGATTATGGTGATGAGTTAGTTGTTAGAGATGCTTTCCAAGATATCCAAAACGTCCAAAACTTAGGGACGCTAGAAGCTCATAACTTACAATGTTCTTGAGAAACTTTGGTAAAAGCTCCTAATAGTGATGATGTTAATGATAATGATGACGATGATAATAGTGATGATGATGTTGATAATAGTGATAATGATAATGATGATGACGCTAATAGTGATGATGATAATGATAATAGTGATAATGAAGATGATGATAATGATAATAGTGATGACGATATAGATGATGGTGATTCAATAATAGAAATCGGGAGTCGATAGACTTTGTGTCACCCCGATTGTGTTGAAATGTTTCTCTCGGATGCATATATATGTAATAACTGTATGGATGCTATGTTGTGACACCGAGCCTATATGGCCGGGTATGATATCTATTGCGCGCACACCACTACAGTTGGGTACGGATAACACTGAACCTTAGTAGGGCCAGGTTCGGATAACACTGAGCCTTGGTAGGGCCAGGTATGGATAACACTGAGCCTTGGTAGGGCCAGTTATGTATAACACCAAGCTGGGTATGTAAGACACTGAACCTCTATGGTTAGATATGATACTACTATGTGTTCAAATGTATGAAAAGGAAGTTCCCAGTAGAAAGAGGATAGGTAAGTATAACGAACATTGCTAGAGGTATACCTAGCTCTTTCATTTCATAACTCGTCCATACTATGTTATCTCATATTCTTTCATTATGCTATTGCTGATGCTTTACATACTCAGTACATTATCCGTACTGACGTCCCTTTGCCTGGAGACGCTGTGTTTCATGCCACACAGCCCCATATTGCTTTGCAGGAAAGTTATCCAGGAGTTGGACTATAGGATGTTCTAGGCTATTAGCTGGATTAGTAGAATCCATTCGGTTCAGAGTAATACCGCATGGGAGTATGTCCTTATGAGCTGAGTCATGCACATTATGGGTATGTTGGGGTCCTGTCCCAACTTAGATTTTGATATCATAGCCTTGTAGGCAGCTATACAAGCCAATGTAGCATTATGCATTACTTTACGGATTCATAGTATTACAGATTTTTACTTAAGTTAAGAAAGACGAAAAGAATGTTTTGAAAAGCTTTCATTATGAATATCATTTCATGATTAAGAGTCCAGCAAGATTATGAGTATAACGAGAACCAGTGGGTTCGCTCGGCTCTAAGTGAGGGTCGAGTGCCCATCATGCCCTATCAGAATTGGGGTGTGACAAAGTAGATCCCCCAAATAAAATAAACACACTCAGAGGTCACACATAGACACACATTTAGGAGACATTGCAAAAATCTCACATTTGCCTAAATTTTCCAACATTAACAGCAATCTATATCATTCTAGGTATGTCCTCCTCTCCCTGCTAGACATAGTTAGACTGTTCCAAACCACCTATAGCCTTTGTGTGTCCTAAGGTCATGAAAGGGAGTTCTAAAATAAAAGGATGGGGTCTCAGGGTAAGGTAAAGGGAAGCAGGATAGGGTGGGGTCATCATATCCCCAACTCCTCCTCCTGAATCTCCCTTTCAGCAAAGGGATCCTGGGTTCCACTGGTCATTACCTCCAGTTCATGCCCAGGCTCACCTTCACTCTCCCAAGACCTCTTTCCTCTCCTTTATGCACTCCCACTCATACCCCAGTGACACCACTAAGGACCATGAGAGGGTCTAGAACAACTTAACTCTACCATACAGTTTCCAAAATGAACCCATGGAACTAATGTCCAGATTTAAAAAAGTCTTTGTTACCAAATTCAACTATGAATACTAGTAATGGAACTCTATTAAACACATAGCACACAGTAACAAGCTGATTAATTCATAAAGACGGTGTCCTGATTATAAAAGTAAACCTTAGTTATCAAGTTAAAATGTGACATACTGGGAATAGGCCCATTCTGAGCATATAACAAACTGCAAACAAGCTACTGTTTCCTTACAACTTCAAACTGAAAACTATGATCATAGAAAGGTCTTTGTTCTTTACTACACTATATTTCAAAAGAGAAAAAGAACATACTCCCCTTTTCCATTAGGGTCAGACCACACAAAGGAACAATCAACAGACTTCAAATACCATTATTTATCCTTATCATCACTGTTATACCCCATTTTAATTGGGTCAAAGTGGAGTACAACGTATTGGTGATTCCTAATTATTTAATTTAAGGAGTCGTCACCTAATTATTTTAACTGTGAATTAGGACACCTAATTATTAACTAAGTAATGCTAAACTAAACTCCAATTTTAAAAGTCTTACTAACCTAATAAATTCTAGGTAAGAATTCTAAATATCCTAATGGGAAGGTCTTAGGCATCCATTAGAATCCGTTAATTACGGTTACCGATTAAACTTAGGTTAACACAAGAGATTGTGATGAAGTACAATAAATTAATATCTTATAAGTAATTTAAGAAAAGGTATTTCATAAAAGTATATAGGTAATTAAAATAGAGAACTTTGCAAATAATAACATAATGCATTTCTAAACGTAAATAAAGAAACAACTATTTTCAAAAGGACTGAAAATCATTTTTATTAACCATACGTCTTAGTGTCATTTGTTTTCAAATAAAAGTATTTTCACAACATCTTGTATGAATTTAAGGAGTTTCACATAAATTAATCGCTTTAAAGAAACTTAGCAGATTTGAGTTTTGAGTTAGAAATTCGACATAGGAATACATTGATGATGAAAGCTGGGTTTGTTCTGAAAAATACGATAAAGAAAAGAACATTGATTTTTTTTTTAAGTTGCTTCAGTTGATTAATTCTTTTCGGACTTGACAAAAAACAAAAGCTGCCTTTTCTATATTAACTCGATTATTAGAAAATAAACTTCAGCCCATACTTGTTTAACAATTGATATCTCAGAAGAGACTTTTACATAAGAAAATTTAGCCAAACGTTGTAAATACATACTTAGATTGATAATTCAAAGTGTCTAATACATGAATACATACTTAGATTCTAATAAAATCAAAACGTTATAGGTATTAGATGGGACTTTAAAATAAGAAGTAGTTAGCTACTAATTTTCCCTTTATAAACTACCCTTTCTAAACTCATAATGTTCTAGGCCGTGTTCTTCTAAGAAAACCAAAATATTCAGCGCACAACCAAACGAATAAAACATAACAAGGTTATAACAGGAAAATTATAACAAAGTTATTCCCTAGCTCTCGCATCATGTTCGGATATGAGAGAGTGAGAGCTATGGATAATGAGAGATGGAAAATGTCATCTCGCCCTTTTCTGTTTGTATTTTTTCGGAGGCATCGAGGGCGAGAAAGATGCAATGAGGTGTAAATGCCGGTCTTCAGTTTAGCAGCACTCATATTGAGTCTCCAAAACGAAACTCTTTGTCGCTCCAGGCGCGTTACATGTAAAGAAAAGAAAGTGGGGAAGATTAGCAAGACGACTTATGCACAATAAATATATTGGCAATGCATTTCTAGATAGAAGAACTAGATAAAAAGAGATAAAGGAATACTACAGTATGACTGATTACATCCCGTAAAAAAATTAGCCATTTTGTATTCATGTCTCATTCTTAACTGATTGTAAATTAATGAAAGTAAAAATACATCTATATTACAGTGAAATGATGATGCTATGTTATTGCACTTAATGGAGTATTAACACACAATATTTGAATTCTAAAATGGCCACAGAGGAATGTACACGGATCAGTAACAGCGAAAAAGAAAAAAAATCACACATCGTACTTCGGCAATATCTAAATGATGAAACTCTGAATCATGGTTAAAAGCTTATAATCTTTACTGAACTATCATTTGATAAAAATCTGTTTATTATAAAGCTTCAAAACATGTTTGAAGGTTTCATACAATTATCCTACACTCGTTTACAAGGCTGACAATAGAAATAATATACTACTTGAGAGTTGTACAGGATATAGTCTCTTTTATTATACTAACACAGATTCAGCAAAATATTCTGCATCACACGCTACTGAGGATGTATTTTTTCTCATAAAAATGTAAACTGCATACTACATGCAAACATATTTCCCGCAAGCTATATGTATTCTTTTATAAAGTAAAGAAAGAACACTAATGTATATCCTAATATGGGTAGCAACTATCACATACAGGGGAGTATTTTTTCACTGGAAAGAAAACAAATTTCATGCTTTTACATAACAGTGAAACTGAAATCTTGGCCATGTTTTTCCAAAAATTAAAAAAATCGATTATAGAGTAATGACTTTAGTGTAAACAACACAAATGATAATTCTTATTCTAATGACATCTATGATATGAAAAAGCACCTCAAAAACTAAAAGCACTTCTAATACATAAACACAGAACCATTAGTACACATTAAGATCTAAGCAAAATGGCAAGAGAGGAAAGAAAGGAATAGCATTAATCTTTTTTGGGTGCAGTGAACTAGGGCTTTAGGTCGTGGATCCACGCTTAAGAGAAGACGAATGCGGACACGCTCAGATTAACCAAAGCTTTCAAACAAAAAGATGAAATATAGTAGTTTAGAATGACATGCAACTTTTTTTTCGTTTATAGTGAAAATGTAGTGGTTGTTCAACCCCCCCTCTAAATGAATGCTAAAGGTTCCTATTTACAGCTGCGAGCTAGGGTTCTCAAGGTCGACTTTTGGGCGGGATTTTGAAAATAGGGATTGCAAACGTTAAAAAATGGCCAAATCTCATAGTGATTTTTTGGGGCAGAGCAAAAATCATATTTCTTTGTTAGAAAAGGAAATCTTAAAGGGACGATTAGAGGTAAACATAAGTCAAACTTGCTCAAACTCGCCAAGGTTTGTCTTGTATTGAAGATTTGACTTCATATCTTGCCCAAAATGGAGAAATTTGGTTTGAATCGGTGATATTTGCCCCTCTTGATACATAAATTTGGAGAAAAAAAATCCTTATGAGGCGCTGAAATAAGCAGAAAAGCACAAAGCTTTACTCAAATTGAGGAAGGTAAGAACTGGACACAATTGATGAAGGGCTGAATTCTGGACCAAAAATGGGCAAGGTGACAAAAAATACTTGTAGCATGGAGAGAACTAGAAAAGAGGCGCATAGTGAAGATACTAGGGTTTACAGATGAAGAAGGGTTATTTTAGTCATTTAGAATGGTTATGTTTGGGATAGAATGGTATTTTTAATTAACCAGCCAATATGGGGGCAACACGTGGCAGGGGCGTGTCGTGGATGTGGGAGACCTGTGAGAGGCGTGCGCAGATGGTGTGTGAGGCGTGTGTTATTGACCGTTTGGCGCAGACGTGGCGCTTTTGTGGCATCGACGTAGAAAAGTTGTATGGAATGGGCTCTCCTTTGGGCTATTATTGACCAAATTAAGGATCAGATTTTATATGAATTGGGCTAGTATGAAGTCTATTTATCTTGGACTTAATATGCTTTCTTCCTTATATTTATTTGGGCTCCTAAATTAAGATAAAAGACACTCTTTAGTTAATTATATATTAACGCGTGCTAAAATATTACTTAATATAAAAATATATTTATTAGTACTCATATAAAATTACATGATATCGTAATAGTTGCGCGATAACATTTATAAAGTCTAAAAGTAAGTAGTAAAATAAATGTGATGCGTCGTAAGACGATAAATAGGAATGTTAAAAGTGATCATGACGATTACACTATTAAGTGATGGCAATATGATGAAAATAATAATAATAATAATAATAATAGTATTAGTAATAATAATAATAATAATAATAATAATAATAATAATAATAATAATAACGGTAATAATAATGATAATAGCCAATGACTATAGTTGGATAATGAAAAACGACGATATTAATAAAAGCGAAATTGTAATAAAATATAAATAATTGTTCTTAAGTTGTCAAAAATATTAGAAGCGCAAATAAATATTTTGGAAGAAAGGCGGGACAAAATTGGGTATCAACAATCACTTTTTTAGAGTAACTTAGCTCTCAACATCAAAGGGAAACACAACAGTATCAAGGAAAAGTCACACAAAGACAAGCTAAGCAAGATTTATAACAAGGATCCCATTGTCCCTCCTTCCTTTTATCCTTTATCCTTACCTCTTAGTATATCTAGGTGATAAGTCTTCAAAAAAAAAAAAAAAAAAAAAAAAAAAACAAGGTTTTCCTTCACACAGACATGACTCATAAGCAACTTCTACTCATGAGGGACCAAAGAGTTACACATATGCACACACTCCTAGAAAAACTACAAGTGTTTAAACCCTTCTTTCTATACCCCCTTTTTATCAGAGTAGACCTATTTCATTTGCTACGTGAGAATAGACATGACAACCACCTCTTGACCAACCTGTGATACTAGGTAATTTCCCATTTTTATCAAACATAGACCATCTTATAGCTGCTCTGAATCTAGTTTATTATAGCAACATTAGAAACCTTTTTAGACTCAAACACATCAAAACCACACATTCCACATGTTCTATTCAGATGTAGTTTAACAAATTCCCACACAAATCACAAACAGGACAACCAAACAAGAAGCATAGCTAATTGAAGTACCTTGGTCAAGTTAAAACACTCCCCCCCACCCCACCCCAGGATCACCTTTTAAAACCTTTGTTTCAATATAAATTAATGTGACTCAAAATGCCCAATTTTCAACCAAACAGGTATCACTTATGTGAGACAACAATAACCAGATTAAAGTTCAACAAAACAAGCCTTCAATTTCCTAGATGACACATAACCACATAGGACAAGCAATAATCAGATTAGGTATAACATCACAAGACTTCAACTTTCCCTTGACACATCACCACATAGGACAACAATAATCAGATTAGGTATAACATAACAAGACTTTAACTTTCCCATGACACATCACCACATAAGACTAGCAATAACCAGATTAGGTATAACATAGCAAGACTTCAACTTTCCCAACTAACACATGATCAGGCAGGACAAACCATGGTCAATCTAGGTTCAAGACTTCAAAAATCCAAACTAACATATCATCACATAAGACATATAGGACAAACAATGACCAGATTAGACAACTTACTTTAAACAGACCCCTTGACCCCCTTCCTTAATTAACCTCCAGACAAAAACACACCTCTAAAATGAACAATAATAAGACATAGGGCATATCAGTCATTCAAAAGAGCTTGTGACTTCAAACTAACCCTAATAAATCAAGCTTATCACATGGGACACATAGGACTAGACCTCTCATGATTTTAACAGACCTATTTAACTATGATCAAACATATGACTTACACCAAGAAACACATTAGTATAAACTACAACCCAGACCCTCACATGGTGCACTTAATGGTGTTTAGACAATCATGATAGAACAAGAAGTCTAGAGGAAAATCCATATCAAACAAACCCCCTCAACTCAAACTATAGTTTTAAGCCACACTTAATGACCCTTAATCACAATTAAACTAGCAAGACATAATCAGAAGGTCTAAATGGAAGATACCAAGTCATAACAAGTGTCTCAGCTTAGGCTACATTCCAAACCTCACACATTCTAGTCCTATTAAAATAAAACTGGTATGAATGAAGGTTCCAAAGGGAAAATTTGAGTCACAACATGCCATCAACTTGAACTATATTCTAGCCCCCCCCCCCCCCCCCATAATCTCATTAAGGTAGCATAATATAGACAAAATTCAAAGAAACAGGGACAATCATAGCAAACACCCCAGGTTGAACTTTGTCCTAAACCACAAACAATCTCATGAAATAAGCATATCATGGACAGAAACAGGAAGGAAAGGGTATTAAACCAGCATATTAAACTAAATCTTATCTTAAACACACACAATCATCTTGGCTAAGTATAATGTAGACATAATCTGAGTATAAAAAGCAATGAACCAGACACTAACTTTAAACTTTATTATAAAACCAACATAATCTTAGTAACTAAACACAACATAAGCAGAGTCTAAGTATGAAGGCAATGAACTAAAAATACTAACTTAGACCTCATCATAAAACCAACATAATCCTATTAACAAAAACACAACATAAGCAGAGTCTAAGTATGAAGGAAACGAACTAAAAATACTAACTTAAACCACACATAATCTTATTGACTAAACATGACATAAATCTAAACATAAAGCATTAAACTAAAAGGTATTTACCTTTTGTGAGTGCAACCGGGATCACGCGATGGATTTGGAGGCCCTTGTGCTCCAATGCCAAACTCAAGCCACCAAAGCACCACACAACAAATGAAATATAAATTTTACAACTGGATTTTTTTAAAAAAAAAACCCTTAAGTTTAAAAATAAATTTTGACTTTGGAACTCTTAAGACTTAAATTCGCTATTGGACTGGGTCCTGGTCTTTGTTGGACTAGGCTTGGTCCATGCTGGTCCTTTGTTGGACTGGGTCTGGTCCTTTATTCTTTTAAAAAATGCTAGGCCCATTCTCTTATTATATAAATAAAGAAAAAATAATTATTAATCCATTAGGACTTAATTAATTTAAAACGTGACTGATAAATAAAATAAAAATCATTTTGCACATACTGTTTTTGAATTAATTAACCAGATAAAAGAAAATTAATCAATTTCGCAAACGCAAACAGAATCAAGATTTAAAGGGTAAAATGGTCGATTCTTTTAATTACTCAAAGTGCCTTGGACAATATAACAGAATAAAATTACCCATCAATCCAATTTTCTTTAATCTAATTAATTAAGCAAATAATTATCCAACAGGGTTTTTTTCTGCCTTTTGATTAATTTCAATAAAAAAAACTCTTTGAATATCATTAATTTCCACACAAATTTAAAATTACCCTTGGAGCTTTCTTTATCAATTAAAAAAGGGTGAAATATTATCTCAGATAATTTTATAAAAATTATCTAGACCCTTTAAGGTGCACAACTGATTTTATTTATTATCCAACGACTCCGAGCACTTAAAAGAATTATGGGAGGTCAAAAATTAGGTGTCAACAAGTACCCCTTCAGTGTTCGGGGATGGCGGGATCATCCTTAAGCAACGAAATTTAACTAACCCTAATTTTTTATGGACTCGACTCATTTTGCCCTTAAATTTCAAACAATTCACACATGTGCAGCCGGACCCTGGCCTATGGGTTTCCTATATATCTCAGGATGTAAGAGAATTCAGGCCACCTGTAGTTCGAGTTGATCAAATACTTTGAGTGATTGAACAGGAAAATCCTGAGACTCCTAGTGTTGTGATCGGGGTTTCCCTAGACAGTGGTTAGAGTGCGGTCGACTCTTGGGTTTTGAGTCTGCCTATATATCCCTGGTCTCCGAAAATTAGGCGGTATGTTGTTTGACTTGCTGGAGAAGAGCACCTCACTTTTTGCAGGAATACCTTCAGATTTTACAGGTGCGTATTCGACCGGTCGCTGTTTTTTTTTTTTTTTTTAGTAAAATAGATAGATGGTGACTGAGTCTAAGATTGGATGGCTTCCAAGTCCTGGCCGGAGAGCTTTACTCTCATGGGAAACCTAGCTTGTCCGGTTGCATAAGAAAAAGTTTCATGTTTGCTCCACAATTCGTCGGGGTCTGGTTCAACAGGTTGGCTCTCTCTTAGAGGCTATGCACCCCCTTCTCAAATTCAACAATATTGCAGATATGTGTGTGATATTTGTATGAATGTCCCTCTCGACAACAGGAAAGTAAACATGCAATGGCCCTCTCGACAGTATGTATGAATGGCCCTCTCGGCAATATGAATTAATGAATGGCCCTCGTGGCAGCAACAAAGTAAACGTGCAATGGCCCTTTCGGCAGCACAAAAGTAAACGTACAATGGCCCTCTCAGCAGCACAAAATTAAACGTGCAACGGCCCTCTCGGCAGCAGAAAAAGTAAACGTGCAATGGCCATCTCGGCAGCAGAGAAGTAAACGTGCAATGGCCCTCTCGGCAGCAAAGAAGTAGTCGTGCAATGGCCCTCTCGACAACAGAGAAGTAAACGTACAATGACCCTCTCGGCAGCAGAAAGGTAAATGTGCAATGGACCTCTCGGCAGAAGAAAAGTAAAGGTGCAATGGCCCTCTCGGTAGCAGAAAAATAAACTTGCAATGGCCCTCTCGGCAGCAGAGATGTAAACGTGGAATGGCCCTCTCAGAAGTAAACGTGCAATGGCCCTCTCGGTAGCAGATAAGTAAACCTGTAATGGCCCTCTCGGCAGCAGAGAAGTAAATAAAGAAAATGGCAGATATGGCCTTTTCGGCTGGATAATCTTTCTTCCGTTCGTTATGTTGGTTGTTGACCCTTGTGGCCAGATATGCCTCATTTTCTTTTCGTCATTTTGACCCTCTGGGCCGGATAGGTCTTTGTCTCTTGCTCCTGTACTACCCTTATGGTCGGATATGCTTTTAGGCTTGTTCATTTCTTACCCTTTTGGTCGGATGTATCCCTTCTCGTTTGCTTGTTTTTGACCTGATAGTCAAACAAGTTGTTTTTGTTGTACTTGGTCTTCAATAGCTCTTTCGCTTTCCTGGTAAAACCTTCATCCATAGAAAACTTGTGAGTTTCCTAAAAGGTTGATTAGCGTTGTTGTCCTCCCATCTGGTGGCTCCTAAAAGGCTCTTTCGTACCCTCTTGGGCTCGGTATTTCGAGAGATGGTTTTTGGAGTGTACTTATACTAGAGGAGTATATACTGCTATTTTTTCTTTTTTGAAAATCTACAAACAGAAGGAACAATTACAAGGAAATAACAATGCAATTACAAGAAAATGGCATCCTAAATGTAGTATCTCTTAAGCGCGTCTGCATTGATGGCCTTGGGCCACTCTTATCCGTCCATCTTGGCTTGGACTACGGATCCTCCTGAGAGTACATTCCTGACCATGTACAGCCCTTGCCAGTTCGGCGCAAATTTTCCTTTATATTCCTTTTGGTGAGGGAAGACTCACTTGTGCACGAGTTGTTCGACCTGGAAAAGTTTGGTTCTGACCCATTTATCAAAGGCTCGAGACATTCTTTGCCTGTATAGCTATCCATGGCACACTGCCACCATTCTCTTTTCCTCTATCGTGGCCAGTTGTTCATAACGATTTCTAACCCATTCTGTATCTTTCAGCTCTGACTTTTGGATGATCCTGAGTGAGGGGATTTCCACTTCTGCGGGTATGACCGCTTCTGTACCGTAGACAAGGAGATATAGAGTTGCCCCGGTGGAAGAGCGGGTCGTCGTCCAGTACCCCAACAAGGCATAAGGTAGCTGTTCGTGCCCATTCCTGTAGTTATCGATCATTTTCCTCAAGATTCTCTTGATGTTTTTGTTGGCAGCCTGTACGGCTCCATTCATCTGCGGCCGGTAGGCGGTAGAGTTCTTGTGGGTTATCTTGAATTGCTCGTAGATGTCCGTCATCAAATGACTTTTCAAATTGGCACCATTGTTAGTGATGATGGATTCCGGTACGCCAAAGCGGCATATAAGATTGTTTTTGACAAAATCAGCCATGACCTTCATGGTCACTGACTTGTGTGAAGTGGCTTCCACCCATTTAGTAAAGTAGTCGATGGCGACTAAGATGAAACTTCGTCCATTGGAGGCTGGGGGATCGATGGGTCCTATGACGTCTATCCCCCACACCACGAAGGGCAATGGCGAGCTCCTCGCATGCAACTCGGTAGGAGAAAGCTTGATTAAATCCCCGTGTATCTGGCATTGATAGCACTTCTGTACAAATTTGCACGAATCACGCTCCATGGTCATCCAGTAATATCTTGTCCTTAGAATTTTCTTTGCAAGGATGAATCAGTTCATGTGAGGACCGCATGTCCCTGCATGCATTTTACACCTCGAAAAGAATTTCCGCGTCATGTGCATTGTGAGTAAACTAACTTAAGCTCGAAGAGGTCATGAAACCCTTATAAGGTTAATGAATACTCTTACCAAGTGTTAAGCAAGAATCTAAAGGTTCCGGGATCAAGCAAATCGAAGAAAATAAGTTTATCGAAAATTTGAAAAAAGGTTGACAGAATTTTAGGTAAACTTTGGAGGGGTATATCTCCTAGTATATTGGGAGTTTTAAGGTGTTTCAAAAGCCTAAAATGAAGTTCGTCGAGTCCAGTTTCTAACGAAACAAACCGCTCGTCGATATGACATTAGAGTAGAGAATTATGGACGTTACAAGTCAGGCTGATAGAGTAGAAACGTGTGCTACCGTAACTGCTATAGTAACCGACGTGCTACAGTACTCGATGTGAATAGTAAAAATCAGAAAATTTAAAACCTGATTTTTTTTCTCTTATTTCTACCATCTTCTCTCCCTAAATTCCCTCTACACTTCCCCAAAACTCTTTCTACCCAATTCATGGAGGTCTAAGATGAAATTCAAGTGATTATATTCAAATTCAACCTCAAAAGTTAACCTTGGTACGGAAGAACACCTCTATAGCGCTATGTTGCGTTTATGGGTGATTGAAAGTTGAATCAACAGCAGATTTCAAATGGTATTTACTGTTTAAGGTAATTTTAACATTCCCTTGGTTGTGCTTAAGCTTAATTCCATGTTGGTGAGATTGTTTATAGCAAAATACTACAAGATAGCATTGAAATAGCTTAAGATATGGCTACTGTTTCGTGGGCTGTTTTTAGGTGATAAATATGATTTGGGGTGGCTGGGAATCCAACGTGATTGTGATATGGTCTTTGTTGTTATTTGTATTTATATGTTTATCAAGTGAATTGGTGAAAGAAACATATGAAATTTGAGATTGAAATGTTGGGCGTGTGGGCTGTTTTATGGCACACGTTGGTGTTGAAAGTGATGCTGTTAATGTTGGCATTGATATTATTATTGTTGGTTACGAAATTACGATTTTGGGCTAGGCATATAAACAGAGGAGATGCTGTTGAAATTTCGGCAGATTCTAGAAAGAGTTAGTTTGAGGGCTTAAGATAAGCCTATGAAGATGAGTCTAACAATAGTATAAATTTTCTTGAATATAGATTTATGAGCCTGGGAGGCCAAGCGTTCAGTAGTTAAAGTTAAGGCGACCCAAAAAGTATGATAAGGCTTTCCCTTTCTTTCATTTTGGCATGATCCTATGACATGAGCGAACAACGAGTAATCGAGTCTCCATATCATTCTACTCTTAGAAGTAGTAGGAGTATCTCAGTTCTTGATGATCATATACCCCTCTATTATGATTATTCCTTCTGTTCATGCATCCTAAATATTGTATCATTATAATGCTAGTTTATGTTTATGCATTACATTCATTTGCATACATGCATATTGACCCGTTACTAGAAGGCGTTATATACACGTATATTATGCATATTATATCTATATGCATAGGGTATGGGAAACGGACGAGGCGTTATATACACATTACCACCTGATCAACTGGTGCACAGTGATGATGATTATTATGCCCGAAGGGGCCATTATGTTATTATGCCCAAAGGGGCTGCCCGAAGGGGCCTATATGGGATATAGATCGGGCCGTACGTTCCTCGGCACTATGACCTATGCATATCATACGCTCGCAGAGGTAAGTAGACATATAGATGCACTCATACAGATATGTTCAGATAGTCAGACATACAGATGCATTCATCCAGATGTATTCAATCAGTCAGTTTAGTATATGATTTTCAGATTTTCTTCATGACTCCTATGTGTATGTTACTCTTCTGCCTTACTCAGTACATTATCCGTATTGACTCCCGTATTTCTCAGGGGACTGCATTTCATGCCCGCAGGTTCAGATAGCCAGGAAAACAGATTGCATCCTTAGGCTGCTTCTTCAGCTTGACAGTGGAGCACTTCTCTCATGCCGGAGTTGCCGTCTAGACCTGGTATATGTTTTGATATTTATGGGTAGGGCAGGGGCCCTGTCCCATCCGCAACATGTCCAGTATGTCAGTAGAGGCTCATAGACGCTTATATTCAGTAAGACAGTGTGGCCCGCTCAACACCTGTTTGGTTACATAGTTTTCTCAGGTATCCTTGTCGGCTTGTACCCTGGTTCAGTTTAGTGATGCATGTATATATATATATATATATATATATATCTTTTGAGGGTTGTGACCCTCCAGTTTATGACATCTATCAGTCAGCAGATCATGTTATGAGTACCCTCAGGTGGCCCAGAATGAGCATGAGCAGATATGTCATGTACGTTTAGTGGCATCCAGGAGGTCAGCTTCTGGGTATCCGTCAGAGTCCTCCTGTTGGGCTATGACAAAAGTTGTATCAGAGCAGTTCGTCCTAGGGTTGGGCGCTCTAACCATTTAGTCATGGATGCTTAGCGGGGATCCTCGTACATGGTGAATAACCAAATTCCAATTGAAATGAAATCTTTAGGAGAAATCAATGCAATTTAGGAGGAATCAATGAAATTTTGGAGGAATCAATGCAATTTAGGAGGCATCAATGAAATTTTGGAGGAATCAATGAGAGGACATCAATTCAAATCCTGGATTTTCGAATTGAGAGAGATATTGAGAGAGATAAAGAATTCTCACCATTTCTTAGATTCATGGACCCAATTCAATTTAGTGGGATCGTTCATTCACATTTGTTTCCACCAAGAACGTTTTCTAAAAGTCTTTGACCCCCGAATTTGGAGTATCCTACTTTCACGCAATTCACAAGGTTCAACAAGCAATCGATATTTCACGACGTGCACCACCCTTATAAGTAGGAGGCTGTAGGATATTTAGGATGGTCATTTTTCTTTCTGATCATAGATCGTGCAGCAGAGCCAATGATAGGAAAGCTCGTTCTGGTACTATTTTCGCTAAATTGCAAGATTGTATTGATGAAGAGGACAAGTTCTGTTAATGGGAGCGTAAGTAACGCTCTGAAGGTGGACATGAGACCCATGTCACTCGCCGACTCAGGATCGAGGACTGAGTATATCAAAAGGTATAAGAAAGAGCATCAGCTATTCCCTTAAGACAGACCCCTTGGAGGATATGGTTCCAGTAGGAGGAGACCCGACTGGGAAATCATAGGACAAAGACCTGTTTAAGAGTTCACAAGACCCCTGAGGATGAAGACACAAGGGAGTTAACCAGGAGTTACCCGCAAATCATGGGGAGTACGAGATAGAGAATGAAGAGATTCAGTTAAGGAGCAATGTTTTTAATAAGGACAAAAGGGCTTTATTCCCATATATATTTGACCTAAGCTCTCCAACATCTTATTTACAGGTATATGACCCTTTCAGTCAGAACCAGTTATAGTTTATATGTAGATGACCTAATCTCAGGATATCATCGATCATTCATTACTCTGGGGTTTCAGAAAGTTTGATAGTGGATTGTTCTTACAAATAATTATAATCAGGACATCTTTATTATGGACATGAATTTTGAAGTCAGAATTGAGATTTTAAGTCATATAAGTTTAGGTGCTCTTAGAGGGATTTCTCAGGGATGGATGCAGAAGTTGTAGTAGAACTAAGCAGATAAGGTAGGACATAAGAATTTTAAGAAATTGAAGAAAGATGAGGTGATATTTCACCCCCTACATTTATTAGCAGTATTAGATTGAAGCACCCTGGGCTTGTAGTATATTGTCCTTTAGAAGAAAAGAAACCTGAAAGAAGTTGAATAAAGGATAAGGCACCAATGTTAAAAGGTGTAATATATACGAGTAGATGAGATTTGCAGATACCTATGGAAAAGGAGTGCGGTATGTGACCAAAGAAAAGGATACAGGATGATTTGTATTAATAGTGTATGTAAATCAAGGCTTCATAGACCGGAAAGTAAGGAGCAGAACCAGAAAGTGAGTTAATTAGTGAATTTGAGGCCCTTGTCAAGGACTAGATTATAGAATATATATAATTTTGACTAAGGATTTCAAGATGGTTATAAGGTAGCTTGTGGGAGTCATTGTTAAGGTCAACATCTTGAAGGATTGCGAGTTTTGTGATATGTAAAGAACCAAGTAATTGTAAGTCAAGGAGTGAATCATGTGTTCTGTCAGAGGGTATGATCTAATGCAGAATAGCGAATTGATTTGAAGCGAGACATTATATGAATATTTGTGAGTAGCTTATAAAGTATATAGTGTGCTTTTCAATGTATATTGATCGGAATGATATAGTCTATAGAAGAATTGGGTGTAGATCTTCAGAGGCACTGGAGTCATGCAAGTTGTATATGTACCAAGGAATAAGTCTATCTCCTGTCCTAAGATCAAGAAGGTGAATCAGAAAAAAGTATTCATCTCATATGATTGGAGTTCATATTATGAAAGTCAAGTTACCAGCCTCCCAGTTTACCTTTATGGTGAATAAGTTTTAGGGATATCCGAGGGAGACCCCAAGACTTCTTCTAAGTAAAGGATTAGTGTTACTAAACAAAAGTATTGTTAAGTGCCCAGCCAATATTTACTTTCCCTTATGCAAATGACCCCTTCGAAGTTGAAGAAAATAAATATTACTCGAAGGATTAGTTGAATTAGTTCTGCTTATAAGGAAGTGGGATAGCTCCTTGCATATGTACAAGTGATTGTAAGCAGCTAAATAAGATGATAGCTAAGTAAGAGCAAGTACGAATATGGGTTGACGGTTTGTTTTGCTAGCACAGAATGCTCCCTCAAAGATGGACATAAGCTCCAGTTATTCCAAGATAAAAGTCAGAGGAAAGGCATCCCAAATTTAACTTTCAGGATCAGGTAAGTTACCTCGAGTTTTGAGCAACGTCATTTGGACTGACTAAGGCCCCAGCAGTATTATGGGCTTGATGAGTAACTGTGTTTAGATTCCTCTGAAACCTATTCATAACAATGTTCCTAGACGATCTTGGGGTTACTCTTGCCCAAAGTCAGAGCATGTTGTTCGTTACGTGCAAACCTATAATTCTTAGGATTAAGAATTTTCAGCTCAGAAGCTTTTCTAAATCAAATGGTATAGTGCTTCTAAGGTTAGAATTAAGGAGAGTTGAAGCTATACATAATTGCCCAAGGGCTAGAAAACTCATAGAACTCGGTCATTTCTTGGACTTAGCAAGTTATTCTTGGAATTTTGTGAAGATTTTTTCCTACATTTTGTGCCACTGATAAACTGTCCTAGGAAACAGCCAGACTCTAGAGAACTGATAATTGTAAGCCTAAGTTTCCAGAAGATGAGTAATAAGTGAAGTTTCAGCATCAAGTGTAACATTCCTAAAGGGATCGGATAGCCCTATCACGCGTTATGATGGTTCAAGCATTGAGTTAAGTTATGGATTGATACACCGTGGAGAGATTATAGGTCATGCCTCAGGATAGCTGTAAAGGTACAAGAAGAATCATTCGACCCATGCTCTTAAGTTAGTTATAGTTATGTGTACAGGAAAGGATATATTGGGATAGCATCGATATTAATTATAAGTACTCTATGAGGTTTTAGCGCACCCTTACTAAATATAGTTGTGTTATGACAAGGTCAATAAACAGAATGATGGAGAGACTCCGATGATTGTGAAAGTCAATGGAAACAAAGAAAGTCACTAATGTTCGAGCCACAGATCTAGAGTAACTCAGTTTATGTTAAGATAAAGAGGAAATGTTGAGGACTTGTGAGTTCAGCAGCTAGTCAGTATCAAAATTGATTAGTAAACTTAGATTATGGAATCTATCTAGGGCATAGCCTTATTAAGTCAAGGAAAAAGAAGAAGAGTTCGTTGAATTTGATGTCAGCTCATTATAGGATTACGGACCCTCAAGAGAGGAGCTATCTTTATACATCCTACGGACTGGAATTATACTGAAGTAGATTATCCAACGTGATCAGATTGACGACTGATGAAAGGAAAAGCTTATTGCCTCGTTATGCTAGGCAGTTGAGAACAACAAGGACATACATTAATAATACTAAGAAAGGAATGAGGAAAGACATACCAAACTTCATAGTGCAATGAAAGTTAGATATCAGAAGTTCAGTAAGTTTTAGCAAGTCATTGAGATTCCAATTCGGAGATGAGAAACCACTAATATAGATGACCATGTTTACTGCAGAAGTTTAATTCAGTTAGGGAAACTACCAGCAAGCTTATGTAATTAGCCTATTTCTTGTCCATTAAGACTACTGGTGTAGCAGGGGACTACGCAAATCCTATGTCAGGGGAGGATAGTATGACATAACTATTGCTTATGTCTATCATTCAGACTAGGGGAGCGCAGATTATAGCTCACTCCAGAAGGATTTAAAGACTCTAGATAAGTCTTGCTTAAGTTGAGCATACCATGAGATACTTAAGGATACGCCATAAGTTTGCGTGATAGATTTCAAAAGTAACCGAGACAACCCCTAACGCATATTGAGATCATTATTTCGGTATTTTGATGAATCTATACAAGGCTTGGACCAAATTTATTTATTATTAATAGCAAGCAATAGAATGATCTAGGGTTCACAGAACTGAGAAGAGTTCCCTACCTATATCAGACTATGTACTCTAGGGGGTACCATCTCAAGAGAACGCGATGAATTTCATAAAGAAGAGAAAGCTTAGCCTTTCATGTATTGAGCCTTACAGATTATACGTAAGCCAAAGATTTAAGGCCCTAGAGTCAGTGCCCAAGATTTATATGTCAAGTTAGAAATCCTTTCAGAATTATGCCAGTTAATGGTAGTCAGATTACAGAGCAGCTACGTGGAGTTACTGCATGAGAAAAATCCAGCGCTATACTTGATAGCCAACTCCAAAGATTTAGATTAGGAACTAGAAAGTAAAGTTGAAGTCCTATAAAGAAGTCGAAGAGTAATGCATAAGGCTGAAGATTCCAGAATATGGACTAGAACAGTTGGACTATGTAAGGTTATTGAAGAGAAAATTTCGTGTTATTCGTAGAGTCTGCGAATGGCCTACAGGTTACCGAGAGGCATGAAACACTCCAAGGGTTGTAAGATCTCTAATAAATCGACGAGGGACATAGGTGAGTTATAAGTCTTGTGTAAAGGTTAAAAGGTAAGACGAAGTGAACGATACATCTTGAAGGAATAACTTATAAAAGAAGAAGGAGTTGAGTTATGACTAAGTGTTCTAATATGCAAGATATAAGAGAAAGAGGATAACTGAAAGGAATTGAAGTGGGTGAGTCCGTTGAAAGTTCACATTAACATCCCCTATAAGGTTTCTGATAAGGACTTGAGTTAAGTCGACATTCGAGGACGAATGTGCCTAAGGGAGGGAGGATGTTACGCCTCGAAAAAACAAATTCGCATCATGTGCGTTGTGAGTAAACTAACGTAAGCTCTAAGAGGTCATGGAACCCTTATAAAGTTAATGAATACTCTTACCAAGTGTTAAGCAAGCGTCTAAAGGTTCCGAGATCAAGCAAATCGAAGAAAATAAGTTTATTGAAAATTTGAAAAAAAGTTGACAGAATTTTGGGTCAATTTTGGAGGGTTATATCTCCTAGTATATTGGGAGTTTTAAGGCGTTTCAATAACCTAAAATGAAGTTCGTCGAGTCTAGTTTCTAACGAAACAAATCGCTCGTCGATACGACATCGGAGTAGAAAATTATGGACGTTACAAGTCAGGCTGATAGAGCAGAAACGCGTGCTACAGTAACTCGGTGTGAACAGTAAAAATCAGAAAATTTAAAAATGAAAATCTGATTTTTTTTCTCTCATTTTCTACCACCTTCTCTCCCTAAATTCTCTCTGCACTTCCCCAAAACTCTTTCTACCAAATTCATGGAGGTCTAAGATGAAATTCAAGTGATTGTATCTAAATTCAACCTCAAAAGTTAACCTTCGTATTTACTGTTTAATGTAATTTTAAATCAGCGGCGGATTTCAAATGGTATTTACTGTTTAATGTAATTTTAACATCTCCTTGGTTTTGCTTAAGCTTAATTCCATGTTGGTGAGATTATTTATAGCAAAATATTACAAATTAGCATTAAAATAGCTTAAGATATGGCTACTGTTTCGTTGGGATGTTTTGACGTGATAAATATGATTTGTGGTGGCTTAAAATTATGGAATAAAACATGATTGTGATATGGTCTCTGGTGTTATTTGTATTTATATGTTTATCAAGTGAATTGGTGAAAGAAACATATGAAATTTGAGATTGAAAGTGAAGATTGAAATGCTAGGCGTGTTGGTTGTTTTATGGCACACGTTGGTGTTGAAAGTGATGTTGTTAATGTTGGCATTGATATTGTTGTTGTTCGATACGAAATTACGACTTTGGGCTAGGCATATAAACAGAGGAGATGCTGCCGAAATTTCGGCAGATTCTAGAAAGAGTTAGTTTGAGGGCTTAAGACAGGCCTACGAAGATGAGTCTAACAATAGTATAAATTTTCTTGAATATAGATTTACGAGCCTGGGAGGCCAAGCGTTCAGTAGTTAAAGTTAAGGCGACCAAAAAAGTATGATAAGGCTTTCCCTTTCTTTCATTTTTGCATGATCCTATGACATGAGCGAACAACGAGTAATCGAGTCTCCATATCATTCTACTCTTAGAAGTACTAGGAGTATCTCAGTTCTTGATGATCCTGTACCTCTCTATTATGATTATTCCTTTTGTTCATGCGTCCTAAATATTGTATCATGATGATGCTTGTTTATGTTTATGCATTACATTCATTTGCATACATGCTTATTGACCCGTGACCAGAAGGCGTTATATATGCGTATATTATGTATATTACATATATATGTATGGGGTATGGGAAAAGGGCGAGGCGTTATATACGCATTACCGCCTGATCAGCTGGTGCACAGTGATGATGATTATTATGCCCGAAGGGGCTGCCCAAAGGGGCCATTATGTTATTATGCCTGAAAGGGCTGCCCGAAGGGGCCATTATGCTATTATGCCCGAAGGGGCCTATATGGGATATGGATCGGGCCGTACGTTCCTCGACACTATGACCTATGCATATCATACGCCCGCAGAGGCAATTTCAGTAAGCAGATATATAGATGCACTCATACAGATATGTTCAGATAGTTAGACATACAGATGAATTCATCCAGATGTATTCAGTCAGTCAGTTTAGATTATGATTTTCAGATTTTCTTCATGACTCCTATGTGTATGTTACTCTTCTGTCTTACATACTCAGTACATTATCCATACTAACTCCCCTATTTTTCGGA
Organism: Lycium barbarum; assembly: GCF_019175385.1. Lineage (NCBI taxonomy): Eukaryota > Viridiplantae > Streptophyta > Magnoliopsida > Solanales > Solanaceae > Lycium > Lycium barbarum. The sequence continues at coordinate 96,818,138 of NC_083347.1, read as the reverse complement.
GGGGCTGCGTTTCATGCCCGCAGGTTCAGATAGCCAGGAAAACAGATTGTATCCTTAGGCTGCTTCTTCAGCTTGACAGTGCAGCACTCCTCTCATGCCAGAGTTGCCTTCTAGACTTGGTATATGTTTTGATGTTTATGGGTAGGGCAGGGGCCCTGTCTCGTCTGTAGCATGTCCAGTATGTCAGTAGAAGCTCATAGATGCTTATATTCAGTTAGACAGTGTGGGCCACTCAGCACATGTTTGGTTACATAGTTTTATCGGGTAGCCTTGTCGGCTTGTACCTCGGTTCAGTTTAGTGATGCATGTATATATATATATATCTTTTGAGGGTTGTGACTCTCTAGTTTATGACATATGTCAGTTAGCAGATCATGTTGTGAGTGCCCTCAGGTGGCCCAGAATGAGCATGAGCAGATATGTCATGTACTTTTAGTGGCATCTAGGAGGTCTGCTTCTGGGTGTCCATTAGAGTCCTCTGGTTGGGCTGTGACAATGCACCTCTCTCAGCAGTTTCGTAGCCTCTTCGGCTTCCACACAGTTGAGTAAGCCGAGGTCGTGTGTCCTTTTGTACATTACTTCTTTGTTTAGGAAGAAATTATTGGCCAGCCTTCTGATGGTGTTTCTCTGATTTGCTAAACTCTTGGGGGGGGGGGGTACTCTCCCTTCTTTAAGTGTGTCTTGATGTCGGCATACCATGGTTCGCCATCCGGATCGACCTTGACATAAGCACAATGAGCAGTTCTTCCCTTAATGTGATCTCCAGAAGGTCAATGTGAGCACTCTCGGTGTGCTGGATCATGGAGGATATCGTAGCCAGTGCGTCCGCGAACTAATTTTGGGCCCTCGGAGTATGCCTGAAATCGATGTTCTTGAATCTCCCACATAGTCTTTGCACTAAATTTACATACGGGAGTATCTTGTCATTTTTGGTCGCCCAACTTGCTTTTACCTGATTTATGAGTAAATCGGAGCCCCCGATTACCGACAACTCTGGTATGTTCATGCCCAAAGCCATCCTAAGGCCGAGGACGCACGCTTTGTACTCCGCCATGTTATTAGTACACTTGAAGTTGAGCTTCGCGGCCATCGGATAGTGTTGTGCTGTCTCTGATATTAACACCGCCCAGATGCCTGACCCTTTGTAATTGATTGCCCCATCGAAGAACACTCTCCAACCCGAGTATGGTTCCATCAACTTATCTTTCATAACTAGGACCTCTTCATCAGGGAAGAAGGTCCGTAGAGGCTCAAGCTCATTTTCAACGGGGCTTTCTACCAGTAAGTCGGCCAGGGCCTGTCCTTTGATTGCCTTTTATGCTATGTATATGATGTCAAATTCACTTAGCAGCATCTACCATTTAGCCAACTTCCCCATGGGCATCAGTTGCCTAAAAATGTATCTTAATGGATCCATTCGGGATATGAGGTAGGTGGTGAATACTGATAGGTAGTGCCTTAGCTTCTGAGCGATCCAAGTCAGAGCGCAACAGGTCTTCTCTATGAGCGAGTACCGCGCCTCGCTGGATGTAAACTTCTTGCTCAAATAGTAGATAACATGTTTCTTTTTGCCTTCTTCGTCATGCTAGACAAGTAGAGTAAGAGAGGACTCTCTTGCATGGGTGGCACCAGAACGGGGGGATTGGAGAGATATCTTATGATTTTGTCGAATGCCTCTTGGCATTCCTCCGTCCAGTTCATGGGAGTGTCTTTCTTGGGCAATTGAAGGATTGGTTCCATGATCACAGTTAACTAGTCTATGAACCACCCAATGTAGTTCAATCTTCCCAAGAAACTCATGACCTCTTTCTTGGTCTTGGGCGGTGGCAATTCTTGAATCGCTTGGATTTTGGTAGGATCCAGTTCAATTCCCCTGCGGCTGACTATGAATCCTAACAATTTTTTGGCAGGCACTCCTAATGCGCACTTAGCGAGGTTCGGCCTCAGATTGAATTTGCGAAGCCTGTCAAAGAATTTGCGCAAGTGTATGGTTTGTTCTGAGCTTTCTTTTGATTTTATGATGACATCGTCCACATCGACTTCGATCTCTTGATGCATCATATCATGGAAGAGGGTAGTCATGGCTCTCATGTATATGACGTCAGCGTTTTTGAGGCCGAACGGCATTACCCTATAATGGTAGACTCCCCAAGGTGTGATAAAGACTGTCTTCTCAGCGTCTTCCTCGCTCATGAGTATTTGGTGGTATCCGACGAAACAGTCTATGAATGACTGCAGCTCGTGCTTAGCGCAGTTATCTATCAGGATGTGGATGTTCGGGAGTGGGAAGTTATCCTTTGGGTAGGCCCGATTGAGATCTCGGTAGTCTACGCAGATTCGGATCTTTCCGTCCTTCTTGGGTACCGGTACTATGTTGGCTACCCAAGTGGGATAGGACATTACTTTCACTATTCCCGACTCGATCTATTTTTCTACTTTATCCTTTATCCTGATACTCATGTCTGGTTTGAATGTTCGCGTCTTTTGTTTGACTGGGGCAAAACCCTCTTTAATGGGTAATATGTGGGCCACTATTTCAGTGCTTAAACCTGGCATATCTGTGTATGACCAAGTGAAGACATCCACATATTCCTTTAATAGAGCTATGAGCTCTTCCCTTTCTGGGGCTGTTAAGTGAGCGCTGATTCGTGTCTCCTTGAATCCACTTAGTCACTGAGGTTGATCACCTCAGTTTCATCCATGTTATACTTCTTTTTCTCTTCTAATTCTTCCAACTCCTCTACCAACCCTTCTGGCATTATTGTCGACTCATCGTACTCCTCGTATTCCTGCTGGTTGCTTTCCTCCTTCATTTCGGGACACATCATCACATTTTTGATCGTTTTGTTATGATTATTACTGAAAAAGCGAGGCATGTAAAATTAGGCTCATTCGTCGGTTGTTATTACCTAGTTAGTAAGAAAACATTTGTTATTATTAACCGGTAAAGGTAGCAATTTTGTGTAGATCGAGGCTTTCATTAATTCAAAAGGTAATTGATTAAAAATGTGGTCCTAGTCCCGAACGACATCAGAACATTTCTATTTTTAAACATCATGAAGGAATTTAGAAAAAGGCAATCATTCGGGCCTCAGCCGATGTCGCCACTTTTAGCAAAAGTTTTTAAGGAAAATCCATCTCTCTGTCGAGAGGCCAAGAGGGGGGTGGATGTCCAATGGTTCAGGCGCTCTTCCGGCCTCAGACTGCTTATGTTGGGTGTCTCCTTACTTTCTTCAATGACCGCATAGCATCCCTCTTCTTGGAACATTAACTCGAGACTCCCATCAACTTTCTCTCCCTTCAGCATTGGCATCTTTTTGGGGAATGACTGGTACAGACCTGGAACTAGACGAGGTAGATTTTTTGTTCTAGGCTCTCTCTTGATTACCCTTGTGAGCTCGCCTTCATTAGGGGTATACCCTAGACCAAAATGGTATTTTGCTTTCGGGATTAGTACAAGCGCTGTTATCCCGTTGAGGTCCCTTCCTACACCTTTTCCTATTTCAAAACCGTTCCGTAACAGGGTAGAGGTAATCATTCTGTAGACTGCTGGCATAGGCCTACCGATCTCTTCTTCCACATATGTGGCCCCCACGTATTTCACTACATGAAAATTGGAGAAACGAGGCCTCCTTCGATCTTAGGAACGATGTCGTAAGGATACTTCTAAATATCCCTCTTAGCTGCAACTACAATTTCCTGTCCTTGCCATTCGAATTTTATGGCTTGGTGCAGACTAGACGGTACTGCACCGGTGGAGTGGATCTAGGGCCTTCCCAAGAGCATGTTGCAATTGGCAGCGATTGTCGTGACTTGGAACTCTGTTGTGTAGGATGCAGGTCCGACCTGGATTTGTAGATCTACCTCTCCTAAGGAATCACTTAGGGATCCATCGAATCCCCTGATGTTCGTCCTGCTCTGGCCAATCTTGTGTATGTCATAGCCAAGCTGTGTCAGGGTGGTCACGGTGCAAATGTTGAGGTCTGACCCGTTATCCACAAGTACCCTTCCTACGGCCTTGTCACGGCATGCTAGGGTGATATGGAGGGCTTTGTTGTGGGATGTCCGTTTGACGGGCAACTCTTCCTTGGAGAAGCAGATTTTATGTTCCCAATGATATGGGCAACTAGCCCGCTAAATCTTCACCGCTCGTACCTGCTGGTATGTGTGCATCATCCAATACCTTCATGAGGGCATGCCTATGTGATGGAGATCTAGCAAATAGTGACAACACCGAGATTTATGCGTGCGTCTTCTTCAAGTGCTCAACAATGGTATAATCTTTTGGGTGCATGCGTCACCAGAAATCTTCGGGCTCTCCTTTTGTTATCACCCTCTTCTGAGTATTCTCCTTCCTTGTGGCGTTCTGGGCCAATTCTTCAGGAGTGTAGCATCTCCCCGAACGAGTCATGCCTTGGGTCATCACAGTCTGTATAGTGATTGGATTTTTTGGGGCACAATCTGTTGTGCTACCTGGGCTGCCACTGGTGCTGGGACCAAGGTCCTAAATATAGCCTTGGGAACTCTCGGACTGGGGATTAAGACCTTGAATTTAGGACGTTCCTGGAGTGTGAGGGAAGCAGCCGTTTGTTCAAGAGGCTCGGTGACTTTAGGAGACAATGTCCTGCAAGCTTCCCATTCTTCGTCTCTCTCTATCATGCGGACCCCGCTATTTCCATGATTCGGCAACTGGTTCGTGTTTACGTTAGGAGCGGCAGTTTCCAAAATGCTTTCTCTTTTATCGATCAGATCCTTGATTTTGTGTTTTTGGTTTATGCCATCCTCCGTGTTGTGCCCGTTCCCTCTTGAATGGTACGCATAAGTCTGATCGGGCTTGTACAACCTGCTTTCGAGGGCTTTCTGAATCGACCCTACGATCAGCAGCCTTTCCAGTAAATGAAACCTTGGTTCGAGGAGCGTCGTGAATTCCCTTAGGGGTCTTTTCTCAAAAGCGGGACGTTATGCATTATATGTTGGGGGGTGGTGGCTGATTTTGGTAATTTTAGGGTTGATAGGCTTGTAGAGGGTTCATTTGTGGTAGGCAGTAGTTTTGCTGGGGTGGGGGCTGGTACATTTGTTGTGGTGGTGGTTGATAAGCAGGAGCAGATACATGGATACTGGGTGGAGCTGTGTATGCTGCTACAACAGTGGTGAAGGATGGTTGTGTGTAGTGCATGGGTGTTGGGTTGTACGGACAGGCTGAGTAATTTAGGAGGGGCGGAGTTTCATGAGCAGATGGTGTTCCTTTTGCTTTTTGGTTTGAAATGTGTGATATGCTTGCCACATTCTCTTTCTTTTTGCAAAAGATTCCCTTAGCGGCTTGCCCAGACGCTTTGTTGAAGATACTGACGATCTTTCCAGATTTGAGGTCGTCTTCTATGGCCTCTCCCATTTTTACTAATTCGGAGAACGGCCTCTCGGCCATGGACAACATCCTATCATAGAAATCCGACTCCTGTGACCTGATGAATTTGGAAACGACTTCTCCCTCGCTCATTGGTGGCTGCACACGGGCTGCTTCGGCCCTTCATCTACTAGTGAATTCCCTATAGTTTTCCATCGACTTTTGCTTGACTTTTTCGAGGTAGTAATGGTCTGCTACGGTCTCGATATAAAACGAAATCTTTCCATGCAGGATTCTGCCAGGTCCTCCCAAATGAGCCACTGGCGCATGTCTTGTGTGGCGAACCATTCGGCTGCCTCACTGGTCAGGCTATGACTGAATAATCGCATGATTAAGGGTTCATTCCTCTTTACTCCAACTAACTGGTCACAGTATGAACGGAGGTGTGCTTTGGGATTTCCTGTCCCGTTGAATATTTTGAATTTTGGGATTTTAAACCCTTCCAACAGGTCAAAATCTGGGTGCATGCATAAGTCGTCAAACCTTAGCCCTGTGGCCTTCCTCGTGGACCTGTTGGACTTTTCCAACAATTCCTTCCTCGTGGACCTGTTGGACTTTTCCAATAATTCCTCCAGCTTTCTCTCCATATCCTTCTCATCCCTGTCTTGTTTAGCTCTCCAAATCCTTTCCATTTCTTCGTAATGATCTAACTCCTTGTGTCCTGGGCAGAATTCGTTTGGGGTGTTGGGAGTGAAGAAGGAAATTTGGTTAAATAGGATGGTGGTAACTTGCCCCGCCGGTAGCGCTGAGGTATGTGCTTGGCTTGCCGGGTTAAAGAATGCCGGCTGAGGGGTTTGGTGTGGGGGGACTGAGTGGGTGATTCCTGGAGCTTGGGAGTTTTTAATTGTCGACAGGATTGGCGATGTTTCGTGGAGGTGGCAGGAATCCTGGTAGGTGAGCAGGAAAGTAGTCAGGCATTGGAGAGCTTATCAATGGGAAGGGAGGGGAGGGCCTCCTTCCTTCAGTGGAGTTATTCTTTTCAGCATCGGCCACCTCCCTTCTGGCCACCTTTTCTTAGAGAGTGGCGATGCTGGTTACCAATGTCGCAATTACATCCTCCTGGGATGCTGCCTCTTGCAAGTCCTGGGTGTCTCCGTTGCGGAGAGCAAGCTCATTTCTTGTTTCTTCGGGGGTGCCAGTCATTTTGTTCTTTCCTTTATCAGAGAGGGATACTAACGCGGCCTTGGATCTTGTGAAGTATTCCAGCTTTCGATGTCACACTAACTGGCCCCTTTCTATAAGATAAGAATAACTCAAAGGTAAAGAAAGTTAGTTTCTGGGCATCAAACATAAAGGCAAAATATTACATATGGGTATTTAAAGCGCAAGTAGCACACAGAGTCATATACTGAAGCTTGAGTACTTTCGATCCTATATTCTAAGGTTCTGGACATTACAGGCCTTTTATGATCTTGTGGATATTGGTTTGGTGGTCTCGTGATTGACTTACCACGGCTAATTTGTCATAAAAGTCTTAAGCAAACTTGGAGGGAGGGGGGTGTTATAATTTCAGCCATCAAGGGACCGAGTCTTACATAGACTGCTTACGTATCCCGCCGGGAGAAATCAGGCCTTACGTAGTTCGATTACAAAAGAAGGATATACATTTCTTCCTAAATATCCTTTGGCTAATCCTAACTGCATATATCCCCAGACAGGGCCCGACTAGGGTTTTCCGCATATCCCTCCTTTGGGACATCAGGTCGGCGCAGTTCCTTTACATTTTTATGAGGGTGGGGGTAACATTTGTGCAAAAGAGAGGACACCTAATATCTACCCAAAAGTATAGCTATTTCAAGCCGCTGTCCTTACGAGTTTGGTTTCTCATGTTAGATCTTTCTTTCCTTTTGAACCACGGGGGGAGTAGGACCAAGATCTGTCCTGTCCTGATCATATTTTTGAGCTCAAGTTTGAAAGCATGGCATCCTTCAATACCATACCCCCTGGCTCCAGTATGGTATAGGCAGAACATGTTTTTGTTAGGCCATAATGATGCGGGCTCGTAAACAGGTTCCACAAGCTCGATTTTGTTCAGTGAAGCAAAGGTCCAGAAACGGCGAGCGTACGACTCCTCGAAAAATGTGAAATTGTACCACCACACTTGGGTCTCGGGGTTAACTCCTTGTCCTGGGGTGATGGGGTCATGGACCAACAAATTATGCGCCCCCCATAAAGTTCCGAAGATCTTATTGTCAATAAAACTAATAATCCTCCTTTTCAACGCCAAGAATTCATTCAATGTGTAGCCTGCCTGGTTGAGGTGGAACGGGCATCTCTTCTAAGCGTACACCAAGTCAGGAATCGGTAATCTAGCCCTAGAGGTGCAATCCATCCCATCGGCTGTCATCTTCCTGAACACTTCTTTGTAAGTGACGGACAGCGGAGCCACCCTGAACGGGAAAGATCGAGGGTGAAGGTGCATAGAAATCCGTTCCCTCATGAGTGGAGCATAATAACCAAATTCGTCATCCGCGTTATTCCCTTGAAATTCGGGGAACATATCAAATGGGTTCTACCCTTCTTCAACCCCTATGTCGACATGCTCTTCCATGTCCTGAGGTTTTTCCTCCTCTTCCTCCGGCTCTTCTTCTTCAAAGAGCTCAGGATACTTTTCTTGTGGCTTTGTTCCTTCTAGCGGGTCTGATGTGACACCCATGGATCCGAACTGGCTCCTTGTTCTTTGTTGGTTCCCTCTGGGGTTCCTTCTCTGGGTGTTACGGGTCTTCTCTCCAGCGGTATGTTGTTTCACACTAATTCCCTCACCTCTTTAGGGACATTTCCATAGTACTGTTCTTGGGGTATGCCTTCCGGTGGGTTCCCAACCATGTCCAGTAATCGGTCTACTTTCTTAATCTTTTTCCCTATTTCTTGGAGTGTTTTTCCATCTGCAGCACCTTGTATCGTAGCGTCTCAGCGGTCTCCCCTAAGGTCCGCGCTTCATGTCCTCTTTGATTTGCCATCGTAAGTCAACCTTTAGAGGAGATAAGCTCGGGTAAGTTTCAAACCTCATGGTTTTCTTTTTGGTACGTAGTTTAGATTACCGGACCAATCATACTCAAGCTTAATATATGATTATACACATAGCTGGTAAGCATGCGAAGCACGTAGCAAATAAGCACATAATTTACAGGTATTTATACTACTCGTGTCCCTAAGGCCTTTTGAGTTAAGGCTTTCTTAGTCGTTCAAAACATGCTAGTGCCATTTGTAAAGGTGAACCATTGCCCCGAAAAAGTCATCGTAATTAATAAATAACAGTAATATCTATCCTGAAGGGATTACAAAAAGCGATGACAAGTCCAACATGTGGCTTATAATGAAAAAAACAGTTATGAAGGACGTCCTTCAGCGGCTGATGTCGAGGCTTGGCCTGTCCTGGCCTTCTTGACCATTCGAAGGGTGGTCTGGATATGAAGGTGTGCCTGATATATCTCCATTCTAACAATCACCGAGTCTGTCTCTTCCAAGATCCTGGCCGAATGCTCGTCTGCACCTTCCAGGCATTGTTTCATACGTTTCTCTTCTTGGACCTCTTAGGGAGGTGTGAGCCCGGGCGTAAGCGCCAAGTGTGCCTGCAGCCATGCGTGATATCCTGGGTCGCACCCTACCTCAAGCCTGTCTGGGGCTAAAGTATCTTGACACCAGCTTACGCGTCCATTCCATTCTCTAAGGATTACCCCCGCGTGCTTGATTTTTTGGTTTGTGTGCTCAATGATGAACTGCTCAAAGTTTCCGACCTGAGGTATCACTTGTCTCCTACCGAATTGTCTCAATACCCGGGATGGATAATAAGGACGGATTCCTCAAACCCCAGCTTGCGGTATAAATGGAAAATGCTTGCCTCGGACCACCACAGTCTCAGATATAAAATCAGGAAACATCCAATGGATCCGATCATCAGTCAAGTCGGTGAAGGATTCAACCCAAGCATTTTTGGACATGAACTTGAGATTTGGACAGTAATTCACAAGGCGATCTATCCGATTCTATCGACTCCAACCCTGAACCTATTTGGCCATGTTGAGGTGTTTGATAATCCACCATTGCAGTAACATATTGCATCCCTGGAAATGTCGAAAATGATTTCGACACTTGTCTAGAGCCCGGAAGATGTCGGCCAATATGATGGGTGCCAGGTCGAAATACCTATTTCTTGATCTTTGGCTATGCCGTGGAAGATTGCATAGGCCAGGTAGATTGTTATATCCCGTATTTTTACACGTCGAGTTATTCGCAAGAGAATCGACTCAAGTTAAAGACGGAATCATTTTCGGACACGAAATAGAAACCTTTAACTTTCAATTTTAAATTAGAACATAAATTGTTTATAAAATTTTACATAGTGTAAAAATATTATTGGAGATTAGGGATTAATTAATTGTGACTAGATTAGTAAGCAAGAATTAGTAATTAATTAAATTAATTAAGATTAATTACCAAAGTGGGCCCCACCCGATTTTTAATTAAAAAAAAGAAAATAGATGACACATAAGGGGGGGCACGTGTAGGGCCTAGGAGGCTCATATATGTATATCACCAAATGAGTCATCTTTTCACATTGTAATTGAACACAAAACAAGAAAAATTATTGAATTGAAGGAACAAAAAGCTCTCGGCCATGGCTGCTTTAGCCGAGCATTGAGAGGATGATGGAGAGAAATTAATGTTTCAAGGTGTTGTAAATATTCAAGTGATTAGCAAGGTTAAGAAGCCAAGTTTATTAAGGTAAGATTTGATCTTTTTATACACGTTTTGGAGGTGATTAAACTTGTATAAATTGGTAAAGGTGTGATGAATGTAAGAAGTTGTAGATGTTGATGTTGAAATGTAAATTGAGCCGTTTAGGGGGCTGCTTTAATTAGACATGGTAAATTGATTTTTAAGTGGTAATATGGTTGTTGTTATCATAAATTATATGGTAAAAGAATGAAGGAATTAGATATAAGGTTAAAGTTGTGTTGATATGAACATGTTGTTATCCTTATTGATCCTTATTGAATTGAAAGAATTGAAGATATGATTATGTCCATATGTTGTTGTTGGTATTTCTGTGTTAACAGGAGGGTAATTGGAAATTCGGGTTAAGCGAATATATAGGGGAAATGCTACCTGATTTTCGTTAAATCCTTAAAATAATGAAAAGAACCCTTAACGAGAAAGTATAAGTTAAAGAATAAGTTCTATAAGAGACGGCCTACGGATTTACGAACTAGAAAGTATAGTTACTAACGATAACGTTACTTTTATGTTAAATAGGCTAAAAGAGCGACAAGGTGAACGGGTTTGCGAATAGTCGCTAAAAGGTATGTAAAACTGTCCCTTCTTTCTTTTGGCATGTCTTAGATTTAGGTAATGAATGGTATGAGCTTTGGGGTAATTCTATTCCTATGTTTCAAGTGTGATTTATTAGTCCTGTTCTTAGAGGCTCTACGGCAATTAATGTCCTTGACCTTTATAAGCTATTTTGTGTTCATGTCTACGATTCCTAAGGCTCTTTTGATATGATCTTTAATGACATTCGAGGGATACTTGATATGATTGTCACTACTGATACTCAGATGGTAATCTCTTCTTCTTATTCTGTTTGGGTCTTGATAAGTGTTTTAAATTGCATATGGTTTCTCACTACTCTGCTCGTGCATGCCTCAATATGTCTTTCACCGAGTCCCGGGCCGGGTATGTTATCGTGCACAGTTTCACTGCATTGTTCACCGAGTCCCTCACTAGAGGGCCGGGTACGGTATATATATATATATATATATGATGATATGCTATGGCGGCCAGGAGGGCATATGATGACTTTATTCAACGAGTCCCATAGTGTGCCGGGAATGATATATGATATTGACATGCATGATTTATGTTTCAAAAGGCAAGTGTTTTGGTATTTTGAGTGTTATATTTGTCTCCTGCACCCCCTATTCCAGTTATGATCCTCTTTACTGTATTTCATGGTTTACATACTCAGTACATATCTCGTACTGACCCCCTTTGTTCGGGGGGGCTGCATTTCATGCCCGCAGGTACAGACGCTCGATTCGGTGATCCGCCAGCTTAGGATTCCCTTTCTGTTGTCTTGGAGAGTTCCGTTGTTCCGGAGCCTAGATTTTGGTACAGACCTTCTGATATATATATGTATATGTTTGTCCAGGGGTACGACGGGGCCCTGTCCTGTCATATTTCATTGTTGATACTCTTAGAGGTCTGTAGACATGTATGTGGGGTGTGTACAGGTTTGATCAGCTGTGTCTGTATGGTTATTGTGGATGTTCTGTCATGGTATCAGCCTTGCCGGCTTGCATATATTATCGTTTCGTAGTGGCAGCCTTGTCGGCTTGTGTAATATACTGATATGTAGTGGCAGCCTTGTCGGCTTGCGTAGTATAATGATATATATACAGGGGCAGCCTCGTCGTCTTGCGTATGTTATTACGATGTGATTGACTAAGGACCTATAGTATCAGTCCGATTATGTTTGACAGGTACATGTGGGTGTCCAGCTCGGGCACTAGTCATGGCCCACAGGGCTGGGTCGTGACATAGATTACCCAGGTGTCTATGGCTAGTGACTCGTCCAGTGGAAACACCATAGTGCCCAACAAGGCTATGGCGAAGGCTAAAGGCCTAGTGGTCTCCCATTCTTCTCGACTCCTGAATTCCCTTCGATATAGAGTGTATTCGGTGACACCCCCGAATCTTCGGTATAGAGCTCTGAAGGCTATAGTGGGCCCTTGCGCCCAGGGTGCTTTAGTCAAAACGAGAAACCTCATGATTTGGCCGACAGTGGGCTTCTTCGAAAATAACAGATTGTGATCCGGCCTGTGTCGCCTCCTCGGACAGGTTCCGTTGCTGTCTATGGCATCCCTAATCTCTTTTAGGGTAGGAGTCATTTCAATGTCACCGAAACGGAACAACATTTCTTTATTATCCTAATACCATGGCAATACCTCTATCAGCTCCGGGTGACCTTTCATTGTCATAATAGAGGGCAAGTGTCCTAAAGTGCAATTGATCGTTCATCGGTGAATATCACCCAACCATTCATACCAAGCCCTCAACAACTCTGGAGCCTCAGTGACGATGTCAAAACTGTTTCTTCGTTCCATCTACAAAACCGAACACGGTTAAGAATTTCCCGTCCCCGTAGGATCAATGGTTCATCACATAGGCACAAACATGTTTCTACATAGCACATAAATGAGATGCTGTGTTTTCGGTTCATAGACCGTCCGAACACAGGGTAGTCACTCTTAATGGTCCTTAGGCAGGTCTGAGATACCTAAGGCCCGTCTAAGTATAAAAGCTCTAGTTCATTAGGGATTTAGCTTAGCTCTATCCTAGTTTTTCTAGAGTGGGTTTTCACAAAAGACCAGGAACCCGAGCGAAAAACAGGGGCTGAACCGTTAGGGCTGTTGGACAATAGCGTACCAACCCTGCCTTATAACGGCTCCAAAGGAAAATTTTGATTTTATGGTGAAGGATTGACCACGTGCTCCGCGAAGTGGCCTTTGGAACAAAGTATCAAATAAATGGCAAGATTGGCGGAGTTATGATATGCATGCAATGACAGTTGATAATTGCGAGAAAGTAAGCACATAGGCAGTTTAAGGTAAATAAAACTCATATTATTTTGGAATCCTTATGGTTAGAATCACTCAGTCCCCAGCAGATTCGCCATCTGTTGCGGTTCGCTTTTTACGCGGAAGTTAAGGCGTAAAAGGCTACTACGAACTCGTTGGTGCTCTTTCGGACATTGTTTTAAAAGAGTCACCACCTTATTTTTAGGAAATTAGGAAAACCGGTTTTGAAGGGTTTATTCAAATACCGTGAAAAACCTTCATAATCTAGAGTTCTAGGTAAGGGTTCTGATGATCCCCTGGGGAAGGTGTTAGGAACCGCAGTATTAAGGATCTGTACTATACTATTGATCTTTGAATTCCAACGTATGAGTATTTGCTTGAACTGTCTATTTTGTGCTTATTCTCGCATTTAAAGAAATTGTCATTTTGTAAATTGCATATCATTTTGGAAAGAATTTGAATATGTCCCCCTTATATACAGGGTATCGTAGTTTTCGGATTTACAACATCCGTGCATAAATATTGTCCTCTTTTATATAAGGAGTATATTTTATTTCATAAATGAAAAGAAAGGCGAATTTCTTGATTTTTTCATAGTGTTAAATTTGTGTTATACTCATACTTTTGCTCGTGTCGATCCGTTTTGGTACGTTCAGTCTTATCCGAAACTTTATATTACAATTGGTTTTATGTTATAAAATAGAGTGTTTATGTATGTTCAAAGGAGTATATCTTGGCTGTATATACCCATTTTTATGGCCTTTTCCTTGGCCCAAAACTGTAATCATAGGCAAAGCTTTGGTTCTGTTTTAATTTTTAGAGAAAAAAGAGTTGTGTACATACTTTTATCCAATTCTGGTCCTTGTTAGTTTTAAGAAGCTTAAGTATGGAATTGGTAAATTTTTTCTTAGAATTTAAAATAATACAAAGTTGGCTTTTGATTAGGGATTACCTGTGGGATGAGGCCCAAAATTTACTTCAAGTAGTTGTAAAAATCTCCTTTTGTACCAACTTCAAAGAGACGAATTTGTTTAAAAGGATTTGTAATTTCATTAGGTCCTAAAAATGATTTTGTTGTCAATAATCACTTTTACCCATTTGGAGTTTAAAACTCTTAAGTTCTATAAAAAGGGGAGTTTGGCAAAATCTCATTTCTATACTTAACCTCAAAAACCACTGAATTTGCTCGGGGTTTTGGAAATTCGTTGGGGACCTAAAGTCATCTAAACGGTGTAAGCACCGTTTTCCTAAGACGGCTAATTCTAACCATACCATTTTCCACTATAATATGAGTTTCGTACAACTTACAAGTACATCAAAAGCTTTAAACAGATAATGCAAATGAAATGAAATAGAATTAGACTAGGGACGTACCATGCCCCTAGTTTAACCATTTTCACCTATGGCTGGTCCTTCTGCGCGCCTTGCTATTTGCTTTGCCTTTGCGGACTCGATTTTTGAATTAATTTCCTATTGGGACTTTGGCCCAATAGGTAGGCTTTGACTGGACCCGAGTGGCCATGCGAGTGAGGAGAAGGAGGGAAAAAAGAATGGGACCCGGTTAGTTTATAAACACTACATAGTACAAAAACAAGAAAAATACTCATATTATTCTATACCTACACTGTTTCTCTTTGAATGGATTTGCCTTGGTTAGAGATTTTTGCAATGGCATGGGGACTAAGTCCTTGCCTTATATTCCTGATGTCGCACAAGTTCCAAAGGGATTCTAAGAAGCCCAAGCATGGCTAACACCAAGAAGGCCTGGACGACCCCGAACTACCATAGTTTATCTTCAACCAGTGCCTCCCAAACAAGAGGAAAAGGGAGTATAGAACTTGGGAGTGGCAACAGATTTCAAGCAAACTAATAAACAAACAACAGCCAAGTGCCATACTCTAAAGGGAGACATTAATATCAGATATGGCAAATAAAAGCACCTAAGTGAGACTAGATTATCAGTAAGCATAGAAGTAATGAGGGGGGCACACTCAGTTTCATGACGGGATGATGACAAGGATAATGCAAACAACTGCTTTAGAGGGAACATAGATAATGATCAATCAAACCATGGACTTATTAAGATAGTCATTGAAACAGAAAAAATAAGCTGGAACACTTCAGACATATCAAAGCAAGTTTAGGAGGTTTTATGGTCAAATACAAACATGTCTCTTTTTAGACAATCACTTAGCCCAGGACTCCTCATAAATAAATAAATAAAAAGAAGGTTCCAACTGCAAATGTTCAGACAACCTAACCTATCCATTTATTAAGGTTCTAGTCACTTCCTAAAGGAAACAAAACCTGGCTCCACTACTTCAAGTGATGGAATTCACCCTATCTCAACTAAGCTCAAGATCTCACACAACCAAGCCCAAAAACAAGCACAGTATTCTCAGAAAAAGGAACCTGGGATGACCTCACAGACATCCAAGGCTCATGGCTATGTTTAGAACATTTAGAGTACATATTCAGAACTGGCATCCTTTAAAGCTTACTCCTCTTTATCCACTCGAACACACCACAAGCTAGTGCATAAAGCAAGGCTATTGGTTAATAAACAAGTGAGCTTTGAAAACCTTTGTTAAAGAAAGGGAAATCCCAATGGGCAAGTCATATGGACACTCATCCAAATAGCCGTACAATAATTTTGGTTCTTAAGAGTGGTCCGTCAACATATTTTAGACTAATCCAAGGCTTTTCCCAAAGATCAGAAGAGGATGAAGAGAAAAGAATTGAATTTATAGCATGATCACAGTTTTGTCAAACAAGGAGAACAAACACCATATATAGGACAAATCTAAACCAATAAACCAAGTGGCAAGTCTCAGACATTAGTCATGGGTGAACGAGTTAGGAAAAGTGGATAAAGACACAGGGCCAACAGTGAAAGTAAAATGGCATATAACACTCTTGACCCTCAGTCTGTTCATAGATGAACCTATGTCCATGTAATACGCTCACCAGCACCCATTTTCCCTTACACACAACTAACTTTAAAGAATGAGACTGAATGCAAGTAGATCCCCTAGATAAAAGAAACACACTTAGAGGTCACACATAGACACACATTTAGGAGACATGGAAGAAATCTCACACTTGCCTAAATTTTCCAACAATAACAGCAATTTATTTGATTTTAGGTATGTCCTCCCCTCCCTGTTAGACATAGTTAGACTGTTCAAAACCACCTATGGCCTTTGTGTGTCCCAATGTCATGAAAAGGAGTACTAAAAGAAAAGGATGGGGTCTCAGAGTAAGGAAAAGGGAAGTAGGATAGAGTGGGGTCATCACCTCCCCAGCCCCTCCTCCTAAATCTCCCTTTCAGCAAAGGGATCCTGGGTTCCACTGGTCATTACCTCCAGTTCATGCCCAGCCTTACCTTCACTATCCCAAGACCTCTTTCCTCTCCTTTATGCACTCCCCCTCATACCCCATTGACACTACCAAGGGCCATGGGAGGGTCTAGAACAAACCCTCGTGCTCAAATGGCCATTAGTTGTACCAAACCCCTAATGGACCATTTTTATCCATGGTTGGGCCTTCATGTCATTCTCACCCATGACTGGGCCTTCAATAATATTAGCTTCCCTTTTCTATCATCGGACGTAACAGTTTTTGAAAGAAAATTTTCTATTAGGCCTTTAGCCCAACAAGGTGGCTGACTCCTGCCCAAACAGCTATGAAATGGGAGGGGGAAATAAAGGACTTGATCATACACTATTGTCTTCACTGAACTGTAACTCATACCATACCAAAGGGAAAAGGTTGTCACCACTCTTATTCCCGACGCAACACAAGTTCCAAGGGGTTTAATGAACCCCAGGCATGGCTGGACATCGGGGAATGGCTAGACCTATCCCCAAAACCACCTCAAACTCCCCTAACTAGTGTTGCAATAGTATATAATCAGAGCCCCAAAGTTATGCTCAAGCATCATCACATAGGGAAGTAATTTAAATACAATCAACATTAAAAGTAAACTCAAAGTCATGACAGAGAGACTGAGGCAGGTATTGTAATGCAATGATGTATAAAAATAACATAACAGCTTTCAAATACTTAGTCAATAGGTGATACAAACAAACCATCCTTTTTTTCTTTGCATTTGGGGTTTAATGAAAACTGGCATTTTTTTTCAATTAATCCTGAGTTGGGCCAGGCCCAACTACCTTCTAAAAGACGACCCATTTGAAAGTTTAGAGCTTAGGTGAAGTTTCTTTCTCTGTTACCCATGCATGCATGCTGTCTATAACTAGCCTATTCCCTTATATACACATGGTACACTTATGATATACACATATGATGTGTATACCAAGTGTATACCCTATGTATATTCCTCTTCCTTTTCATTAGCCTATGCATATTCTGTGTATATCCACAATCTATCTGCTTAACTTTAGGCGTCAAGATCATTTCATTCACCTAATTAATCCTTGTCCCTTAGATCAGTCTTCAAATATATAAACTGAAGCTGATTCAAGTCTAGTTTAATTCCTATACTTATCAAATAAATGATTCACTAGTTTCCCATGTTATTAGACCTCCTAGTAGTAAGTGAAAGTTGCTTAATGTAGTAACAGAAACACCATAGGGAGATGCATGTAAAAAGAAAAAAATCCTATAACTTAGGATCACCAAAACAAGGTTGGAACACCAAAAAGTCTGAACTAAAACAACATTAAATGAACTGACACTGTGTAGTTCATATTCTCAGGAAAACCCACATAAATGAACCTTTATCTTAGTCAAGAAGTCGTAAGAGCATATACACAACAAGATCTTAGTCAAGCAGTAACCTTTATCTTAGTCAAGCAGTCGTAAAAGCATATACACAACAAGATCTCATGTAAATTGCCATTTGAATAAAAAAGAGAAACGAGCAACTATGTATATCACCAAGGTTCACAGAAAAAAGAATGGCATAAAATTTAAAATAGGTCTTTGCAACTCATGATTTTTAGACTCCTAAAAAAGTCACTTGTTATCAACAGCCTTAAACTAGTCCATTTTCCTTAGAAAGAAAACAAAAATCACCCTATTGAAATAACCAGTTTCCTCTTCTTAACTTCCTAAGTTCCCTTTAGACATTTAAACAAGTTAACTTTCCCACCCCTTTTTATTTCAAACCCTATGATAAAATAGTGAGATTTAAGGAATACCAATGCACCCTCATGATAGGAATGCCCCCCATGGTCCATAGGCTGTGTCATGACACCCCTCGTTTGGAAGGTAGGTACTATGAGTCAAGCTAAGCTTGAATCTTTCTTACCCCCTCTTTGAGGTGTCTTGAAAAGACCACTCGATGCCATGTGGTTCAAACAGTCTCAAGAGTACTCACAACATCCTCAAACAACAACATCAAACCAATATCAGCTTACCACTATTTCATTTTTTAAACGCAGACTCAGTATTCAGTTCTTTTATCCTTCAGTTCTAAACATGATAGGGCTTTACACAGACCAGCAGTATGGAGACAAACCTTATTGGACATAGTACAACTTTACCTTTTCAATCCAAATTACACTACAATGCACATTAAAGTCTAAATGCAACAGTTCAAGTTCAAGAGTAAGGACTCTCACCAACCTTATTTAATTAAAATGTCCTCTTCCCAAATTCAAACTAAGTCTAGCACACAATACAGACAGGTCTAAACATAAATGTATCATACAGGCTTTTTTAACATATTCATTCTTAAACAACACAAAGCAAACTGGTTGAACTCTGAAAACATGAATCTAGGTCCTGATGGATAACTTACCCCTAGGACTTAGTTAACATCAGTGTTTAATCCTTTTAATTATGATAAAACTCACACTTTGTTTTAACTTGGTTTCAATAGCATAAAATCTCAAGGATCCCCCAAGGCATGACAAACTCTTCCTAACCAATCCTAAGATCTCTGTGAATCCCACAGTCATGGGAACAAGGTTTAGGAGACAAGGAAACCTCAGGGTCCTGAAAGAGAAACAGCATAGGTTGAGGTCATCACCTTCCCATCCCTCTCCTTAGTCTTAATTTCAGTAAAAAGGGATCAAAGGCCCCACTGGTCACTACCTTCAGTTCATGCCTAAGCTCACCTTTTATTCTACTAAAGTAACCTCAACTCCCTGCCTTATCCTCATGCCTAGTGGCAGCCACTAAGACCTTGTGGTCAAGACTAGTTTGACACTGCCCTTAAACCAAATTTCATCTAAACAACTAGTTGACCACACAAGTAAAAATTTCAATTAATTCAATCTAAGGTCTCTACTATGCAGACTATTTTGAATTCCCTTTGGATATTAACACTTTGAAAAGTTTTGAATATCTTAATCATTTAAAGGCTTAAGTTTAGGCTGAGCATCAACCCTTAAACTCAAACTGCTCCTTTCACTTGTTGATTAATCATTTTTAATAGTCAAGAGCATATTAGGACTCAATTACCCTTTTTAACCCCATTAGACCTCTTTTGAAAACTCAAACATGAATTAGAAACATGAATTAGACATGAAAAGGGGAGGGTCTGATAACATGAATAGTCAAGACTAGATCCAGCTTAAATGAACAACCATGCCACACAATCATACTAGTTGTATCTAGGTGTCCTGATTCATTTTTGATGATTTTACAACTTTATAAACCTACACTAGCTTCTAATGGACCATTTGGGAACCTGTTACTAAATAAATGAACTTTAATCTCAACCTTCATTTTTAAAACTTCTATATCATATCCTAGAGTGTTACTGCTTCAACTTACCTTTAATGTATATCATACAACTACTCAGAGTTAGTTTTAGGCTAATCCAAACATATTCAAACAGATTTAGGTAGACTCAAACCTATTCAAAATGCAAACAGACCCCTATAAGTATGCCTCTTTAAGTTTTATTTCAGTCTAATCATGATATTTTCTTTTATCCTAATCATAACACATGCCATCTAATTGACATGGGCAAAGTATACAGACTTGTGAAAACAGATTGAAGGTTAAAATTTGACAAAGTCCTATTCAGGAAATAGCAAACTGCCTTAAATGATTCAAGATAGATCATCACAATACCTTAGCCATCTATTATATTCAAATAAGCTCAGTATTGATTTAAAAGTTCACTAAATTACTATTATGAATCATGTAATCATATTTTGATGTTTATGGTTTGAGCAGCCAAACAGGAAACTTCAACATCTCACAATAGACCCATATAGATAATGCCTCCAAATCTTCAATGCGGAGACTACCGCTGCCAACTCCAAATCATGAGTAGGGTAGTTCTTCTAATGGATCTTTAATTTCCTAGAAGCATAGGCAATGACTTTTCCCTCTTGCATCAACACGATGCCCAAACCAACACAGGACACATCACAATAGACTGAGAAATCCTTACCCTCCTCGGGTAATGCCAAAATCGGAGTTGTAGTCAACAGAGTCTTAAAATTTTGAAAGCTCTCTTCAGAAGCATCGGACCACCGAAAAGGAACTTCTTTCTGAGTCAATCGGGTCAGGTGAGAAGCAATATAAGAAAACCTTTTCATGAATAGATAGTATTAACTAGCCAAACCCACGAAGCTATGAATCTCAGTCACTGTAGTAAGCCTCGCCCAATCCCTAACAGCCTAAATATTTTTGGGATCAACTATGATCCCGTCTTTTGACACCGCGTGGCCCAAGAATGCCACCGAATCAAGCCAGAAGTCACATTTTAAAAACATAGCATAAAGCTCTTTCTCTCTCAATAACCCAAGGACAATCCTCAAATGACGCTCTTGGTCCTCTCTACTGTTCGAATAAACTAAGATATCATCAATGAATACTATGATGAAGGAATCCAAGTATGGCATAAAAATATCAGTTATCAACTCCGTGAAAGTTGTTAGGGCATTCGTAATCCCAAATGACATAAAAAGGAACTCGTAATGACCATAACGAGTCCTAAAGACCGCCTTTGGAACATCCTCAGCCCGAATCTTCTGTTGGTGATAACATGAACTCAAATAAATCTTTGAAAATGAAGAAGCTCCCTGAAGTTGGTCGAACAAATCATCAATGTGAGAAATAGGATACCTATTATGAATGCTGAACTTGTTCAACAGACGGTAGTCTATGCAAGTCCTCATTGTCCCATCTTTCTTCTTCACAAATAACACGAGAGCGCCCCAAGGGGAGACGGTTGATCTAATGAATCCTTACTCAGAATATCTTGCAACTGCTCCTTTAACTCTCTCAACTCAGCAGGTGCCATCCTATATGGCGGAATGGAAATAAGGTGAGTGCCCGGCTCTAACTCGATGCAGAAGTTAATATCGTGATCGGGTGGCATACCCGGCAAATCAGAAGGGAATACCCTCGCGAACTCGCATACAATAGGCACAGACTTAAAGGGTGGAGAATCAACACTAGTATCACGAATATGGGCCAAGTAGGCCAAACTCCCCTTGTCAACTAATTTCTTCGCGCATAGCTAAGAAATGATCTTCTTCAGAGCGAGGGTCGGAGGACCCCTTCACTGAAGTCTAGGAATCCCAAGCATAGCTAAGGTGACTGTCTTGATCGCGTGGTACTGGTTTTAACACCTAATTTTCACCTCATAAAATGCATATTGGAATTTTCAAATTTTTCGATTCCAGGACGGAGTAAGGATGCCCTTAAAAAAATTAAAAAATTAAAAATCCCGAGAAAATTGCCAAAGTTGATGTATAATTATTATTCCATAAAATTAATGATTACAAGAAATTACGAGTTATTTACTTTCACAAACATGATTTGAAAAGAAGATACATATCTCGCTCAATCTAACTCGAAAAAATTGTTAATTAAAATGACGTATGAATTACGGCCCATTTTTTACCGTATTTTTTGACATTTTTAAATATTACTCGGAAGTATATCAATATTGGGCTTGTTTTGAAGCTCATGTTTTAAAACACCGTATTATGATTTTATTTTGTCAAAATATTAATTTACGAGGGCGTATTAGACTAATTAACCTAAAACTATATAAAAACTATGCTACATTTTTATAAAAATAAGGAGGGAATTTTATCCATTTGTACCTTTGGATGTACTATTTGGATAAGGTCTTTTTTTTGTGTGTGTGTGTGGGGGGGGGGGGGGGGAGTACGGCCAAGTGGCCTATTTTTGTCCATAGAATTCTAAATGCTTAGTTAGATGATTTTTGAAAATTTGAATAAGGATTTTGGGGGGAAATGTACGGCCAAGTGGCCTATTTTTGTCCATAGAATTCTAAATGATTAGTTGGATATTTTTGAAAATTTGAATAGCGATTTTGAGGGTGAAAGTACGGCCAAGTGACCTATTTTTTTCCATAGAATTCTAAATGCTTAGTTGGATGATTTTTGAAAATTTGAATAAGGATTTTTTGAGGAAAAGCTATGGCCACATGCCCTTTTTTTGTCCATAAAATTCTAAATTGGCTTGCATACAAATAGAAGGGATGGACATTAGAAAAAGGGGAGGTCGCCTTTTTTTTTAGAGAGAAAAAAGGGGGGAAATTTTATCTTTCTATTTTGGGGAATGGGGACCACACAGTTGAAAACAAAAAATATCCATCATCATCTTCCTGGAAAATGGTCACGGATGAGAAACAAAAAGGAGGGACCCATAGCAATAAAAAAAAATATCACCACCTTCTTTGACTCTAGTTTTTACCTATACCCTTTTCACCACCTAAAAACTCATTATTGAAACCACACACAAGAGAGGAAAAAAGAAAACAAAGAAAGGGAGTTAAAAATTTGGAAAAAAAAGGAAGCTAAGGTTTGATTTATGTATTAAAAAACTTAGTAGCCTATACACACTCTTACTAATAATACACAAAATATAAATACAATATATATATATATATATATATATATATATATATATATACATAGAAGAATACGAATATCATCCAAAAAAATTAAAAAGACAAAGGGGCTTTCAAACATTTGTGAAGTGTTGGTGCTTGAATTTGGTGGACTCAATCCCTCCTTTTGATCTTTAGGTTGCCCCATCAAAAGGTAACCTCTTATTCCATCATTTATTTCATTTTTAGTTATGATTCTGATGCTTGTGTAGTTGAAAAGGATTATGTCCTAGCCTAATTTTATTTACATGATTAAGTGAGTATGCTATGGATTTATTACTATTTGAAAAATGAAAATGAATTAGAAATTTGATTTAGACAATGTTAAGTGATTTTAGGTTAGTTAAATTAATAAAAAAAAAAGTGTAGCTTAAGTTAGAATTTGGACATTGTGTTAGTAGGTTTAGTGTGATTTATTCAATATTTTTAGCTTTTGATATATATATATATATATATATATATATATAAAGAATTTTACGTTGCAATTCATTTTATAAAAGTTATTTGCATTAATATTAGAACTTTTTAAATATTTCAAAAATAACATATTATATAACAGATTTAGCCAATAATTAAACATGAGTAATGTCCCAAATGAAGGGATGAATTTTACTCTCTTTCTCCCAATAAATTAGGAATTGAATGCTAGAAGTTCTTTTCTTTTTTACCTCTTTTCTCTCTTCCCAAACTAAATTCGGATTATATGCTATAAAAATATTTTCTCTCTCTCTTCCCTATTTTCCACAAAGGCTAATACCACTAAATTAGGGGTTGGATGATAAAACATCATAAAAGGCATGTTTTTATTTTATTTTGATGGTATAAGTACAATATAAGTAAGGTCTTTGAGAATATGCTCATATATAACATATTTGTGATATATTCACCACTTAGAATTTAATTACAACAATATATACTTGGGATATAAAACACATGTCATATATTTTCTAGATATATATACATAAAATACACGGTTACTATTTTAACCTACATCTAATATATTTTTTTATATTTTTAAAAAGAAGCGTACATTCTTTTTCTGAATATAGATTGTTTGTATACTTGTGTGTGTGTGTGTATATAGGAAGTTTTTTTGATGAAGTATATAAGGAAGTTATCCTCTCTTCATTTGTCTTTTTTCTTATTATAGGGATTATTAAATAGTGTCCTTATTAAACGGAATGTAATGAGTTGTTTAATTATGGAATAAATCCTTAAATCTGTTAAGTTACATTAATTCTGCCAAGACACGGGTTACGTTTTTTTTGGGGGGTCGGATATTATTTGGCTAAAATTGATATGTTTAATTTTGTGCTAAAATTATGTAATGTCAAATTTAACATTTTCTAGTTATGAAACTTACTCAAAAAAAAAAAAAAAAAAAACCTTAGTTCTTGTGAGTTTGCTAGTATTTCATAGCAACTATTGAGCTTTTTGCATAAATTGTCCTTTTATTTATAAGTATGATAATTATGGGTTTGGCTTAATCGCATTAATTCATTTTAGCTTTGTAAATTAGATAATTGACCTTGGCCTATTACTAATATTTTTTACACCTATCTTTTGTGACCTCCCAAATTTATTGGTGAGTCTTTCGAGGCCCACTAAAATTTCTAGATCGAGTCAGCCCCTATCATGGAAGGACTAAAGCATTGGAGCATAATTTGGAGCGGAAACACTTATTTATGCATTTTTCTGTTGGGTTTGGTTAGCCCAACTCCCTATATCTTTACTATTTATTTGTCAAAAATGATTAAATGTAATTTATGGGAACCCTTAAAAATTATCATGTATTAGAGTTGCCAAAAAAACGTTTTCTAAATATAAAACTGATTTTTACAATTATTAGCATATAAAAATGATTTTTGGTACAAAATAATAGAGTTGATTAATTTTGCGGAACTAGAGACGAAAATGATTGTGGACCGTGCATATGGACACTCGGGTGGGCTTACGTAGTGTTCTACTTAGGTTAACGCCTTCTGATTTTAACCTAGTTGTTCCAGTCCGAAATCCAAAACGCCCAATTTTGGGCCAAACTCTACCATTTTCATTTCTTGAAAAGTGAGTATTTTTGCATAAATGACACATCTTGATTTGCGGAAACATAAACAAAACCAGTTTTTATCACAAACAATTTATATCTACAAAGTCATACTATTAGAATCCATAGGTCAACCGTATTTTACGGATCCTTAATACCGGGGGGCCTAACACCTTCCCCGGGGGATCAGCAGAACCCTTACCCTAACTTTGGTTAGATTAGGATTCTTTTAAAATGTAACCGTTTTGACTGAACCCTTTTCGAACAGGTTTTCCTAATTTCCTAAAAATTAGGTGGCGACTCTAAAATAAAGTCCATTTAGAGCAACATCCACGTAGAAGTATACTTTTTCCTTTTTCCCGATAGGATTGACAACTGTACTTCCCTGGGACACTTTCCTTTTTAAATGAGGCTAGTGCAAATACGAATCGACAAAAATACGACCAGCTACAACGGGGACAACCAACTCATATCCAAAATAATATAAAAATCTACCATATCCACGATCATCAAGTCTACTTGCGTATCATACCCCATAAAAGTAACTAAGCAAGACCGATAGACTCGATAAACCACAACAGAATCTCCAACCAGAGAAGACATATGAATAGGTACACCAAAATAGTCACAAGTCAAATCCCAACCAACAGAATGATAAGTAGACACATATGAATAAGTAGAACCGGGATCATATAAGACTGAAGCTGCCCGGTGATGAACAGAAATGTAACCTGAGATAACAGCATCAGAAGCCTCTGCCTCAGGCCTACCCTGAAAAGCATAGCAATACGCACCACCACAGACCCTCTTGCTAGACTGCGCTCCTCCCCTGGAGACCTGGGAACCATCCCTGCCTGACTGATGTCCACCCCTGGATGAGTGAGAACCACTGGAGCCTGAATGAGTGTTACCTCTCACTGAAGAATCTAACAAAAGATGCCAGAGTCCCCGGGGTCTGAAATCGAGAGCCGTGCTAATTCCCACTCTTAATAGATTGGGTGTAATCTCTCATGATGTTACCGGGTCACCATAAACATAACAAGATCTGGGTACTGGAGGCTGATGTACAGAAGCCGAAGAACCGGATGGACCACCTCGGTCGGCTGGTCGAGAGAAGGAACCTCCCTGAGACTGCCCGACCCCATAGTTTCTCTGTCTATAAGGGTCACCAAAAGATGCCTACAAAGCGGACTAAATGGGATGGCTGGAGGCTGATTGATAAGTCCTGGTAGGTTGACCCCCGCCTTTATAGCTGGAACTACTTTACCCGCCCTGCTGATGAGGCCTCTTCTCACTAGAACCCGCAAATGATTGAGCCTTGGCAGACTTGACGCTCATGACATGATCTAAAACTTCCTGGAAAGAAGACCCCATGGCCACAAGCTAGAGTGTAACGACCCGTTAGGTTATTTTGGGTGTTTTCTTATTTTTATCTATTTTGCCCTTGTGGACCCGCCCCTTTGCTTATTTTGGTTTGTTACGTAGTGGACGTGGTTGGCACAATTCCTGAGGTGGTCAAAATGTCTTAAGTTGGAAATTTGCTAAGTTGAAGAATCTTTAAGTGTTAGGTTGACTTTAGGCATCATCGGGGGTAATTGTGTCTTTTTTTGGAATTTTGCTGGTTCCATCAGCTCCAATATGTCGAATATAGGCTGGGTGTGTGTTTGGTTCGATTCTCGAGGGACTTGGGGGCATTTTGGTCATTTGGTTGTAAAGTTGGTTTATGGGCTTTCGGGGTCGACTTGGTCAACGAGACCTCTTTTTAACTTGGTCGTCGACTTGGTCAACGAGACCTCTTTGGGAATTTTGAGTGTGCGAGTGAGTTCGTAGGGCATTTTAACATATGTCTGCATACCTCTTTGGGAATTTCGAGTGTGCGAGTTAGTTCGTAGGGCATTTTAACATATGTCTGCATATTTGGTTTGTATCAGGGAGGTTCCGAGAGAGTCTCAGGATATCGGGGTGTGAGAGTCAAAAACCAGATTTTGTTGGTTCTGATGTATTCGCTTCGGCGAAGGGGGTTCTGTCCCTGCGGAATCTCCCCAGTGAACAGTTGCTACTGCGAGTGGGGTTCTGCCACCGCGGAGCCTGAGATATTTATTCCTCGGCGAGGTTTCTTCGGCTGAAGCTGGTGCGCAGGTGCGAAAGTTAATGGGCAAGAGCGAGAAATCGCTTGATAGAATAAGCCTTTAGTGTCTTTCATCCTTAGACATTTCATTCTAAAAACCTGAGTCTTGAGAGATAATTTGGAGGATATTGAAGAGATTTCAAGGAGAAAACCATTAGGTAAGTCTTCTAACTTGGTGTTTTCATTATTCCCATGCTTAGAATGCTTGAATTAAAGAGGAAATGGAAGGGTTTTTGTAATTGGGCATAAATTAGTGATTATTAATGGATGATTTTTGGTATATGAGTTATATTAAGTATGAGGAACATGATTCTAGGGTAAATTTACTGTTTTGCCCTTTTGGGTTCGAAATCCTAGTTTTAGGGCTTAATTCGAGGATTTGGATTTATGTAGCAATATTTGTATTAATAGACTCGTATTATAACGTATAATCCCTACTTGACTAGACTTTGATCATTCGGAGATCATTCAAATCGGCAAGAGGGCGTTGTGATTCGAGATTCGGCATTCCAGGCAAGTTGAGATCTTACACTCTTTCTTGGACATGTGGTTGGCTAAAATAAATCTAATAAGAGGGTCATGGGTTAATTAAGGAGGTTCCAACACTTGTGAGGTAACGAGCACCTGTATCGGATACCGATCTCTATGATAAGGGTATTTGGGCATTTTCAATTGTATAGTTAGTCAGAATGCCATGCTTTGGGCACTAGCTAATAGATATGTATGATCCTTTGAATCTATGATTGGGGTCCAATGTCCGTACTTTATGTCTCTCATTATTATTGCCTGTCTTATCTGTTTGTGTGCATATCACTCATATATCCTCGTTGAAATGAAAACGAAGTAAAAAGGTGAAGCCTTTATGATATTGAGAACTTAAGAATGGATTTCATGCTTGTATACTTGTTCTTAACTTGACGTATCCTATATCAATACTTTATACGTATTTTATGCATCCTATTTGAGGATATGACTGTGTGTCTAAAAGGATCTAGTATTGGATGAGTGATGATGCTTTAGCATGCTCCATTGACAAATGGGTCTGGTCGGCTAAGTGACAGGTTACTGAGACCTGATATGTGGAAACCGTGATCCGAGGACTTTTCGGATCAGTGGTATATGGGCCTCATGAGCGCCCAATGGGTCATGATTCATTGACATTTGAATGTGTGTATATCGAGAAGTGGAATAAAGGCCTTGCAATACATTTACATCACATCCATTCATTCTTTAGGTCGTTCTTGTGAATATTTGTATCTGACTTGCCTTATCTAGATTTTTATCTGCTATGTGAGTTTAACTGTTTATTACACCCCGTAGTTTTGCACGTTGAGATTCGTTAGGTATTGGTTGGTTTAGGTATGGACGCTGAAGTGATATGCGGCTATCTTATGATTATGGGGGTTTAAGATCATGTATGAGAAGTATCAAAAGGATTGGAGGTCGAACGAGTGAAAAATGAAAATTTGGACGAACTGGCAAAAATTGTCGCACACGTTCGCGATAGAGCCTTGCGTTCACGATGGCTATGAAAATTCCCGACCATCACGTTCGTGAGAGTCCCTCGCGTTCACGAAGGTCAATTATGAAGCCGGTTCCACCGACTCTATCCCCCAATTTAAGGGTCAAAACCCTCTTTGTTTCACCCAAAAATATTTCTCAAAGTTCAGCAAACATATAGGGGCATTTGTGTCATAACAAGTTGAGGGATTGGAGGGATTTTGATTAATCGAGGCTCAGGTAGCGCATAGTTGTGATTATAGAATCGTTTTGCGGTGGATTTTGGCTTGGATTCAAAGTTAATATTAAAGATATTGCTGCTCTAGCAAGAATAAGGTATGGATCTCTCCTTATTGATGTTGATTTCGATTTACGTACAGAGATAGAATTATTAAAGAGTCGTATAATGAATTGGTTGGTTGAGAAATTAGGAAAAACATCGTGTGGGATGTTTTATTGAGTATATTAATATTGATAATGATGTTGTTGATATTGGTACTAGTATTGTTGTTGTTTTTTTATGGTATTGTGATTTCAGGCTAGGCATATAAACAGGGGAGATGCTGCTCGAATTTCGGCAAGAAATTAGTTTGAAGGATTAAGACAAGCTTATGACGATGAGCTTAACAATAGTATGAATGGTTTTATATGTATATTACGAGACTACAAATGATCTTATGTAGATTGCAAGATGGGAAGTAAGTTGGAAAGTCGAGAAATAAGCTTCCAGGTATGTTAAGGCTGTTCCTTTCTTTCATTTTGGCATGATCTATAATAAGTATGAACGTGAAGATACTCATAATGAATCCACTCCTAGATGTAGGAGCTCATGTCCCTATGTTTATATTGGTGTTGTTCATATTCTGAGTTCCTTGACTTCTTAAGTCCCGAAGGGACATCCATAAGTTGTACGTTTTCATAATGATGTCTAAATCCCGAAGGGGACATTAATAAGGCTTCTTTATTCATATGCATTTCATATTTGATTTTTAAGTCTCGAACGAGACAAATGAAAAACAAGTTCCCATTTGGAAATAAAAGTTGCTCCGAAGGGAGTCTTTTGATGTTTTACAAAGATTATTATGTGTTTGCACTAATATATATGTACAACATGTTATTATGGGGCATGGGAAGGTCTATGGCGTTATATACACAAACCACCTGATCAGCTGGTGTATGATGATTGAGATGCCCGAAGGGGCTGCCCGATGGGGCCATTATGATATGATGCCCGACGGTGCGAAGCTCGAAGGAGAGAATGGGAAAAGGTGCATATGCATATATACATGTTTTCAAAAGTACATTATGCATATTCATGGTCCTTAGCGACAGTCACAAGTACAGGTTGGCTCCTACATTCTTCATATCCTTTGCAGCTTGATATGTTGTTTCATTTCTGCCTTACATATTCGGTACATTGTTCGTACTGACTTCCCTTTGCCTGGGGGCGCTGTGTTTCATACCACACAGGTGCAGACAGATGAGTAGAGGACATTTGCTATAGGATGTTCCCAGGCTATTAGCTGGATTGGTGAGGTCCATTTATGTTCAGAGTGTTGCCGAATCAGAGTACATATGTATGTTCTTGAGTCAGATGCAATACGAGTATGCTGGGGCCCTGTCCCAACTCATGTTATGGTATCTCGTTTATGTTAGAGACTTTTGTGGATAGTGTCCGGTGGATAGGGCGTCGAGATGTTGACAGTTGTGTAAAGCGATCATATAGGTCGATGAGTTCATATGCTTTGTTTTTAAAGCTTTTATTATGACTAAAGGTTTTTTTTTTAATTAATGATAAGGGAGAAGTCCCTGATTTGATGAAAGAGCTTTATTGAAAAGTTTTTCAAGTTTTACTTGACGGAAGCATCATTTCATAACTTAAAGGTTCACAAGAAGTTGTGACTCATAGATAGAATGGTAGTATGGCACTCAGTTGAGTAGGGTCTTGGGTGTCAGTCGCAGCCCTCCGATTTGGGTCGTGAAAGAAGTGCCCTAACTAAGGGCCATGACGGGTACCAGGTACTAGCCTACCGAGCACCTCTGGTATGACACTCCATAATTCTTTCTATGTAGGCCACACAGACATCTCGTGAATATCATACTTAGTACAGCCATCAGCAACGATGCCTTAAGCATAAGTCAATAAGGCTACCAAATGTTATACAACAACAAGAACTGATAAAGCTAAGGAACATCTAGTTACATATATTTTTCTATGAGCCTCTAAATAGAATACAGGATTCCACAAGGACGGGGAAAGACTCTGCCATACCCAAGTATATGTACAAAAATGAGTAGTACCAATAACTACGACTCCGAAACAATTGGAGCGCTTCTGAGATTTTGCTGATGGAGCTTCTAAAGATCAGGTCAGTCTACCTGCGGGCATGAATGCAGCGTCCACAAGAAAGGACGTCAGTACAAATAATGTACTGAGTATGTAAGGCATAAATAACAACATAACAAGAAATAAGGAACATAACATGAAAAGAAAGAGATAACCTGTTCATCTGATTGCCTCATAAGGCAGATATCATGCATGCTTAACCTTTTTGAAAACTTTTCTTCATATATACATAATAGTGTTGCGGAACCTGCTGCCCGATCCATAAATGTATGCATTGCTGCAGAACGTACAACCCGATCCATAAATATAATATATACTATATTGCTGCGGAACAGCAGACCGATTCATTTATCTATATATCCCGCGTCCGGGACGATATCCAGCTGATCAGGTGGCTATGCGTATATAACTCCTCACCTTTCCCCATACCCCATATGTACATATGAATATATATATATATATATATCATATGCATATATAACGTAAGTAGCATGCATGAGAGCCCAAGTAAAAGTTATCACTTTATCGGAGTGACGTAAGGTCGGTAACTTCCGATTTACATAATGGAACAATCATCATCGCTATATCTCACCTTGAAGGAACAATTATCATAAGGTGAGATCAACAACAGTGAATAAATCCCGAAAATCATGAGACAAGTTCAATAATCATATCATAGCATTAAAATCATAAACTTTGAAACTTCTAGAAATAGGATCATCATTATCATCATCATCATCATTATCATCATGAAAACATAATCATCTTTAGCGTCATAAGAAACTTCAAGAATCATGAATCTCTAGCTTGTGGGGATAAGGACATCATGGAAAATATGTATGAGTTCATAAGAAAGGAGTCCTCATTGTCATTATGGTCATCATAGAAAACATCTTGTCATGAATATTATAAAAACCTTGAGAACCAGGAAGTTCTAGCAGTTTGGGAACAAGAATGTTATGGAAGACATGTATAGAACCATAACATAGGAATCATGCCTTTAGAAAGAAAGGGACTAGCCTTATATACATTTCGATTTCCTTAGCCACTTAATGTTTATCCCTCCAAGCTTGTAAATCTACATATAAACCATTTATACTTTTGCTAGGCTCAATGTCATACACTCATCTTAATCTTTCAATTTAATTCTGTTTAGAATCTATTGAAATTCGGGCAGCATCTCCCCTGTTTATATGCCTAGCCCGAAAACACAATCCAACAACCAACAATAACAACAACAATAATACCAACATCAATCACGACATTATCAACACCAATATGCTCCATAAAATATCTCACACGATGTTTTCCAAATTTCTCAATTAACCAATTTGTTATACGACTATTTAATAACTTTATCTCCATAAATAAATCGAAATGAATATTAACAAGGAAAGATTCATACCTTACTCCAACTAGTACCGCAATATCTCCACTTTCTACCTTGAATTCGGGCCAAGACTCGCCACTATACGATTTTATAATCGCAATTATACGCTGTTCGGACCAAAATTTTGGGATTATACTCGATTTGTGTTAAAATTTGATGTGTGGAAGTTATGACAGGTTTCCAGAATATTTAGGAACTTTAGAAGGGTGTTTGGTCTGAAAATAAGGGGGTAAACCCCCTTTTATACTTGGCTAGAGTCGATTAGCACCGACTCAAAAATTGCTCAGCGTGATCGCACTGCCTTGTGGCGCGTTCGTACTGAGTTGTTGGATTCTCTTCTATAAGTTCACACAGGGTTAATTCCCTACTCTGGTAGTATAACTTAAAATTCTCATAATGTTTGATTCCGATGTAGGACTGTTGCGCGGTTTGTTGCTTTGGAAACTAGACATCCTAAACTTTAATTTAGGCTTTTGCTTTGCCTCAAAACTTCTCATATACTAAAATATATTCTTTCTCCAAATCGGACAAAAATTGCCCTTCATATTTTCTCCAAAGTTCCTACGAACTTAGTCTCCTTAATTCACTTGCTCTCCAATCCTCCCATAGCTCATTATATGAACTAAAACCTTCATAACCACAAGATAAACGCATACAATTGTATATATATCCTTGAAGGAAATTTCAGAGTCCCTACTTAAAACAACCAACGCTTATAAATTTTAACGTACAGAACTACGGGGTGTAACAATCTCCCCCCTTTCAAAAACATTCATCCTCGAATGTTAAGCCCTTAGGAATTTCTACGAAAATTTCGCCACAGTTTTTCCTGTAATTGTACCGCTACCATCCTGTCATAACAACCCAAAATATACAATTGCCTCACAGGGTTACACATCAATATCCATACTGGCCACACACAACCAAGAAAACCTTCAAAGAAGCATTACATACCTAATGGTGCTGGTGTCTCTGTCTGGAGCTCTTCTGGAGAGAGGTTACAGTGTTTCTTGTCTGTATACCGTTCGGTTGTACAGGCACTGACCGAGAAACTGGCTGGTATTTTCCTTAACCCTTTTGGGTTTTCTCACACTGAATCTCTAGCATTCCTAGTTTTACTACAACAATATTCAATGATCTTTTACACTAGAGAGCGCCTCAATTTCTGATGATTAATCTTTATTGGATTCCTTGGTTTCTTTATCTAAGCAATTGCATGGTTTTTATTCTTAATACATATGTAGTTCTTCCTCGTGCAACTGCAAGCTCATCATCTTTACATACCTATGGACTCTATATTCATAGCTTCACAATTCCTTGGGTATCTCTTGATTATCGTGGGCTACCATCAATGGGTGTACTCTCGAGTTTATTGAATTTCTGGCTCAATCGATTCTTGGATATTCTTCTTCTTCTTCCTGTGGCTAGAAATTATACTCTCACTGACTGTCATCCCTTTTCCTTATCACCTGTTTGTGTATTAGTCCATCATACTTTATCATCCTCACTGTTTCGTCAACCTCTGTTGTTTATACTTTTATATGTTCGTGTACCCAGTACTTACCACATGCTTTTATCCCTTTTTGTATGGTTGAAACTCTTATCCTTTTGACTTTAATGTATCCTCCTTACGCTTTATAGATATTCCACGCATTCATCCTCTTGGAATTTAACTTCCTTCTTTTCTTAAGGACAACCTCAGAAGCTGGTAATATAGCATCCCTTGCTTTTCTATAGCGACTGCTATGATACCACTTTTGTCACGAACCAACTAAGGGCCATGACGGGTACCCGATACTACCCTACCGAGCACCTCTGGTCTGACACTTTATAATTCTTTCTAGGTGGGCCACACAGACAGCTCGTGAATATCATACTTAGTACAGTCATCAGAAACGATGCCTTAAGCAATGGTCAATAAGGCTACCAAATGTTATACAACAAAAAGAACTGATAAAGCTAAGGAACATCTAGTTACATATATTTGTCAACGAGCCTCTAAATAGAATACACAAATCCATAAGGATGGGGTAGTACTCTGCCATACCCATGTATATGTACACAAATGAGTAGTACCAATAACTGCGGCTCCAAAACAACTGGAACGCTTCTGAGATTACGCTGATGGAGCTCCTAAAGATCAGGTCCGTCTACCTATCTACCTGTGGGCATGAACACAGCGTCCATAAGAAAGGATGTCAGAACGAATAATGTACTGATTATGCAAGGCATAAATAAAAACATAACAAGAAATAAGGAACATAACATGAAAAGAAAGAGATAACCTATGCATCTGATTGCCTCGTAAGGGGAATATCGTATATGCTTAACCTTTTTGAAAACTTTTCTTCATATATACATAATAGTGATGCGGAAGTTGTAGCTTGATCCATAAATGTATGCATTGCTGCGGAACGTGCAGCCCGATCCATAAATATAATATATATTATACTTATGCGGAATGGCAGCCCGATCCATTTATCCATGTATCCCGCGTTCGGGCATCCTGCGTCCGGGACGATATCCAACTGATCAGGTGGTTATGCGTATATACCTTTCCCCATACCCCATATGTACATATAAATATATATATATATATATATATATATATATATATATATATATATATATATATATATATATATATATATATATATATATCATATACATATATAACATAAGTAGCATGCATAAGAGCACAAGTAAAAGTTATCCTTCGATTTATATTATGGAACAATTATTATAAGGTGAGATCAACAACAATGAATAAATCCCGATAA
The DNA here is from genome assembly GCF_019175385.1 of Lycium barbarum. Lineage (NCBI taxonomy): Eukaryota > Viridiplantae > Streptophyta > Magnoliopsida > Solanales > Solanaceae > Lycium > Lycium barbarum. The sequence continues at coordinate 96,783,112 of NC_083347.1, read as the reverse complement.
TTATGAAATTAGTCCAATAATCTCATCATAACGTTAAAATCATAAACATTGAAACTTTTAGAAATATGATCATCATCATTATCATCATGAAAACATAATCATCTTTAGCGTCATAAGAAACTTCAAGAATCATGAATCTCTAGCTTGTGGGAATAAGGACATCATAGAAAATATGTATGAGTTCACAAGAAAGGAGTCCTCTTTGTCATTAGGGTCATCATAGAAAACATCTTGTCATGAATATTATAAAAACCTTGAGAACCAGGAACTTCTATCTTTTCGGGAACAAGAATGTTATGGAAGACATGTATGGAACCATAACATAGGAATCATGCCTTTAGAAAGAAAGGGACTAGTCTTACATAACTTTCGGTTTCCTTGGCCACTCAACGTTTATCCCTCCAAGCTCATAAATCTACATATAAACCTGCATACAGAGGTATAGTTTTGGGTTGCTGTGCAGGATGGTAGTGGCATAGTTACAAGGGATATTCTGGTGAAATTTTCTTAAAATTCCTGATAGTTTCAACATTCGAGGACAAATGTTTTTAGGGGGGAGGATGTTACACCTCGTAGTTTTTGACGTTGAGGTTCGTTAGGTGTTAGTTGTTTTAATTACGATTTGGAGTGATATACGCCTATCTTAGGGTTATGAGGGTTTAAGACCATGTATGAGAGGTACCGAAAGGATTGGAGGTCGATCAGGCGAAAAAGGAAAATTTGGGCGAACTGGCAAATATTGCCCTACACGTTCATGACAGAGCCTCGCGTTCGCGATGGCCATGGAAAATTCCAGACCATCGCGTTCACGAGAGGCCCTCGCGTTTGCGAAGGCCAATTATTAAGTCGGTTCCACCAACTTTAACCATTTATTTAATGGTTAAAATTCCTTTGTTTCACCAAATCATTTCCAAAAAAAACTCAGAAAATAGATAGGGGTGTGAGGATATCATAAAATTGAGCGATTTTCAAGTGGCGGAGTATTAGTTTAGGTTCGGATAGCGCACAGTTGTGATTGTAGTATCGTTTTGCAGTGGATTGTTGCTTGGATTCTAAGCGAACATTGAGGATATTGCTGTTTAAGTAAGAATAAGATATGAATCTCTTCCTATTGATATTGCTTTAGGTTTATTTACGGGGATAGAGCGATTAAATGGCCGTATAATAAAGTAGTTGGTTGAAAAATCGGATAAACATCATATGGGATGTTTTATGGAGTATTTTGGTATCGATGATGATGTTGTGATGTTAGTATTGTTGTTGTTGTTGTTGGTTGCTAGTATTATGATTTCGGGCTAGGGGTATAAACGGGGGAAATGCTGCCCGAATTTCGGCAGATTCTAAATAAATTTCATTTGAAGGCTTAAGAAAAGCATATAAAGATAAGCCTAGCAATGGTATGAATATTCTTGAATGTAGCTTTGTGAGCTTGGGAGGATAAGCGTAAGTAGTTAAGAAGACCAAAAAGGTATGTTAAGGCTGTTCCTTTCTTTCATCTTGGCATAATCAATGACAAGTGCGAAACGTAATGATATTCAAAATGAATCCACTCCTAGTTGTAGGAGCTCATATCCTATGTTTATATTGGTGTTGTTCATATTCTGAGTTCCTTGACTTCTTAAGTCCTGAAGGGACATCCATAAGTTGTACGTTTTCATAATGATGTCTAAATCCCGAAAGGGACATTCATAAGGTTTCTTTATTCATATGTATTTCATAATTGATTTTTAAGTCTCGAAGGAGACAAATGAAAAGGGGGAAGAAGTTCCCATTTTGAACTAAAAGTTGCTCCGAATGGAGTCTTTGGATGTTTTACAAAGATTATTATGCATTTGCACTGATATATATGTACTACATGATATTATGGGGCATGGGAAGGGCTATGGCGTTATATACGCAAACCACCTGATCAGCTGGTACATGATAATTGAGATGCCAGAAGAGGCTGCCCGATGGGGCCATTATGATATGATGGCCGATGGGGCGAAGCTCGAAGGAGCGAATGGGTAAAGGTGCATATATATATATATATATATATATATATATATATATATATATATATATATATATTCAAAAGTACATTATGCTATTATGCTCGAAGGGGATACGAGCAGGGAGAAGACATGCATTATATACACATATATTCATGATGTATTAAAAGTTCATATGCACATACATGATTCGTAGTGTTGGTCACAGGTACAGATTGAGTCTGTTACTCCTTTTCCATTCGACTTGCGATATACTATTTCAGTTCCACCTTACATAATCGTTACATTATCCGTATTGACTCCCCTATCATTCGGGGGGGGGGGGGGGGGAGTGGGGCTGCGTTCATGCCCGCAGGTACAGATAGACAGGTAGACGATCCAACTCGGTAGGACTTTTTGCCAGCTGCTGTCAGTGCTCTCCCCTTGATCCAGATCTACGTACAATTTTGGGTATGCTATTTTGAGACGTATATCATATATGGGTATGGCGGGGCCCCGTCCCGTCCTTTCTACAGCTTTCTGATCCTTTAGAGGTCTGTAGATAGTGGTACATAGTTGGTATGTGATGTAGCGGCCTTGTCGGCCCGTACTATTCTTTTTAGTATATATGTATATGTGTATGCATATGTGCATAGATGGTTGGTAGATCTTAATGTTGTTCTGATATGAATTTTATGGGTCACCCAGTTATTTAGCGGTGTTCAGGCACGAGTATAGGGGTGCATAGTCAGAAGTGGTCAGGTACTCGTCGCGACTCACTGGTTGAATCATGACAGAAGTGGTGGAAGAATATGAAGGGTATGAGCAGATTTAACTAGGTTAAAAGTCGGGGAATGGACGACAAGATTTTGGGAAGGATAGAAGTAAGCGTAGGAAAAAGTGAGTAAATAACCAATGAAGACATGTTAAAGTGATGGTACGATTAAATGCGAGATGTTAACGGGAAGAATGATCCGATAAAGGGATGTACCAAAGAATGGGATCAAGGACAGAGTACAAAACAAGTTTAAACATTCTAGGGCGAATGTTTCTAAGCGGAGAAGGATATTACACCCCGTAGTTTTGTATGCTGAGATTCGTTAGGTGTTGGTTGGTTTAAGTATGGACACTGGAGTGATATGCGCCTCTGTTATGATTATGGGGGTTTAAGATCATATATGAGAAGTATCAAAAGGATTGGAGGTTGAACGGGCGAAAAGTGAAAATTTGGGCGAACTGGCAAATATTGCCCTATGCATTTGCGATAGAGCCTCGCGTTCGTGATGGCCATGAAAATTCTAGACCATTGCGTTCGCGAGAGTCCTTCACGTTCGCGAAGGTCAATTATTAAGTCGGTTCCACCGGCTTTATCCCCTTATTTAAGGGTCAAAACCTTCTTTTGTTTCCCCATAAAATATTTCTCAAAGTTCAGCAAACATATAGGGGCATTTGTGTCATAAAACGTTGAGGGATTAGAGGGATTTTGATTAATATAGGCTCGGGTAGCGTATAGTTGTTATTATAGTATCATTTTGCGGTGGATTTTGACTTGGATTCAAAGTAAATATTGAAGATATTGCTGCTCTACCAAGAATAAGGTATGGATCTCTCCTTATTGATGTTGATTTCGATTTACGTAAAAGATAGAATTATTAAATAGTCGAACAATGAATTGATTGGTTGAGAAATTGGGAAAAACATCGTGTGGGATATTTTATTGAGTATATTGATATTGATAATGATGGTGTTGATGTTGGTACTGGTATTGTTGTTGTTTGATGATGGTATTGTGATTTCCGGCTAGGGATATAAACAGGGGAGATGCTGCCCAAATTTCGGCAGATTCTAAAAGGAATTAGTTTGAAGGATTAAGACAAGCTTATGACGATGAGCTTAACAATAGTATGAATGGTTTTATATGTATATTACGAGACTACAAATGATCTTATGTAGATTGCAAGATGGGAAGTAAGTTGGAAAGTCGAGAAATAAGCTTCCAGGTATGTTAAGGCTGTTCCTTTCTTTCATTTTGGCATGATCTATAATAAGTATGATCGTGAAGATACTCATAATGAATCCACTCCTAGATGTAGGAGCTCATGTCCCTATGTTTATATTGGTGTTGTTCATATTCTGAGTTCCTTGACTTCTTAAGTCCCGAAGGGACATCCATAAGTTGTACGTTTTCATAATGATGTCTAAATCCCGAAGGGGACATTAATAAGGCTTCTTTATTCATATGCATTTCATATTTGATTTTTAAGTCTCGAACGAGACAAATGAAAAACAAGTTCCCATTTGGAAATAAAAGTTTCTCCGAAGGGAGTCTTTTGATGTTTTACAAAGATTATTATGTGTTTGCACTAATATATATGTACGACATGATATTATGGGGCATGGGAAGGGCTATGGCGTTATATACGCAAACCACCTGATCAACTGGTGTATGATGATTGAGATGCCCGAAGGGGCTGCCCGATGGGGCCATTATGATATGATGCCCGACAGTGCGAAGCTCGAAGGAGAGAATGGGAAAAGGTGCATATGCATATATACATGTTTTCAAAAGTACATTATGCATATTCATGGTCCTTAGCGACAGTCACAAGTACAGGTTGACTCCTACATTCTTCTTATCCTTTGAATCTTGATATGTTGTTCCGTTTCTGCTTTACATACTCGGTACATTATTCGTACTGACATCCCTTTGCATGGGGGCGCTGTGTTTCATGCCACATAGGTGCAGACAGACGAGTAGAGGACATTTGGTACAGGATGTTCCCAGGCTATCAGTGGGATTGGTGAGCTCCATTTCTATTCGGAGTGTTGCCGAATCAGAGTACTTATGTATGTCCTTGAGTCAGATGCAATGGGAGTATGCTGGGGCCCCATCCCAACTCATGTTTTGGTATCTCGTTTATGTTAGCAACTTTTGCAGACAGTGTCATGTGGATAGTGCATCGAGATGTCGACAGTTGTGTAAAGCGGCCACGTAGGTCGATGTGTTTGTATGCTTTGTTTTTAAAGGTTTTATTATGACTAAAGGTTTTCTTTGAATTAACAATAAGGGAGATGTCCTTGATTTGATGAAAGAGTTTTATTGAAAAGTTTTTCATGTTTTACTTGACGGAAGCGTCATTTCAAAACTTAAAGGTTCACAAGAAGTTGTGACTCATGGATAGAATGGTAGTATGGCACTCAGCCAAGTAGGGTCTTGGGTGTCAGTCGCGGCCCTCCGGTTTGGGTCGTGACACTGTTATAATTTGATTATCATGTATCTTCGACTAATGGCAGACTAGTGTTTGTGGTATCGCAAACTAACCCTCGTCTCCATTCCGGGCTAGATCGGTCAACGATGCTGTTGAGTACTCATTGATTATTATACTCACGCTACACTTGCTGCACCTTTTTTTGTGCAGATTCGGTCCCCAGTACTAGCAGAGCTCATGACTACTGGGCTGCCCGCTAAAGCCTTTGCTGAGAGATCGGGGTGAGCACCATGGTTCTAGAGAACTTCAGACTCTTCCTTTGTCACGACCCATTTTCACTAAGTCGTGTGGGCACCTACCTTTCCCACCTCGTTTGGCGAACCCTTATCCCAACAATCATAAAACATAAATAAAGTGGAAGAAGATAGAATAACACAACTCTCACAATAATAATATAAATAAATGCAGAAGTAATGAGAATCCAACCCTTGTATCTGGTCTGGTCACCCAAGAGCATCTACCAAATACTGCAAGTTTGAATAATACATAAGATCTTAAAAGATGTCTCGGAGTTGAAATAAGACATAAATAGTAAGAAGAGTCTTCAGGCAGCGAACGTCCTCATGCTTACCCTGAATAGACTCGACATCAACCTCGATAATCAGCCATGAGGAGTAGAAGTAAATCCAACCTGGTACTCTGCACTCATAAAAGAATGCAGTAAGTTCAGGTCAGTACAAACAACAAGTACTGGTAGGTATCATAGGTCGACTATGACAAGCTAACGTATATAAAGACAACAAAGCAAGATAAATACGTAAAACAACAAGGTACAAGTCAACACGAATACATAACTACGGTACAAGTCATCCCCTATGTTATAGCATATAAGCCCAACTGTGCCAAGTCTCAGCGTGACCAATCCGAACCAGTATATCACAATAGGTCATCACCTATGTTAAAGCATCTAAACCCAACTGTGCCTAAATCTCAGTATAACCATTCCGAACAAGTATATCACAACCACATCACAGCAAACCAAGAGGTACAATGCAATGCAATAATGTATGAATGATGAATGCAATGCATATGCATCGTACACATATACTTCGACCAATGGAACATCACATCGCTGCGCAACCCATAGGGGACCCGCAAATTCCATGTACCAGTTACTCAGCACACAACCCATAGATGACTCCATTCCCACCTATACGCCTCATATCATTCATTTCACACACAGCCCAGAGATGACTCGATATACAATGTGTTTCAACGCATCAGTATTTCCTTCTTACTTTCCATTCTCAGTACCATAACAATGCAATATCAATGTATCATGGAAATGAGTATGAATACGATGCAATGTAATATCAACAACCAATTCAATCCCAAATAGTACCACACATGGCACACAAGTATAATCAATAATAAGGCTACACAATAAGCCACATTGAATCACAATTCTCATCTCAACAAAAATCAAGTAAAGTACTGCAATATCATAGTCATGATATATCACTAATCACCCATATCTGATGTCTCAACGTGGCAACGATACAATTAGTAAATAAAACAAGATAAGTCAACAACGCGGCGGGGTAGCTAGCCCCCAAATCATACAACAAGGCCCAACCTAAGGCAATATCCATCCCAAACTTCATACCCAAAGGTTGACATACATTCTCCAACAATATCATCTAAATATACATTTCGCTAATTGAAGTCTCACCATAAGGTAAACCGTAACCTACCTAGAAAGCCGAACAACAAGTCTCCAACAATCAAACCTTAGTCTTTCCCTTCCTTTGATCCTCGAGGTAATGGAAGTCTAATCATATCTAAATTATAAAATTAGAATCAAGAAGAAATATCATTCAGTCCTTACTTCTATTCAAAACCTAAATCCCAACCTATGGAATAGGATTTATGAACTAAAAAAATAAAATGAGGAATCTATAGGTCTCAACATGAAATTAATGTTCTAGGTGATCAATTCACATCAATTATAAGCTAGAAGAACTAACAAATCTCTTAAATTCAGCTTCTAGGCAAAATCCCCAAATTTGGGTATGAACCCTAACTTCCAATTTCATAAATTAGCCACTAATTAGGAAGGAATCATGCAATAATAGTTTCTAATCATCAATTTCATGCCTAATGAAGCTAACCAATCAATAATACAAGGTTTGTAGCCTAGAACAAGAACCCATTGGACCCTATGTAAATCCTAAAGCTCTTAATGAAACTAGCATGATTTAAATATTTCCTATGATGATCAAAGGATAATGGAATAGTAATGAAGATGGAAGGACTTACCACAAGGATTTTCTATGAAGAACAGCCTTGAATGCTCCCAAAATGCTCTAAAGTCAGAAAGGTATTGAATGAACAACTTAGGGCTTTTAATACACATTTAATGAATCTAACTGTCTGTCACCCGCTTCCGCACCCACTCTAGCGCTTCAGTGATCTCGCTTCCGCAGTCCTGCCCAAATGCACAAGTTGCTACAGCAGCAAGGTAACCGCTAAAGCAATATTGTTGCTGCGGTCCTAGTGTCGCCATAGCGGGCACCAGACACCAAAAACTCTCAAGCTTCACTAATTCAACCTGAAATCCCGACTGTCACCCAAGACCATCTGTTCACAAACCATATATGTAGACTACATAAAAACACTCTATGAACGTACTCGTGGCCTCAGAATTCCCAACGGAGGTCTCGTTGACCGAGTCAATCCTGGATACCTCAAAACTAACTTCCCAACCCAAGTCTCAAAATTCACCCGAGTGCATTGGGAACCAAACCGAATATACACACAAGTTCTAAAAGATCATCCAGACCTCTCAAAATTGACGGATTCCTGAAAAAGGTTCATTTACCAAAAAGTCAACTTTGAGTCAACTCTTTTTCACTTTTAAGCCCAAATTTCCCACAAAGTCACCAAAATCATATCCCAAGATCTTGGGAAGCATGCCAACGGTCCATTCGGGTCAAATGTGAACTAAACAAGCTCGAGAAAGGGTCAAAAGCATCGAAAATGATGTAACGACCAAACGAGTCATTACATCTCTATCATTCACTTTCTGTCTTTCCTTATTACAGACAGTTCTATTTATGTATTTTAGACTATTTGCACTCCTTAGTAGTCCTTGTATGCGAGTGACATAAGATTTTGGGGATAAGTGTAATAACTTCTAAGTACGTTATTTAAGATATTTTAAGACTTGAAAATTGACTTGTATAATTTATTTTCGCTTTTGGTTTCTGCTTAATAATGGTATGTTGATCGCTTGTGTTGGCTTACTAGGATGGTGGGGCTAGTGCCATCATGACTTGAGAATTTGGGTCATGACAAATTGGTATAAGAGCGCTAGGTTAATCGATCTCACTAATACAAGGTGTCACGACCCAAACCGATGGGCCGTAACAAGTGCCCGACCACTACTGGCCAAGCACTCCTATGCTTGCATTTACTTGTCACTGACTGTCCTGGGCCAATATACAATCTGTAACTGTGCTATACTGTCTCCCGAACATTCAACACAAAAGACACCGTACCGGGGACTCACAGACAATGCATACATATAAATATAAACACTGAGAATAACAGTGTGAGCCGATTTGACCACCACACATATATACTGTACAACAAAATACACGCCGACGAGGCTGCATAATACCATGGCTACATATCACTGTCTACAGACCTCTATAGAATACAAACTGTAAAAATAACAGGACAAGGCCCTGCCGTACCTATATATGTATGCAACGGAATAGCATACCAAAAGGGGTGTAGCTCCGGATCAATGGAGCGTACTGACTGCTGCTGAGGGGAGGTCCTACTGCTGTGAATCGTCTGACTGGCTACCTGGTCCTGCGGGCATGAACACAGCGTCCACAAGAAGAGACATCAGTACGAATAATGTACCGAGTATGCAAGGCATGAATAGGAACATAGTAAGGGATGCAAAGTATGACTAATAACCGAAGGGAAATATTGAGCAAATCGTAAGATAAAAGAGTAACCTGTACATATGAGTGCCTCTTAGGGAGGATGCCATGCATGCTAGCTTTCTTTTGAAAAACATTTCTTTTTCATGTATGTCGAAAATAGAACATATCATATTGCCGAGGCGTCGGCTCCGATCCATTTAACCACATATATCCCGCATCCGGGATGATATCATGTCATATTATGCCAACTGATCAGGTGGTTACGCGTATATAACGCTCTCGCCCTTTTTCCCATATTCCCCATATACATATACATATAGCATATTCATGTAACATATAAGCAGCATGTATGAGAGCCCTAGAAAAGCTATAATTCTAATGGAGTGACGTAAGGTCGGTAACCTCCGATTATATTATGGAATAATCATCGCTCTATCTCACCTTAGAGGAACAATCATTTTAAGGTGAGACTATCAACGAAGAATAACATCAACAGAAAACATAGAATAAGGTCATAAATCTCATAAGGCGTCAATTCATATACTTTGAAGTCTTTAGAAAATAGAGTCATAATCAAGGAATAAAATTGAGGATCAAGAACTAGCTCAATATTCTCATATTCATATTGAATCCACAACTTGAGACTTTCAAACATGAAACCATTCTCATCATAATCATCATAGACATATTCTGATCTTTGACATCATCATTGTCATTACAAAAACATGTCAGTCGTTGTAGTCATAAAAGCTTCAAAATCATAAACCTTTGTTTTGGAAAAATACGGACATTTTGGAAAACATTTACGGGTTATCAGGAAGGGAATCATGCCTTGGAATCATAGACTTCTAACTTTCGATAACAAAGAAGATATGGAAACATTTATAAAATCCTAACATAGGAATCATGCCTTTGAAAGAAAGCTAGCATGCATGGTATCCGCCCTAAGAGACACTCATATGTACAGGTTACTCTTTTATCTTACGATATGCTCTATATTTCCCTTCGGTTATTATTCATACTTTACATCCCTTATTATGTTACTATTCATGCCTTACATACTCGGTACATTATTCGTACTGACGCCCCTTCTTGTGGACGCTGCATTCATGCCTGCAGGACCAGGTAGCCAGTCAGACGATTCGCAGCAGTAGGACCTTCCCTCAGCAGTAGTCAGTACGCTCCATTGATCCGGAGCTACACCCCTTTTGGTATGCTATTCCGTTGCGTACATATATGGGTACAACAGGGCCTTGTCCTGTCATTTTTACAGTTTGTATTCTATAGAGGTCTGTAGACAGTGATATGTAGTCGTGATATTACACAGCCTCGTCAGCGTATATTTTGTTGTACAGTACATATGTAGCGGCCAAATCGGCTTGCACTGTTACTATCAGTACTTATGTTATATGTATGTGTTGGCCGTGAGGTCCCGGTACGGTGTCCTTTATGTTGATTGTTCGGGAGACAATATAGCACAGTTACAGATTGTATATTGGCCCAGGACAGTCAGTGAGAAGTAAATGCAATCACAAGAGTGCTTGGCCAGTAGTGGTCGGGCACTTGTTACGGCCCATCGGTTTGGGTCGTGACAAAAAGTGGTATCAGAGTAGTTCGTCCTAGGGATTGTCTATAGACCGTGTGCGGTAAAGTCCTGTTTATGGGTGTGAAGCCGGCCACACTTATAAACAGGAAGCTGCAGGGCATTTAGGAATCATTGACCTTCCTTCTGTCTTAGATCGTGCGATAGAGCCAGAGTCTAGGGAAGATCGCTTCTGATCCTTTTTCCTGCAGGCAAGTACAGACTGATGAGAGATGAAGAGACCAGCTTAAAATAGTGGGGGTGCTAAGAAGGCCCCTAGAGTATCCCCAGGACCCCAGGCTCCAGGACCGAGCAGAAGGAGCCTCAGTTATTCTATTGAGACTGATCCTTCGGAGGACCCAGCGACGATTCCTCCAGAGTTCTTGACTCCCAGGGAGGAGGACCCCCCAGAGGACAGTTATGACACAGATTCGTCTAAGTATTCTTCTGGGACACCGGAGGAGGAGATTCCCGAGGCTATACCAGCTGCTCCTATGGTGGAGCACTACGTCAGACCAGCCTCCCCGGTGAGTGTTACGAATTATTCCAGCCCCTTATCCTGGCCGTCAGTAAACCAGGAGTTACCCGGTTATGTATATCCTTCGGATTCAGATGAGAGAGATGACGAAGGTCAGACGAGCAGATGGTGGGTAGATGATGACGAGGAGCACACTTCACCTTATAGTCCACCAGATCAAACTAGGGACCGATCAGCTACAAGTATACGAGCCTTTATTGGAATTTTATATGTATGTGTATTTGGTGTAAGATTATTACTTAATAGCGGCGAGCGGAAATCTAAGTGGCCGATAACCGAGTATTTATAAGTAATGGAGACCAAGGTGTGTTCGCTACCATTGGGAGTCTGGAAATCTAGGACGGAAAGTAGTTATACATACATATGAAAAGTGTACTGAGAATTAAAAAGGCCTTGTGTAGTCGGAAGAGTAAGAGACCCTTTTTAATTCGGAGGGAGATGCGTTACGAGAACGTTTTGGAGTCTGTCAAGACTTCAACTTGCTTTAGATTATGTGATGAAGGTCATGTGGTGAGGTGGATGCGATCATACCAGCATTAACGCACCGGATTTCATCAGAGTTTCAAGGTTAAGCGTGCTAGGGTGAGAGAAATGTTAAGATGGGTGACCCCCTGGGAAGTGTACTAAAAGTCCTATAAATTCAAACATAAGAGACAAATGAGAAGCTAGAGTAGCTTAGGGGAAATTAGAGTGTGCGGAGTAGTTGGAGACCTTAAGAGGTCGTGTAGGATAAGGCGGACTAGACCGGTGAAGAGAAAGAAGGTGCATCACAACTCTAGAACTAGGATGGGTTTGAGTAGCTTTTGGAAACACTTTGTAAGCGAGGCGTTAGAATACATATATATGAATGCGTATGATATCCCATATGTGGTTGTATCAACGGGTATGTGTATCCCAGCAACCGGCGTTACGGTATATTGAAGGCATTGATCGAACAGGGTGATAAAGTTCAAGTGACAGAAGAACGTTACCAGGTAGGCTGATGGTGTCTTCACCACAAGCTAGAACTGGAAAGTCCTAAGGTAATGACATCTAGAAAAAGGGGAAAGTGAGTATAAGGAAAGTAAGGAGATCAAAATGTCGAAAAAAGTGAAAGAGTAAGATACATAAAAGAGTGAAGCCTCCAAGAGAGACGATGGGCAAAGCACGAGATTATTTGGGTAAAAATTTGAAGGTAGGCATGCGAATTGGATAAAGTGTGGTAGTATGGAAACAAAAGATGAATGCGTAGGGCTAGACAACAGGCTTCGATAAGTAGGACTAAAAGAATAGTGACCACGATGAGGAATGTGAAGTAAGAGAAAGAATGGTTAGGCCTTGCGACGATGTTAAGAGATTTCTAGCGCTTGAAAGGTATGTAAAGGGATAAGTGCGTGATCAAATCAACACGGTTGCCTCGGACATGGACAAGCTTTCAAAAAAGATGACTTAAGAATAGAACGGATTTGCACGTTTCAAGGAATATTTCACTAACTTCCGGGTCGATACTGTAAATAACGAGAGAAGAAAGACGCTCAAGGAGGAAGAACCTAAGGAAGGTTAAGGATGAAAATAGAGAAGGTATACTAATGGGCTGATCGAAGGAAGAGGAGAGTATTTAGGAGGAAAGTAACTGGAAAACTTTAACCATGAAAGTAAGAAGCATACTTTAATGAGTTGGCTGTAGGAAACCGATTACTCATCAAGGAAAGAACGAGGAAGATGGGGTGACCCATGTGATTAGAAAATTAATGATATGAGACAAGAACTTCCGTAAAGACCGAGAGGTTCGATTATAAAGGAAATAGAATGAAATGTAAAGAACATGCATGTTAGAGAAGACAACCTGGCAGTGGCGTTAGAAAGACGGATGAAGACCCGATGAATGAGAATAGAGAGAGTGGAAACTATAAGAATTCTGTGCTGAGAGCAAAAGTAGCAGGATACTCGAAAAACTTGGACGCGCAGCTGCAACACAAATGCATAGTTAAGAAGAATTACGAGTAAGTGCGCTAAACGGGTGAAAGGACTAGTAGTGGATGGAAGGGTATGGAAATGTTGACAAAATGATGATATAGACATAAATGGAAGAAGAACTCAGGGTAAGAAGTTTTAGAGATGTCATAAGCAAAGTCGGGAAAAGAGGCGAGGAGTAAGGTATAACCAAAAACTTCATAAAGGACGTGGTGAATCTTGATGTCCCCATTAACTTGCGAATCTGGAAAACCGTTAGTCATAAAATACAGAGGTGTGAAAAGACGGAAAAGAAGGCATCGGAATTGGATCCAACCCTTATAGGTATTCCGATTGGATACAAGATTGTAACTAGCAAGAAGATAGACAAGTTAGACCATACGATGACGAAACCCCGACCCTAAGAAGATTGTGAAGGGCGGCAGATAATTATCGAAGACGACAGTTACTCGAAGGCTATGGGCGTATAAGGACCTCCTTAATAAGGGGGGAAGAACATATTGGACTTGAAAGGGATTATGACGTTCTCAAGCTCCAGAAGGAGAAATTTATTAGCTCTGGGCCAGAGTTCGAAACATAACGGCATATCAGAAAGGTATCAGAAAGAAGCAGAAACGAATTGATAATAAGTGTACCATGAGGCAGACATAGGAAGAAAGTATGGAAGACACCGTAAGAGAATGTTTCACGCCAAGATGAACTACGATATTTTTAGACCATGATTTGAATCCCTCGTATCGGGAAAAAATTGCGCCGTACCTAAGTATGCAGTGACATGCCCTAAAGGTTAATGAAAAGAGCAAGAAAGGTCTCTAAGCTAAATTTACAAAGGGTGTTAGAGAGGATGATGAATACAAAGAACACTTGGGATGACAATGTCAATTGTAATAAAAAGGAACAACGATTGGTAGTTTGGAAATTTTTTAAGGAAAGAAAGAACACTGCTCCTATGAATGGAAATAAAAGAGTTCACCAGATATTAGGAAATAGTTCACGGACCACTAATTATACTGAAAATGAGAGCATATGCTATGGAATTATATGAACCGTCAACGTGAAGCTATGCCCAACTACAATTGTAAGAAGGCCACACTGGAAAGCCAACATGGAATAATGACTGACGAAACGATCGCCGATACAAGGAAATCGAAGATAAGTATACTTGCATTGCAAGAGAGTCATAAAAGGAGAATTACCGTAGTCCTATGCTTCTTGGATTGTATTTATAGATGTGAGGGAAGGAAGTAAAGAAAAAGTTGTAGTAGGAGCTCAAAGATGTTGCGAGTTATGAAATCAGTTGAACTCGAATTATAAGTTTGCCATAAGTGTAACTGGACTGCGAAGGATAATAAACGGCGAAGAAACATTACGTATATACGTATTTCGGATAATGATATAACTGGCCTTAGAAAAGAACATAACCATTAGGTTCACTAGCGACACAGTTATGCTGGGTAAACATTTGGAATGTAAGGGTAAAAGAGATGGCGACAAGGAGGTAAGGATTAGAGAGCCTGACTAATGGACTACAAAAAAAATCGGTACAGTGTATATCTAAGATCAACGGGTACAAATAGGATAGCCCGAGATGGCACCGAAGGAGTAAACGCAAAGAGGGTGCCGTAAAGAGAGAAAGGTAGCTGCCCACTAACAAGGAAACAAGGAGCGAGAAAAAAAAGAGTACTTACAGGATGATGAATAGTTATGGCACGACAAGTCAAAACTACCATAATGGAGAAAGAACAAAAGCAAGATTCTAGTTAATTTCCGATCATGTACATGCGGGCAAAGAAATGAAAGAAGATGACTTAAGGCAATAAAAGAGTTAAGAAAGAATGACTGACCCAAGTTATAGTTTAACCAAATGGTAATCGGACCCTAATGGAAAAATAATTGTTCTAACTAATCAAAGATGGTGTCGTGGGTTGGCGATACAGCAACATTCGAGGACGAACGTTTCTAAGGGGGGAAGGATGTTACACCCATATCTTCGAAGAACACTTATAAAATTTGAAACATAAGTACGTTGAGTTAGGGTTAAGTAAAACCACTTTGGTATATAAGGAGCAAGCATTATTAAGTATATTTAATAAGTGGAGGATGTACATAAGGTATACCGGAAGGTTGTATAAGGAAATGAGTGGAAGAGATGGAGTAGTACGACTTTGGAGAAAGGATGGGTATTGTTTTGTGTGAAAATTTTGGTCCACCTTTGGGGGCTAATATCTCTTAGCATATGAAGTGTTTTAAGGTGAAACAAAAGCCTAAAATGAAGTTCGTCGAGTCTAGTTTCCACCTCAACAAACCCCTCTTCGATAGGACGTTGGAGTAGAGAATTATGGCCGTTACAAGTTCCGCTGACAGAGCAGAAATGGTGCTACAGTAATGCTACAGCAACCGACTTGCTACAGTAATATGCTACAGTACCCCCGACCCGAATTTGACCCTTATAAAAAGGGTAAGAACCCCCTTTTTTTCACCAGATTTAGCCCAGAAATTTCCAGATTTTTGAAGAGAGAGAGAGAGAGGGAAACAAAAAGTAAGCAATTTTCATGTGACGGAGTATTAATCGAAGCTCGGATAAACGCATAGATGTGATTCTAGTATGGTTTTGCGGTGGATTCAAGGTGGATATTAAAGATATCGTTGTTTTAACAAAAATAAGGCATGAATCTCTCCTTATTAATATTGCTTTTGGTTTATTTACGAAGATAGAGTGATGAAGTGGTTGTATAATAAAGTTGTTGGTTGAGAAATTAGACAAACATCGCGTGGGATGTTTTATGAAATATTTTGGTATTGATGATGATGTTGTTGATGTTGGTGCTGTTGTAGTTGTTGTTTTGTTGGTATTGTGATTTCGGGATAGGCATATAAACAGGGGAGGTGTTGCCCGAATTTCGGCAGATTATAAATGGATTTATTTGAAGGACTAAGACAAGCGTATAATGATGAGTCTAACGAATGTGTAAATCCTCTTAAATGTAGACTTGCGAGCTTGGACAAATAAGCGTAGCTAATAGGAGGTGGAACAGGTATGTTAAGGCTAGTCCCTTTCTTGCAAAGGCATGATTCCTATGATTATAATTCCATAAATGTTTTCATAGCCTCCTTATTTCCAACAGTTAGATATTTATGATTCCAAGGCATGATTTATTTTCCCGACAACCCGTAAATGTTTTCCAAAGTGTCCGTATTTTTCCAACATAGAGGTCTATGATTTTGTAAACTCTTATGACAACAATGATTGATATGTTTTTATCATGATGACAATGTTGCCAAAGATGAGAATATTTCCTATGATGACTATAATGAGAACGATTTCACATTTAAAGGTTCCATGTTATGATTTCAATGATGATATGGGATTGTTGAGCTATTTTTTGACTTCCTTAATTTTATTCATTGTTGTTAGTCTCACCTTATAATAATTGTTCCTTTAAGGTGAGATATATCGATGATGATTATTCCATAATATAAATCGGCGGTTACCGACCTTACGTCACTCCGATAGAGTTGTAGCTTTCACTTGGGCTCTCATGCATGCTTTATAATTATGTATGTATTTTAATAACGCCGTGCCTACATGGCCGGGCAGTATAACACCGCGCCGTCCGATAGGCGGCCGGGCAGACACACCACTGCAGTGGGTAGTTTATGATTACCCCGGATGCGGGAGGCCTGGACGCGGGCTAATGATGATCACACCATGCCTAAATGACCGGGCAGCATTACACCGTAGCTATATGGTCAGGCAGCATTACACCATACCTATATGGTCGGGCGGTTTACTTGTAAATATTTATATGTTATTTTTTCAAAAGAAAGCTAGCATGCATGGCATCCGCCCTAAGAGGCACTCATATGTACAGGTTACTCTTTTATCTTACGATATGCTCTATATTTCCCTTCGGTTATTATTCATACTTTACATCCCTTATTATGTTACTATTCATGCCTTACATACTCGGTACATTATTCGTACTGACGCCCCTTCTTGTGGATGCTGCATTCACGCCCGCAGGACCAGGTAGCCAGTCAAACGATTCAGCAGTAGGACCTCCGCTCAGCAGCAGTCAGTACGCTCAATTGATCCGGAGCTACACCCCTTTTGGTATGCTATTCCATTGCGTACATATATGGGTACGACAGGGCCTTGTCCTGTCATTTTTACAGTTTGTATTCTATAGAGGTCTGTAGACAGTGATATGTAGTCGTGATATTACGCAGCCTCGTCGGTGTGTATTTTGTTGTACAGTATGTATATAGCGGCCAAATCGGCTTGCGCTGTTACTCTCAGTACTTATGTTATATGTATGCATTGGCCGTGAGTTCCCAGTACAATGTCCTTTATGTTGATTGTTCGAGAGACAGTATAGCACAGTTACAGATTGTATATGGGCCCAGGACAGTCAGTGAGAAGTAAATACAAGTACAGGAGTGCTTGGCCAGTAGTGGTTGGGCACTTGTTACGGCCCATCGGTTTGGGTCGTGACACAAGGACACTGTCTATTAGAGTCTAGCGGATGGGCACGACGAGCTCTGTACTTATCTTCGGGAGGCTATAGGATATTTAGGAAAACTCTTGTCTTTTATTCCTTATCATGCCTATTACTTCTAATGTGTTCTAAGACTTCTTTGCTTCATTCTCTCACAAATGGTGAGAACACGGTTAGTAGTAGCAGGTGGTCAGGGTACAACACCAGCTCCCCTACCTGCTCCCCGAGCTGTTAGGGGAGCTAGGGCATGAGGTTGAGGTCGAGGTCGAGGTCGGGCTGGAGCCCATGTTGCCCGAGCTCCCGCAGCTGCTCATGATCCTGTTCGTGAAGCATCTCCCGAGCCAGAGGGTGCCCAAGTTGAGGGTGAGAAGCCCGTGGATGTGCCGGATCAAGCTCCCCCTGTAAGCGCTGCTGATGTTACTTAGGATGTCATGCTTTGTCTTCTAAGTTATTTTGAAGGGGATGGCCTAGGCAGGAATGATACTGACTCCTTATGAGCGATCTTAGACTCGACCAGGAGCACAGACTCCCGAGCAGGTAGCCGCAGGTTTTAGAACTACAAGAGCATGGCCAACTGCCGCTGTGGCTCCTCAAATTCATCAAATCCCAGCTTCGGGTGTTGCTTCTCTAGGTGTTATATCTCCAGGTATAGCTCTTTCGGGTATTGTTGCAAGCGTAGTGATTCAGACTTCTATGATAGTTGAGAAGCATAAGAGGTGGGACAAGGTTGGCAAGATGAAACTGCCTACTTATGATGGACATCCAGATGCTGATACTTATGAGTTCTTAGTTAGTGTCCACGAGAGGTTGAATAACCTTGGACTAGTGGAGTCCAATGGTGTGGGGTTTGTGGCGATGTAGATGGTTGGTTCCGCGAAGCAGTGGTGGAGATTGTTCATGGAGATAAGGCCCAATTTATTTAATTAGAGCAAATGGTCAATATTTAGGCACAGTTATCCTTCAAACATGCACATAGATTATGATAGGCGTCACTTGGGGTTGTGGACCTACTTTGACATTTAGATAAAGTCATCTAATGTGCTTAATACACCAGGGGCATTAAACCTCCTAGGTCATGAAATGTATTATCCTAATAAAGGTGTTGGTTTAGCTCTACTCTAGGTTGACTAAGAGTGGGGTCACTAGACGCTCAACTTGAGTGAGAAGGGTACACGGTCACACAGAAAATCCAGACACCCCGCGCAAATGACAACTCTCCTATATTTGGGTAATTTTGAAAGAAATTTGCGGGTACGCAAAACACACCTCGCGTGCACGTGTGATAATGTGAATTTCCAGAAGTGGAGAAAAGTGACACGCGATGACAATTTATATTAAAGCAATAACACATAAACAATTTATATCCAACAAACAGTTAATAGCATGTAAAAACAGTCGCCAAGTTGTTATACCCCATTTTAACCAAGGCCAAAATGGTTTAAAACATTCCAGTAATTTTGGGGTAAATTAAAGTTAAGGAGTCGCCACCTAATTATTATGGTGAATTAGGACTCCTAAAGTTAATAAAGCTTATTATCTAAAGTTGACTCTGTTTTATGGTCTACTAACTTAAGATTTAAGGTAAAGGTTCAATTAATCTAAAAGGAAAGTGTTACGTATCCTTTAAGATCCATTAACAATGGTTAACCGACCGGACTTAATTATTTAAGACTAAAGCTAGCCAAAGATAAAAAAAGATACTATTGTTGAAAAAGAATTACTAGGTGGGTATGTAAAATTACTAGCTAAGTAATAAGATAATTATTAAAACAAGTTTGTCAAAAGTGAGGGTCTTTGATTAGCCAATATCTGAAGCATGGGATAAGATTAAAATTGTTTTAACTTTTTCAAAACATGAGACAACACAAATTTTGACTCAAAGGTCCAACTCTAACAACGTAAGCTCTTTTAAAAACATTATACTTGCACTTGTAGGAAAATAACTTAAGAAGTTAGTAAATTCGAATTCAAATTATTACAACAGACTTCAAATACTTTTGGAAAAGACTTGTTACTAGAAAAATAGTTTTGAGAAATTCCTTTTCTATTCAAATGTCCCAAACTAAAGTGGTTTTATATTCAAACTTGAAATCTTGATTTGGATTTGTAATCTTAAATGGGTCAAAGAATCATATTCGACGAATTGTAAGTCATAAATCGACTTGGCTAGTAAGTAATAATCATATAATTGAGATAAAAGTGTTAGTCTCACCCAACAATTAAATAAGAAAAGTGAAAATAATCAACAGCCAAACTCAACTCCCAATAGCAAGATTAGATTTTTCTATGGTTCGCTTTTAAGGCAATGTAAGGCTGGAAACGAGCAAGAGAGGATGTGGATACGCGGACTACTTGTGATAGCAGCACTGTTGAGTTTCAAAGTGGAACTCTTCGGCTCCGGTATGTCATGCAAAACAAACGAGAGAAATTAAAAGGATTAGAAAGAAAATCCGATTAAAACAATTATGGAGGATAAAGAAGAAAGTTAAAGAACTTATGCTAAAAACCAGTACTTTTACAGATCATGCTAATCAAAACAACAAAGACACTGGCTAACCATTTACCAATTGAAAGAGATTTTTTTTTAAGAAATAATATTCTTATATTAAAATTAAATGTTAAAATTCCATGTTCAAGTAACATCATAAAGTGTGTTATATAAATCAAGAAAATATGAAGAATAGATTGGGAGGAATCTCACATTAACCAAACATGAAAGCTAACGAAGGCTAAAGCACAAAACAAAAAGACTTAAAGTTTATACCAAAATAAGTGGTTCGTCTCACAACAACTATCTCAAACAGAGCATTTAAAATTCTAAAGAACACTGTTAAGTGAAGAAAAATCCTAAAGCATGATATATAAGCAACAAAGGATATTATTAGCCAAAGAGATGTAGTGGAGTATATTCACATATGAGTATTTTATAGGTATGTATTCTTCCCTAGAGACGTGAGTCCATGCTTACATGAGATAGAGGCCTAATACATGATTGCTAATAAAACTAAACACAGAATAAGAACTTGAGACCAAATAAAATCAACAACCAACATAGACATTGTATAATTATTTCATTATATCTAAATCCAAGAGAAGGAATCCTTACTTTAAATTCATAACAGGATATACATTACTTAGAACAAATAGAGCAAAAGAGGGGAAAGTGCTGACCTATTTTGGGTGCAGTGAACTGAGGCCTTGAAGTCTCAAATCTACTCTTCTTTGAACAAATTCGAAATGGACAGAGATTGAGAGATGACGAAATGCTAAAGTTCTTTTGAGAAAGAACTGAAAAATAACAGCTTAAATGAGAGAGTTTTTCATGATTTTTATCGTAGTTTTGGCAGAAGCATTTAACAAAGTATTTATATATGGAAGAAGAGTGCTAGGGTTAGTGATTGATTTGAAAATTCAAAATTGGACCATGGGGGTCACGGGATTTGGCTCCAGAAGAGCCAGTTGAACGCTGGACCTCTGCCATAAAGAATCAATAATCCAAAAGATCTTTGGCCTCCTATGTTGACTGAATCATTGAAGATAAGAGAAAGAGGTTTTGAATGTTGAGATACGCCAATGTAGACAAGGAGAGAGGGAGTTCTTGCACCAAAATGACATGGTCAAAGTTTGCCATGGCAGAGACAAGGTTGGAATTTTGTGTATAACAAGAAAGAGAGAGAAATGGGGTGTGCGGCTGTTGGAGATAGAAATTAGGCTTAGGAAAGAGGGTAAAAGATATTATGGGCTTCAGCATTGGTGATTAATTAGCTAAGTGGGTTGTGGATATACAAATTGGGCTTATTTTGGATGTAAAACGTGGGATGCCTGATGGGTCTTATAATTGTAACGATCTGATTGGTCATTATAGTGTAAAAGACCCTTTTACCCCTGTTGACCGTTTCCTAGGTCATCGGGCGGGTTTTCAAGTGACTTTTAGAGGTTTGAGCCTCAAAGTGGAATTAGTTTGACCTAAAGCTGACTTTTGAGTAAACAAACGTTTTTTGAAATTCCGTCAATTTCAAGAGGTCCGGACAGTCATTTATGATTTGGTAGTACACTTGTTTCGGTTTCCAATGCACTTGGGAGCATTTTGAAACTTGGGTTGGAAACTTGTCTTTAGGCCATTGGGGGTTGACTTGGTAAAATAGACCTCTGTTGGGAAATCTGAGGCCACGCGTGAATTCGTAGCGCGTTTTTATGGGTGCGTACATGTTTATTGGGTATTTGTGGGGTCTCGGGTAATAGTCGAATTTCGGAATGAGATTGGTCAAGACTAGAATATTCTAGTTCTGGTGTAGGCGCTGCAGCGGTGCCATAACTGCTGTAGCGGTCATGCTATAGCTCCGAGGAGACGGCTATAGCGGACAGGAGAACTTAGTGACTAGCCGCTGTAGCGGGTCCCATGCTAATTTGAGTGGAGGCCGCCATGGTGTGCCTAATTGGCGCCGTAGCGCGTGCGCTGTAGCGGTTCCTTGACCGCTGCAGCAGTTGTCAGGCAGAATAATTTCTCTTTTCTCAAGTTAAGTCCCATAAACCCCATCACTTCTTCTCATCACTCTTCTAAGCACTCTTTTGGGGGAATATAGCTATTTGTGGACTGATTCTTGTTGGAGGTAAGATCTATGACCCTAGCCTTGGTTGTTTGCCTTCCTAGATTCCTATTTCATGCATAGAATCACCTGAATCTAGATAGAGAAGATAAGTCTTGTGTCAAAATTCTTGAAATAGTGTTTAGACTTCTAAAATGGAAATCGGTGGTGAAATTGACTATTATACCTTAAATACAAAATCAAACATCTACTTAAGTTCAATAGTTTCTGCACATCGAAACTAAATATGAAATCAGTGAAAATCAGCCTAAACTATCAAAACAGGAATTCTGGACAGCACTACTGTCTTGTACTCTCGCTCAGTTTCAAAGGGGTAACCAGCAAAAATAGACTTTGTGCCCTCATGAAAGTTGTAGATATATGTCTTAGGGTTTCAGAGAAATTCGAATCACTCCTATAGCAGTTTTGTACAAAAAGATATGCTCAAAATACTAACAGCACTAGATGTAGGGTTTGCAAAATAGAAATCTGGGCAGCACCTGCCCTGTACTTCATCACCCCTTTTGTAGTAAGTACAAGAAAAGTTGGGTTTTGGAGCCTGAACAAAATTTTTAGGGCTATGAAATATCTTTCTAGAACATCTTGAATCACTGAAAACTAAGCTTTATACAAGGAATTATGATGAAAACACTAACAGCAGTCCAGTCCAAAAACGTGTTTGTAACTTACCTCAATCGTGTGGAGTTTCTTGTGGCTCAACCAAAGCAAGTCTTGATGATTGATTTAGAGGATGAATATTATGAGAGGAGAGAGGTTTTGGTGTCTTGTTTCCTTGGAGAAAACGAAATTGGAGGGGTGGTGGAGAGGATAAGAGCCAAAAGGTTATATATCTTACTTAGTAAGATAAGGATGAAAAATAATAAAATAAAATAAAAAGGGGCTGCCCACTTTTATAAATATCTAATGCATTTAATAAATTTACTAAGATAATCATAGTAGTAGTAGTTTATATAACTACACTATAACACTTCAAACAAGTTTCAAATATCGTCAAGTTCACATTCAGGAAGTGCGAAGTAAAATATACCCTTACTATCAAAATATGATAAATCGAAAATTCAAGTATTCGCTAAAAAAAACTTTTGGGGTATTACAACTCTCCCCCTTAAGAAATTTGGTCCCGAAATTTACCTTATGCTAGTCTCGAAACAAATGGGGATATTGAATTCGCATATCCTCTTCTCGCTCCCAGGTAGCCTCTTTGCCAGATTGATTTCTCCAAAGGACTTTTACTAATGGGATTTTACTGTTTCTAAGCTCTTTTGTCTCATGCGCCAAGATTTGGAGAGTTTCCTCTTCATATGTCAAGTCAGGGCTGACCTCAATGGATTCAACAGGAAGAAAATGAGATGGATCTGAGCGATATCTTCTAAGCATAGAAACATGGAAGACATTGTGGATCTTATCTAACTTCGGTGGAAGAGCTAGTTTATATTCAACTGGACCAACTCTCTCAAGTACTTCATATGGTCTAATAAATCAAGGACTAAGTTTTCCTTTTTGGCCAAACTTCATAATCTTCTTCCCTGGAGAAACCTTTAAAAATACCTTATCTCCCACTTGATGTTCAATTTCACGCCTCTTAAGATCAGCATAAGACTTTTGTCTATCCGAGGCAATTTTCAGACGATCCTTGATGATTTTTTTACCTTATATTCAGTTTGTTGCACAATCTCAGGACCAACCAATTTTTTTTCACCAACTTCACTCCAACAAAGAGGAGTTCTACACTTTCTCCCATATAAGGCTTCATAGGGAGGCATGCCAATTCTTGATTGGTAGCTATTATTGTAAGCGAACTCTATCAAGGCTAGGTGTCTGTCCCAACTACCCTCAAATTCCATAATGCAAGCTCGAAGCATATCTTCCAAGATTTGAATCACCCTCTCGGAAGGGCCGTCTGTTTGAGGATGGAAAGAAGTACTAAAGTTCAACCTAGTGGCCAAAGCTTCTTGCAAGCAAGTCTAGAATTTGGATGTAAACCTTGGGTCTCAGTCAGATACAATAGAAATAGGGACTCCATGCAGTCTCACAATCTCATTAACGTACAATTCTGCTAAACGTTAAAGTGGGTAGTCCATTTTGATGGCCACGAAATAAGCACTCTTGGTTAGCCTATCAACTATAACCAAAATTGCATCATGATTTCTTTGAGTGCGTGGAAGCCCAGTGCGTGGAAACCCAGAAACAAAGTCCATAGTTATTCTTTCCCATTTCCACTCAGCTATCGA
Source organism: Lycium barbarum (assembly GCF_019175385.1). Taxonomy (NCBI): domain Eukaryota; kingdom Viridiplantae; phylum Streptophyta; class Magnoliopsida; order Solanales; family Solanaceae; genus Lycium; species Lycium barbarum. Next base: position 96,758,564 of record NC_083347.1, on the reverse strand, counting down.
TAAGGGTTGTAACAAACCAGTTGGGACTTGATGCTTGGCCTTTTATTTGTTGACAAACTAAGAATTTAGAAATATATTCCGTAATGTCCTTCTTCATACCATTCCACCAGTAGTGTTCTTTGATGGTTTGGTACATTTTAGTACCTCCGGGATGCATTGCATATGGTGAAGTATATGCTTCGTTCAAAATTTCTTTCCTCAAGTTGTCATCTTTAGGAACACATAACCTATTTCGATAAAATAGAACACCATCCTCCCTTAATTTAAAATCAAGCTTTCCTCCAGTTTGAACTTCTTTGATCAATTTCACAAGCTTCTCATCTAACTTCTGTGCTTCTTTCACCTGTTTAAGTAGAACTGGCTTGAATTGCAAACTAGCAACAATAGAGCCATCAGAATTAAATACAAGACAAGCATTCATGGCTCTTAATTTAAGAAACAAAGGCAAATGACTTAGAGATAAACTAGTAAAGGCTTTGCGACTTAGAGAATCTGCCACCACATTGGCTTTACCCGGATGATAATCAATCATGCAGTCATAATCTTTAATGAGTTCAAGCCATCTACGTTGTCTCAAATTCAACTCTTTCTGTGTACCCAAGTACTTCAAACTCTTGTGATCAGTAACTATGTGACACTTTTCGCTATATAAGTAATGCCACAAAATATTCAAAGCAAACACTATGGCAGCGAGCTCAAGGTCATGAGTAGGATAATTCAATTCATGTGGTTTCAATTTTCGAGACAATTCATGTGGTTTCAATTTTCGAGAGGCATACGCAATAACTTTCCCTTCCTGCATCAGGAAACAACCCAAACCATGATGAGAAGCATCACTATATATCACATACTCTTTCCCTTCAGTTGGCAGAGTAAGTATAGGAGCTTGTGTCAATAAGGATTTGAGCTTTTCAAATCTCTCTTGGCATTTGTCATCCCATGCGAACTTGACATCATTCCTCAAGAGTTTAGTAAAAGGAGAGGCTATAATGGAGAAGCCTTTGACAAACCTTCTATAGTATCCCGCTAAGCCCAAGAAACTTCTTACTTCAATTGGACTTTTAGGTGGTTTCCATTTAACAATAGCTTGAATCTTACTAGGATCCACCTTCACACCTTCAGCTGACACAACATGTCCCAGAAAATCCACTTCACCAAGCCAAAATTCACATTTGGAAAGCTTAGTATAAAGCCTTTTCTCTTCCAAATTTGCAAAACAATCCGGAGATGCTTTTCATGATCTTCACAATTCTTGGAATATATTAAAATGTCATCTATAAAGACCACCACAAATTGATCAAGATAAGGCTTAAACACGCGATTCATCAGATCCATGAATGTCGCAGGAACATTTGTCAACCCGAATGGCATCACCAAGAATTCATAATGACCATATCGAGTCCTAAAGGCAGTCTTAGGGACATCTTGTTCACTTACCCGCACTTGGTAATACCCAGACCTCGAGTCAGTTTTTGAGAACAACCTAGCACCCTTTAGCTGGTCAAATAAATCATCAATCCTAGGCAGTGGATATCTATTCTTAATTGTTACCTTGTTCAGTTACTGGTAATCAATACAAAGCCTAAGAGTTCCATCTTTCTTTTTCACAAAGATAACAGGAGCTCCCCAGGGAGAAACACTTGGGCGAATAAAACCTTTCCCAAGAAGTTCTTGCAATTGAATTTTCAACTCCCTCAATTCTGCTAGAGCCTCAATTCTGCTAGAGCCATTCTGTAAGGGGTTATAGAAATAGGAGTAGTTCCAGGAAAAACCTCTATAGGAAATTCAGCTTCCCTTTCCATAGGCTATCCAGGAAGATTTTCAGGGAAAATATTAGGAAATTCACATAGAACTGGTATATCCTTAAGGCTTGGACTTTCCAGGTGTGTATCAAATATATGAGAAATATAAGCTTCACAACCCTGACTAACCATCTTTCTTGCCACAGCCGCGGAGATAATATTAGATGCCAATGATCTTTCACCTTGAACAATGATGTGTGAAAATGAAGGAGCTCTAAAGGTCATATGCTTCGACCTACAATCAACTACCGCATGGTATCTATGAAACCAATCTATACCGATGATGACATAATAGTCTTGTAAAGGCATTTCAATCAAATCAGCAGGGAAGACTAGATTTTGAATCACCAAGGGACAAACTCGATAGATTTGAATACAAACAACCTATTGACCCAAAAGGAGTTTGGACAAGCACACCATAATCAAGTCTCACAAATTTCACATTTTTAGGAAAAACCAATGATGAGCAAACATAGGAATGTGTAGAACCAGGATCAAATAATGTAACAACATGTGTAGAACTAGGATCAAATAATGTAACAACACATAAGCCAAATAAGTGAAATTTACCAACAACCATGTATACTGCATCTTGGTCATCCCTCTGTCTCATAGCATAAGCTCGTGCTATAGCTCTTGACCCATTAGCTTGATTGGTTCCACCTGCACTTGTTGCTTGCATATTTCTTGATCTTGCACCTCTATTCCCTTGAGAAGGAATGGTAATAGATTTCTGAACTGAGCCTTCCGTATGTGGAGAAGAAGTAGGGTTAGGATTAGGACAATCCTTCACTTTATGATTGAAGCTCCCACAATTAAAACAGGCACCAGAAGCTCTCCTACAAGTACCAACGTGATTCTTTCCACATTGTGCACAAGTGGGTATATGAGACTTGCCTTGGCCATAGCTTGAAGTGCTAGTAGTAGAGACATTTGATCTATTTTGCTTATGTTGGGGTGACTTGTGAATAGTACTAACTTTGGAATTGTCAAACCTTCCCCCTTTTTGATGGACCTCCTAAATCTGCATCAGCTTTTCTGAACTTGTTTTCATTTCTACTAGCTTGTTCCTTGTCGATCCTTTCCCAAGTAAGAGCAGCTGAGACTAATTTATAAAAGTTTTCATGTTGTAGGACCGCCACAGATTTTCTTATGGAATTATTCAAACCGTCTGCAAATCGCTTGCACTTGTCTTTTGCGTTATTAATAATACCACTAGCATAATGAGAAAGCTTGAGAAACTTCTGCTGATATTTAGCAATAGACATACTCCCTTGCTTTAGATTCAAGAACTCCTTTTTCTTTGCATCATGATAAGCAGGTAGGACATACTTCATGTGAAATTCTTTCACAAAATCATTCCAAGTAAGAACATGAGGTTTTGCCTTGGCATTCGGTACACTTACCCACCAGTCATAAGCATATTTTTGTAACAGTGAGACAGCATACTTAAATTTGGCAGCGTCTGAACACACTAATTGCTCAAATACTCTTTCCATGCGCTACAACCACTGCTTTTGATCCGTAGGATCAACAGTTCCTTCAAACTCAACTTCACCCATTTTTCTCATTTTTTGAAAGTTCATTTCATTAGGGTCAAGAATTCTTCTAGCCTTGTGATGAAAGAAATCAGCCATTTGTTGAAAACAAGGATCAACAGCAGGAGTACTATGACTCATTTGAGGATGTGGCCCAACTCTTGTACCTTGATTATTTCCCACTTCAGATCCACTAGTACGAGGAATGATTAGAATCAGAAAAATGTTCTCCAACCCCTTCTTGTAAGTGAGGTTGGGTATTAAAGTTATTTAAACACTCATGAGCGGCTTCCATAGGTCTATTAGAGAAAAAGGAGGCCATAACTTAATTCGTACATAAGGGAAGATCACACTGCATTAGGGACCTGTACATGATGCATATGCGCAATACACTCAACAAAACATGTTAAAAAAAAAGGAACAAGTATTCCAACAAATCACAACAAAAGTCCTAGAATCACAAACCTATGCTATGATACAAAAACTTGTAGCATCACTTTAGGGAGGATACAACTTACGAAACAAAAGCTAATTTCACACTTACAACGTTTAGAACAAATTTATGCCAAAAGATATTAACAAAAATATTTAATAGCAGAATAGGCCTATGCAAAAAAGGGTTGAAAGTGCGACATTTTTTTTCCATTGTACCCTCTGAAAAAATTTCTCAGATGAAATACAATATCAGAGTATCAATTTAAAATGCTAATTCCCTTCTCAAATAGTCAACACTTTTAAGAAACTTCGTTTTGAACTTTATATTTTCAAATCAACACCGCTGCAGGTTCATAAGATACACGCAACTCAAACTTACGATTATCACAGAAACTAGCATCTTCCTTTGTACATAATTACAAGGCAAAATGTAAACCCAGTACATGGCATGACTTGGGTTGGAAGAACACCCTAAAATAGCAAAACAAGTCACCAAGTTCAAGTTACAAGCATATGGTCTTGTGTCAAAAAAGCCTCCAAAATTTCATACATAAGTGTTACATGTGGATCATGTACAAGTCCCCAAAATTTTACAAGACCTAGATGCATATGCAAATGTGATCTTCACTAAGGCTCCCAACAAGTCTACTCCAAATGGCTATGTCAAATCTCTTCCCATACATTACCTACGATGGAAAACAACTATCGCTAAGCATAAAGCTTACTGGTGTATAAACTTTGGGCTTGGAGCCATTAGATTCTCCAATTCCCTTGTCCGTCGTAGGTAGCTCAATAAGATAACCATAAATCAAGTAAACAAGTATATCAAAGTATCAAATATCAAAATCCTGAAGAGTTTCCAAATGTCGAAATCAATATTCAAAGGTTCAAATATCAAGAAAGCTTATACTTCAATTCAAGAGAGTTTGTCAATTAACCAATTTCGCCTAATATGTGCGTCATGCCATCACAACAAGCACAATCAATATCAAGATGGACCGAAGCCCCAAATCAAGAAGGGTCGTCACCCAATAGTCAAGAGAATCAAGAGCCATGTTGAAAGTGGCTTTCCACTCGTACTAAAAAATGGACGAAAATCCCTCATCAAGATGAAATGTAAATCCAAAGTCAAGATGGGCAAGATTCGAATCGAGAGGCATGCCGATATCTATGACAAAGTCACCATAACAAGAAGGACAAACTCCCAACAAGAATGGAAAATGATCAAGCAATTCCTACAAGTGGGCGATTTAGCGAAAGTTTTGCAATACTTGAGATAATAATCATACAATGATATAAGATGAAGAGTAAGGAAACAACCCATCAAGATACTTCAAAAATTCCAGAAAATAAAGATATTCCAAATTCAAGTTTATACACAAACCTTGGCATTTTACCACACAACAAGTTCTACCACAACTCAAGGAGTTCAAATCGTCTACGCCATAGACCAACCAAAGTCCACTTCGTCAAAAAATTCCTCTTAGCTTATACAAGAGCATATATACCTTAAATACACAATCAAATATCTACTTAAGTTCAATAGTTTCAGCACGTCAAAACTAAACATGAAATCAGTGAAAATCAGCCTAAACTATCAAAACAGGAATTTTAGACAATACTACTGTCTTGTACTGTCGCTCAGTTTCAAAGGGGTAAATAGCAAAAACAGACTTTGTGGCCTTGATGAAAGTTGTAGATATATGTCTTGGGGTTTCAGAAAAATTCAAATCACTCCTATAGCAGCTTTTACAAAAGGATATGCTCAAAATACTAACAGCAGTACACGTAGGATTTGCAAAACAGAAATCTGGGCAGCACATGCCCTGTACTTCATCACCCCTTTTCGAGTAAATACAAGCAAAACTGGGTTTTGGAGCCTGAACAAAAATTGTAGGGCCATGAAATGGCGTTCTAGAACATCTTGAATCACTGAAAACTAAGCTTTATACAAGGAATTATGCTGAAAACACTAACAACAGTCAAGTCCAAAAACGTGTTTGTAACTTACCTCAATCGTGTGGAGTTACTTGGGCCTCAACCAAAGTACGTCTTGATGATTGATTTAGAGGATGAATATTATGAGAGGAGAGAGGTTTTGGTGTCTTGTTTCCTTGGAGAAAACGAAATTGGAGGGGTGGTGGAGAGGATAAGAGCCAAAAGGGTATATATCTTACTTAGTACGATAAGGATGAAAAATAATAAAATAAAATAAAAAGGGGCTGCCCACTTTTATAAATATCTAATCCATTTAATAAATTTACTAAGATAATCATAGTAGGAGTAGTTTATATAACTACACCATAACACTTCAAACAAGTTTCAAATATCGTCAAGTTTGTATTCAGGAAGTGCGAAGTAAAATATACCCTTACTATCAAGATATGATACATCGAAAATTCAAGTATTCGCTTAAAAAATTTTGGAGTGTTAAAGAATAACCATAGAGTTTGATGAATTCCTTGTTATTAAAGATTATTTGTTCCATTATTAATGGTTAATTTGAGGATTGAAAAATAGGGGTCATACCCAAATTTGGGGGTTTTGCTTTAAATCTGAATTAGGTTTAATATTGAGTTGGTTTAGTAAATGATTAGTGGGTTTGATCACCTAGAGCTTGAATTGCATGTTGCATCTTTAAATTTTCTGTTTTACCCTTGCGGGCGTATTTCCCCAATTTCCTTAGGTTAAAGTTGACCTAGCTAGAAGTATAGCAATATAGGTGTCATTATTCATTGTTTTTGATATAGAGTTAGATTATGAATAGACTTTGAGTAATTGGAGGCGTTACGGAAAGGCAAGGACAAGGTGTGATGGTTCAAGGCTCCTGTTCGGCTTTCCAGGTAGGTTACGACTTACTTTTCGGTTAGACTTCGGTTAGCGGATTATATTTACATTTAGTGATTGTTGGAGAAAGCATGTAAACCTTCAGGTATGGAGTTGGGATGGAAAACTTAGGTTGGTATTGTTGTGATTTATGGCTTGTTGCCTTATTGTGTTCCACTGTGTTGTTGCTTATTGTGAGTTATTGGCTTGCCACCACGTGATTGATTTTAGCATGTAAACCTTCAAGAAGATCATCTCTTTTCTCCGCGCGAGAAGTTAGTTAGCAAGGGGTGTTTGGCTTATTTAGCCTATGTTCATGATACCAGTGTTGACTATCCGCCCTTTGAGTCTGTGCCCATTGTATGCGAGTTCGCGGAGGTATTTCCTTCTGATTTGTTGGGTAAGCCACCCGACCCCGACATTAACTTCTATATTGATTTGGATCTGGCACGCGCCTCTTTTCTATTCCTCCCTATAGGATGGCACCCGCCAATTTGAGAAACCATAAGGAGCAGTTATAGGAACTTTTGAGTAAGGGGTTCATTAGACCGCGTGTCTCCCCTTGGGGTGCTCCATTTTTTTTTTGTGAAGAAGAAGGAAGGTACGATGAGGATGTGCATATATTACCGTCATTTGAACAATGTCACCATTCATATTAAGTATCCCAATCCTCGTATTGATGACTTGTTTGACCAGCTTTAGGGTGCTTCGGTATTTTCGAAGATTAATTTGAGGTGAGGCTACCATCAATTGAAGATTCGAGCTGAGGATGTTTCGAAGATGGCTTTTAGGACTCGTTATGGTCATTACAAGTTCCTTGTGATGTCATTTGAGCTTACAAATGCCCAGCTGCTTTTATGACTTTGATGAATGGCATTTTCAAGCCATATCTTGTTTTTTCGTCATCGTGTTCATCAATGATATATTATGGTATTCGAAGAGTAGGGAGGAGCATGAGCATTATTCGAGGATTGACCTTGTGTTATTGAAGGAAAAAGAGCTTTATGCAAAGTTTTTGAAGTGTGAGTTCTGGCTTGAGTCTGTGGCATTCTTGGCCCATGTTGTGTCAAAGAATTGGATCATGGTTGATCCAAAAAAGATTGAGGCTGTTAGAGATTGGGCGAGACCCACTAATGTGACTGAGATTCATAGCTTTGTGGGGTTAGCCAGCTATTACCGTCGATTTGTGAAGGGTTTCACCTCTATTGCTTTTCCGTTGACTAGATTTACCCAAAAGGAGGTTCCCTTTCAGCGGTCTGATGCTTGTGAAGAGAACTTTTAGTAGCTCAAGACTCTTCGCACTTCAGCCCCGATTCTGGCATTACTCGTGGAGGGTAAGGATTTCTCAGTATATTGTGATGCATCCCGTGTTGGTTTCAGGGCCATGTTGATGCAGGAGGGTAGAGTCATTTCCTATGCTTCCCATCAGTTGAAGATCCACGAGAAGAACTACTCTACCCATGATTTGGAGTTTCTAGCTGTGCTCTTCACTTAAAGATATGGAGTTATTACTTGTACAGTGTCCGTTGTGACGTTTTGACTACCACCGTAGCCTTCGGCACATGTTTACCCAGAGAGATCTTAATTTCAAGTAGCGCTCCTAAAGGACTATGACATCTCTATTCTTTATCATCCAGGGAAAGCCAAAGTTGTTGCTAATGCCTTGAGTTGGAAGGTAGTGAGTATGGGTAATTTAGCCCGATTAGTTGCTTCTGAGCGTCCTTTAGGCATGGAGGTTAAGACTCTAGCTAATAGTTTCGTACGCCTGACATCTCAGTTCCGGGCAGAGTCTTAGCTTATGTTGAGGCGAGGTCATCCCTCTTGGAGCATATTAACCCCCAGTAGTTTGAGGATGCCTGGTTGTGTAAGATTCGTGATAAGGTTCTGAGAGGTAAGACCAAGGATGCCATTCTTGATAGTGAGGGGATTCTGAGGATCAAGGGACGCGTGTGCGTTCCTCATGTTGGTGACTTGATTCATTTGATTTTGACTGAGGCCCATAGTTTGAGGTACTCCATTCATCCGGGTACCACGAAGATGTATTCAGATTTGAGGTAACACTACTGGTGAGGGACGATGAAGAGAGATATTGCAGATTTTGTGGCTAGGTATGGGAATTGTCAGCAAGTCAAGTATGAGCACCAGAGACCTGGTAGGGTGCTTCAGATGATGCCCATTCCTGAGTGAAAGTGGGAGATGATTGCCATGGATTTTGTGGTGGGTCTTTCGAAGACCCTGGGAAAGTTGGACTCAGTTTAGGTTATTGTTGACCGGTTGACTAAGTGCACTCATTTCATTCCAGTTCAGGTAACTTATAATGCGGAGAAGTTAGCTAGGATTTATATTCATGATATTGTTTGATTGCACGAGTTCCCTATTTTCATTGTTTCGGATCGAGGTCCCCAGTTTACCTCTAATTTTTGGAAAGATTTTCAGACAGAGTTAGGTACTCAGTTGGACCTTAGTACAGCTTTTTGATGGTCAGTCTGAGAGGACTATTCAGGTGCTCGAGGACATGTTAAGAGCATGTGTCATTGATTTTGGTAATCATTAGGACCAGTTATTGCCCTTAGCGGAATTTGCATACAACAATAGCTACCATTCGAGTATTGATATGGCGTCGTTCAAGGCTTTGTATGGTAGGAGGTGATGTTCTCCTATTGGGTGGTTTGATGCGTTTGAGGTTCGCCCGTAGGGCACATATTTTTTGAGAGAATCCGTGGATAGGGTGAAGCTTATTCAGGAAAAGCTTCTAGCAGCTCAGAGTCGACAAAATATGTGAGCGGACTGAAAGGTTCGGGACTTAGAGATTGGAGTGGGAGAGCATGTGCTTCTAAATATCTCACCCATGACGGGTGTTATGAGATTTGGAAAGAGGGGAAAGTTGAGTCTGAGATACCTTAGCCCATTTAAGTTCTTACGTAGAGTTGGAGATGTTGCTTATGAGTTGGCATTGCCACCGGGCTTTTCAGTTGTTCATCCAGTTTTCCATGTTTCTATGCTGAAGAAATATCATTCTGATGGTTCCTATATTGTTCGTTTGGATTCTATGTTGCTTGATGAGAATCTATCTTATGAAGAGGAGCCTATAACGATTCTGGATAGGCCAGTTAGAAAGTTGAGGTTGAAAGAGATTACTTCGATCAAGGTTCAGTCGAAGTATTGTCCCGTTGAGGAGGCTACTCGGGAGACTGAGTCTGATATGTGTGAGAGATATCCCAGTTGTTTGCTGATTCAGGTACTTTTTCCTATTTCTACTCATTCGCGCTCAAGGACGAGCAATTGTTTAGTTGGTATCTGATGAAACAATCTGATTGGTCGTTATAGTGCGAATGACCATTTTACCCCTGTTGACCCTTCCCTAGGTCATCGGGTAGATTTTAAAGTGACTTTTGGAGGTTTAAGCCTCAACGCGGAATTAGTTTGACCTAAAGTTGAATTTTGAGTAAACGAACTTTTTTTGAAATTCCATCGATTCCGAGAGGTCCGGGCAGTCATTTATGACTTGGTAGTACGCTTGGTTCGGTTCCCAATACACTTGGGAACATTTTGGAACTTGAGTTGGGAACTCGGCTTTAGGCCATTGGGGGTTGACTTGGTTAAATAGACCTCCGTTATGAAATTTGAGGCCACGGGTGAATTCGTAGCACGTTTTTATGTGTGTGTAAATGTTTGTTGGGCATCTGTGGGACTTCGGGTGATAGTTGGATTTCGGGATGAGATTAGTAAAAACCAAAATATTTTGGTTCTGGAGTAGGCGCTGTAGCGGTCAGGCTATAGCGCCTGGGAGACAGCTATAGCGGACTGGGGAACTTGGTGACTAGCCGTTGTAGCGGTCCCTTGCCGCTATAGCGGCATGCTGATTAGAGTGGCCATGGCGTGCCTAATGGGTGCCGTAGCGTGTGCGCTGCAGCGGCTCCTTGACCGCTACAACCATTGTCGGCCAGAATAATTTCTCTTTTCTGAAATTAAGTCCCTTAAACCCTGTCACTTCTTCTCATCACTCTTCTAAGCACTCTTTGCGGGAATAGAGCTATTTGTGGACTGATTCTTGTTGGAGGTAAGATCTATGACCCTAGCCTTTGTCGTTTGCCTTCCTAGATTCCTATTCCATGCTTAGACTCACTAGATTCTAGATAGAGAAGATGACTCCCCTGTAAAAATTCTTGAAATGGGTTTAGACTTTTAAAATAGAAATTGGTGGTCAAATTGTTTAGAATAATCATAGTGTTTGATGAATTCCTTGTTATTAATCTTATTTCTTCCATTATTAATGGTTAATTTGAGGATTGAAGAATTAGGATTCTTACCCAAATTTTGGGTTTTTGCTTTAAATCCAAATTAGGCTTAATCTTGAGCTGTTTTAGTAAATGATTAGTGGGTTTGATCCCATAGAGCTTGAATTGTATGTTCCCTTCTTCAATTTCCCGTTTTACTCTTATGGCCCCGTTTCCCTAATTTCCTTGGGTTAGAATTTACCTAGCTAGAAGTATAGCAATATGGGTTTCGTTATTCCTAATTTTTGATCTAGAATTCAATTATGAATAGACATTAAGTACTTGGAGGCGTTACGGAAAGGCAAGGCCAAGGTGTGACGGTTCGAGGCTCATGTTCGGATTTCCAAGTAAGTTACGGCTTATCTTTCCGTTAGACTTCGGTTAGCGGATTATATGTATAGTTAGTGATTGTAGGTGAAAGCATGTAAACCTTCGGGTATGGTGTTGGGATGGAAAACTTAGGTTGGTATTGTTGTGATTTATGTCTTGTTACCTTATTGTGTTCCATTGTATTGTTTCTTATTGTGAGTTATTGGCTTGCCGCCACGTGATTGATTTTATGGAGTTGATGCTTAGTGATTACTTGTGTGTTGTAAAGCATATTTATCATGATTGAGGTTGTTGGGAAGGAAGCACGGATTATGACATTGTTATTGTGAGTGGGATTTGTGTCCATGTATGTCACTGTTGATTATATATTATTGTTGGCATTGTTATCATGCATTCACTCATTCACATATATATTGTTAGCATCGGGTTGCGCATCGCAACACTAATTGGGATCAGGTTGTATGTTCCGCTACACTGACTATTGGATCCGGTTGTGCGTTCCGCAACAGATACATAGACTTAGCAGTCCCCTATGGGTCATAACTATCGAGGCGACGAGATATTCCGCCCGAGGCATGTGTGTATCATTGCATATGGTTTTCATTCATCTCATTCTTATTATTGGTATTATTTGGCACTCATTAAGTGATTCTCAGTGATACTTGTACTTGATAGCAGTTCTTGAGATGTGGATCGGGATTATAGCAGACTTGAGGTGTTTGACTAGACTTGGTGGTTTGGTACTAATTATCGGTAATTGGATTGTATTGAGTTTATTCTGATTGTGAGCATGCCTACTTTTTCAGTCTCTTTCTATTACATATGATTTTCTAACTGTTGTCAGCCTATGATGCCAACTTAGTACGTGTTGTTGTACTGATTCTACCTTGCTGCATTCTTTCTGAGAGCCGAGTTTGTGACCGGATCGACTTCTGCGCCCCGTGACTTAGCCCCGAGGCCTTCTGACAAGTATTGCAGGGTGAGCATTGGATGGATTCGCTACCCGGATGCCTCTTTTTAGTCACTTGTCTTATTTGCTATTCTGAGACAGTATTCCATTATTAGACATGTATTCATATTCAGACTTAGAGTATTTGTAGTAGTGGCTCTTGTACGGCCTTAGATAGATTCCTTGAGATTGTTGTATTATTTTCACACTTATTCACTATCTTTATTATTATCTATGTTTGAGACTTATATTCGGTTGTCTTGATTAATTTATTGCGGTTGAATGAATGAATTGGGAAAGGGTTCGCCTACCAAGGTGGGAAGCGGTAGTGCCCGCACGATCCCCCAAGTTGGCGCGTGACAATAATGGCCCCACTTTGTAGTCTCTTTCTTCAAATTACTTTCTTTTGGGCTTCTAAATTAGATCAAAATATATTAGTTTTCAAATAGCATAACATATTAATAACGGTAATAATAATAATTGTAATAGCATAGCATATTGATAATAATATTAATAGCAATAACAATAGCAATAATAATACCAACAACAAGAGCAACCAACAAGAGCAACCAACAACAGCAACAGCAACAACAACAACAACAACAACAACAACAACAATAATGCAAATTGGAAGAAAGGAGGGTCAAAATTGGGTGTCAACACGGGGTCGACTTGTCAACGAGACCTCTTTTGGGAATTCTGAGTGTGCGAGTGAATTCGTAGCTTGGTTTTACATATGTCTACATATTTGGTTTGTATCGGGGAGGTTCCGAGACAGTCTCGAGATTTCGAGGTGTAAGAGTCAAAAGCCAAATTTTGCTGGTTCTGATGTATTCGCTTCAGCGAAGGGGGTTCCACCCCTGTGGAATCACCCCAGCGAGAGGTTGCCCGCAGGAACGAGCTTCCGGCGACTTGGCCTGTCTCCACCCCTGCGAAGACTTTTCCCCAGGAGTGACACTGCTGCTGTGAGTTGGGTTCTGCTGCAGTGGAGCCTGAGATATTTATTGAGGTTGAGCCTTGGCGAGGTTACTTCCATCGGAGCGGGTGCACAGGTGCGACAGTGAGTATGCAAGAGCGAGAAATCGCTGAACAAAATAAGACTTTAGTGTCTTTCATCCTTAGACATTTAATTCTAAATCCCTAAGTCTTGAGAGCGAATTTGGAGGAGATTGAAGAGATTTCATGGATAAAATCATTGGGTAAGTCTACTAATTTGGTATTTTGATTATTCCTATGATTTAGGTTCATAACCCATGCTTAGAATGCTTGAATTAAAGAGGAAATGGAAGGGTTTTGGAACCTAACCTAAGAATCGGGGGTTTTGGTAATTGGGCATGAATTAGTGATTAATAATGGATGAATTTTGGTATATGAGTTATATTAATTATGAGGAACATGATGGTAGGGTCAATTTACTGTTTTGCCCTTTTGGATTCGGAATCCAAATTTGAAGGCTTAATTTAGGGGTTTGGATTTATGTAGCAATATGGGTATTAATAGACTCGTATTCTAACGTATAATCCCTACTTGACTAGACTTTGATCATTCGGAGATCATTCGGATCGGCAAGAGGGCGTTGTGATTCGAGATTCGGTATTCTAGGCAAGTCGAGACCTTGCACTCTTTCTTGAACGTGTGGTTGGCTAAAATATACCTAATAAGAGGGTCATGGGTTAGTTAAGGGGATTCCGATACTTGTGAGGTGACGAGCACTAGTATCGGATACCGGTCTCCATGATAAGGGTATTTGCACATTTTCAATTGTATAGTTGTTCTGAATGCCATGCTTTGGGCACTAGCTGATAGATTAGTATGATCCTTTGGATGTGTGTTTGGTGTTCGATGCCTGTACTTTATGTATCTCATTATCATTTCCTGTCTTATCTGTTTGTGTGCATATCACTCATATATCCTCGTTGAAATGAAAAGGAAGTAAAAAGGTGAAGCCTTTATGATATTGAGAACTTAACAATGGATTTCATGCTTTTATACTTGTTCTTGACTTGATGTATGCCATATTCATACTTTATACGTATTTTATGCATACTATTCCAGGATGTTATTATAAGTCCAAAGGGATCAAGCACTGGACGAATGATGATGCTTTAGCGCGCTCCGTTGACACATGGGTCCGGTCGGCTAAGTGACAAGTTATTGAGACATGATATGTGGAAATTATGATCCAAGGACTTTCCGAAGTGGTGGTGTATGGCCTCATGAGCTCCCCATGAGTCACGATTCGTTGACATTCAAATATGTATATATCGAGACGTGGAACAAAGGCTTTGCATTGCATTTACATCACATCCATTCATTCTTTATGTCGTTGTTGTGAACATTTGTATTTGACTTGCCTTAATTTGATTTTTATCTTCTATGTGAGTTTAACTATTATAGCATGATTATCATGTATCTTGGACTAATGGCAGACTAGCGTGGTTGTGGTATGGTAAACCAACCTCGTCTCTGTTTTAGACTAGGTCAGTAAACGATGTTGCTGAGTGCCCGTTGATTATTGTACTCATGCTACACTTGCTGCACCTTTTTGTGTGCAGATTCGATCCCCAGCACTAGCAGAGCTCGCGACTACCAGGCTGCCCGCTAAAGCCTTTAATGATAAATCGGGGAGAGCACCATGGTGTTTGACAGCTTTGGACTCTTCTCTATCATTTGCTTTCTGTATTTCCTCATTCCAGACAGTTCTATTTGTGTATTTCGGACTATTTGTACTCCTTAGGAGTCGTTGTATGCGAGTGACATCAGATTTTGGGGATAAATTTAATAACTTCTAAGTACGTTATTGAAGATTGTTTAAGACTTGAAAATTGACTTATATGATTTATTTCCGCTTTCAGCTTCTGCTTAATAATGGTATGTTAATGGCTTGTATTGGCTTACTAGCACAGTGGGGCTAGTGCAATCACGACTTGAGAATTTGGGTCACGACATGGAGACAAGAAATATGAAGTGGAAGCACAAGTCCACCAACAAACCTACGAACTCTCTCTGCCTCTGTCGGAATCAACTGGGTCGCATATCGGGTCAAAAATACAAATCTTGTCTCATACTCTGCCACAGACATCCTTCTCTGCTACAAATGGGCGAACTCATCCCTGTGCTGATCCCTCAAAGTACGCGACACGTACTTCTCCAAGAAGGCCTGGTGGAACTGTGCCCAGGTGAGTGGAAGTGCACCAACGGGTCTGCCCTTAAAAAAATACCTCAACAACGTCTTCGCGTTTCCGCAAAACTGAAAGGACACATAATCCACACCGTGAGACTCCAAGATGTTCATTTTTTAAAGAATCTCGTGCATTTCCATGATAAACTCGTATGCATCCTCGCCAGGGGCGCCAACGAACTTTTGGCGGCTCCATTTTAAAAAAGGGGTAATGAGATCCTGATCCCCAACTGTCAAAACCTGGGCTGTTACTGGCCTGGGAACACCCTCAGATGCGGTATATCATCAGTACGTAGGGCCATGGTAGCAGTGGGTTGCATCTCGATAGTCTGCCCCTGCTCAGGAGTCCCTGCTAGGGTTCACATTTTGCGGGCGGGGATAGTGCTCAGAAAGCTACTTCGAGCTTGTTGGTGCATTTTCGAACTTGTTTTGAAAAATGAGTCGGCACCTGATATTTAGGAAATTAGGAAAACCAAAGGTGAAAGGTTTATTCAAATACAATGAGAAAACCATCGTAATCCAAAATTCTAGGTAAAGGTTCTGGTGATCCCCAAGGGAAGGTGTTAGGCACTCCGGTATTAAGGATCTGTACTATACGGTTGACCTTCGAATTCCAGTGTGTGATTATTTGCATGAACTGCTTATTTAGTGTTTACTTTCTACATTTAAAAAGATTGTCATTTGCTTGCATATCACTTGGTTTTGGAAAGAATTGAATGTATCCCCTTTACATATAGGGTAATTTAGGTTCGGATTTATAATATCCGGATAAAAAGAGTCTCCTTTTATGTATAAGGATAATGTATTTTGTTTTATAAAATGATCAAAATGTTTTGGTTTTGGTTATGTAAATATGTATAAGTGTGTAAATACTTTTCGTTCATGCTTAATCCCACACTTGGTTCCGGGTTAATCCATATAACACGTCAGAACATCTTAGTCCAAAACATTGAATTTACAAATGTATTTCGCTTACTTTGAATAAGTCTGGTTTATAAAAATGCTTTGCTTTTCCTATTCTTGAAACTCTGTGTATATGGTTTTGCATCCTTTATTCTGAAATTGGGCTCAGGCCCAAAAAATGCAGCTTTAGCAGAGAAGAGTTTCAGCAGGCTTAGACCAAAACAATTGCCTTATGTCCTTTTAAATATCAATGGGCTTTGGCCCAAGAATCTTGTGTTTCCAGTTCAAAGTTCAAATGGGCTAAGGCCAAAAATGTTTGGTAAAATTAGTCAAATGACTACCTTATGGTAGTTTCCTATCATTTATAGCTACCATTTTAAATATTATCATTTCTAGCTATGTTTTCCCAAATTAAGGTTTATCGGATGTATTTGATGCGTGTAAATTCATAGAAACACAGTAAAAAAGAAAACATATCCCTTGATTTTAGGCCATAACGATGGGATCATTTAATTAGTTATTAATTGGTATTTTTTACCATACTCTTTAACAAAATAAGATTTTAGATTTCTTTTCCATAACCGTTTTCTATTCCTTCATCCAATCTTCAACATTCAAACGTAAAAAATCAAAATTTTAAAATTTGAAAACATTCAACAGCCAATGTATTTGAAGTTTTTAATATTGATTTCAATTTTTATTTACCCATGTATTTGATAGCATAACTAATGTATTTGAAGTTTCCAATCAAACTCCGTGTATTTTATATTAAATATCATGTATTTGTGTGAGTAACAATTTGCATCACCCATGTATTTAGTGGTAATGTATTTGAAGTTTTCAATATTGATTTCATTTTTTATTTACCCATGTATTTGATAGCATAACTAATGTATTTGAAGTTTCGAATCAAACCCCATGTATTTTATATTAAATCTCAAGTATTTTTGTGAGTAATAATTTGCTTCACCCATGTATTTTGATGGGATTAATTTGAACCAAATACATAAATATATAGAAAACTTACCATGTATTTGCGTCACCCGTGTATTTGAAACTAGATGAACTGATGGAATTAATTTGAACAAAATACACAAATATATAGAAAAAAAAAATACACCACCAACCACAACAATTGGTAGTTATATCATAGAACATATACAAATACATATATTTTTCATCTTCTCAAAACCCTAAAAAACTTTCTCTCTCCCCTTCTCTTATGTGCGCAGCCATAACCACCACCACGGCCTGGAGCAAAAACAATCACTCCTACCAAGTTGATTTTGTGGAAGAATAATAACACAAATAGTGAAAATTTCACGAAACAAAGGAAATGGGATAGGACGTGAAAGAGGCCCACTTTGACTACATATGCCTTGAATCAAAATAACCGTACTGAAAATACCGTTTCGGATTGCAATATCCCAAAATGGAAAATCAAATTATTGTGATTTTTAATAATTCACAAGGCAATAGAATCTGAGGTGACGACTGATATACTGGAACTTTAAAAGAAGAAAGAAGAGTACTTTAAGGCTTTTTTTAAAAGAATACAACGAATATTCTTAATTGGTGAGAATGGAAGTGAAATTTTTGCAGCAGGGTGAAGAGAGGAAGAAGACGACTATTTAACTGGGCATTCACAGATTCTTCCCTTTTTAAAAAGGTAAGAATTTATAAAAAATGAGAGAGAATGATAATGTTTATTAAGTGATTAATATTGTTGCCATTAAAAGGAGATATGGGATTGGGGTGCTAATTTTTAAGTGTATTTGTGAAATGATAATTGAAAGTTACTGTGTAGCTATAATAGTTAAATTAGAAAAGTATTTAGTTGTTATCAGTAATTAAAATAAAAGGTAGTTATTACCACTAATTATGTATTAGAAGTAACTATAACGCGTAAAAATTCCAAAATGTTTTGTGCCTTTAGGTGGGCTCTGGCCAAAATTCACATCTATTTCGTCTCACTTTTTTTCCAAAATCCCTCATCTAAATCCATTTTCAATTTTTTGTAAAAATGAATCCCTTCCATTTCGAAGAAAAACCGATCCCCTTTTTTTTTGTAAAGAAAACAACACCACACTTGTGATTTTAAAAATCCTTTGTAGTTCCATTTAATTTGTTTTAAAATAATCATTTTATTCTTATGAAACCGTGTATTTAATCCGGATTTTGAAATTCATTTGGGGACTTAAAGTCGACTAAACGACATATGTACCGTTGTCCTAAGACGTCTAGTTCAAACAGTAAGAATTCCAATATTAATATGAGTTTGTTACAAGTATGTATAAATAAAATACAATGTCAAAACATGAATACGTAAATGAGATGAGTTAGGCTAGGGGCGTACCAATCCCCTAATTAGTCATTTTTACCCATGGTTGGGCCTTCATGCGCGTATATATTTTCTTCCCTTTCTCTTCGTTTGACCCGATTATACTGTGTAGGAATTGACCTATTGGGCCGATATAGGAATTGACGTGTTGGGCCTTGGCCCAACAGGTTTGGTTTGGACCAGCTCGAGTGGCCCATGCAGTGAAGGGAAAAAGAAAGAGTGAACCCGATTAGAAAGGATACATGTTGATCTTATCACAAATATATAAAAATACATATACATATAGAAGTAAAATATACGCAAAGGTAAAATACGTTCGTATGCGTGCTCAGTTCAAGAGAGTTGCGAAGGCTCATCATCACATCTTAAAGTCTGCCCAAAACCCCTCTTCACCCCTATTTTGGCTAAGTGTGAGTCATAGACTGCTCCTATGTTAAATTGAAATGGGCTAGGCCCACATTTGTGTTAAACCTAAATTGGGCTAAGATTAAAGCCTAAAGAAATCTATTTTCTTCGTATTCGTTTGATATTCACTATCTACGACTATCCTGCCCATATATATATGCTATATCTATAATACACATATGGGATATGCATGTCAAGTGTATATCGTGTGTATATTGTTTCTTTCTTGTCGAATTCTTGTATACACTTATGCATGTCTCATCCTTAAAAGGCATGAGACTTAAGCTTATAATCCAATTAACCACCTGATAATTCTTTATTCTAAGAGCAATGAGCAATCTTAAAACTGAAGCTGGCAAAACAAGACTGAGAATCTGGCGGGTTAAGCATAAACACTATCAATCTCAACAGGCAAACTCAAGACCTTAAGTGAACTTCAACATGTTTCAAAGAGGAATGAAAGTCAGTTCAAGGTAATATATTTAGACCGTTCATTAGTTTAGACAGTACAATATATATCATCATACTTAAAATCATTCGGAGACTCTCAAATGAAAATGTGCAGATCACTTGAACTAACCACACAAACAGAAACATAAAGAGAGATATGACTTCTCAGGCTATTGTTGTTTAACCACAGTCTTTTAGAAGGTTGACAGGCTTCTATAGCTTATCAGATTTTCAGAAAAAAGGAGGAAGGAAAAAGATACACAGCCTAAAAGAGCCGACATCCCCCCTCCGCATACCTTAAACTTCCAATCTTTGGATTAAGGACAAGCACACCAAAATCTATCCCATTCCATTTTCTTCTTTATATTCTTAAGAACTTGAGTACTAGATGAACCAGTTTTAAAGCATTATTAACTGGTCCATTGTCACATCAGAATTAACCAGTTTTACACCAAAATGGATTCATTTTATTTGAAGCCCTTCCTTTGGTCTAGTGACATAAATGGAAGGCCAAAGTTGTGTATGTGGTAAACACATATCCCATAGATCCTTTAAGGCATGCCATGGCACCCTTTATATGGGAGGAAAGATACTATGAGCTTAGCCCTTCTCAATTCTCTCCTTAAGGTGCCTTTAAAAAGGCTTCCTTATGTCCACGTGACTTGCAGTTCACCAATACACCTTTATGGCCTTATCATTTCATCATTAAACCAAGCCAAAACAAATACTTAACCAACAATGTCACAGATGAGCACTTTTTATTATCTTATCCAAGAGTTCAAATCATGGGTGAATTTTAACCAATTTGTGAATCATAACAAAGTCCCACAGGCCTGCATATCTTATTTTAGGACTCATTTATATATAACAGGATAGGATAGAACTAGAGACAACATAATTTAATCCAAACGAAAGGCTAAACATCCCTTTGATGCCATTCTGAAGATTCTGGCACCTTAATCATTTAGTTCAAACCAAATGCATCACTTCAAGACTTAAGCAACTTTGTTTCACTTATAATAGTGAGCTATTCGAGTAATCAAGACTACATTTAAGCTTCTTGAGAGTTCATCTTCCCATTATTTATGCTAGCAGATCTTTAAACTGTCCAAATGTACTTCATTTAAGGTACTATAAAGACAAACACTAACTCAAAATAGGTCACAAAAATCCCTATTTAAAGTAAACTATCATAACTAAGCACAGATGAACCATCACAGGACTAATAAACCCTCACCTTAATTTAAAACAATTAGGATCATCATCAAGCATAACAGGATTGCTAAATTTATCCTGAACCTACTATTACTACTAAATCATACTTAAAATAAACACATAATACTTACTACAACTAAACTACAAACATAAATTTGAAAAAAAGCAATAAACTGATAAGCCCTTACTTTTTGGAGGTGCAGCCCTGGTCAAGAATGGACTTATAATCCTTATGCTTCCAAGCTCCTCCTCAGCCACACACACAAAATAAAGTAAAAAATCAAAATTTTAACTAGAAAAACCTAACTTAAGAAGTTAAGTTGAAAATTTTGAACTTTAGACCCTTTCTTTTGAGTATTTTAGTGCTCAAAACGTGGTTTTGCCCCAAATTTTCCTCCTTTCCCGTATGCGTGAGAAATGGGGTTCTATTTATAGAACCTGAAATCAGTTGAAACCCCTAAAAAATTGATGTGGGACTTGTGTTTTTGTTTTTTCTGAAAAACTACCCCTTAATTCAACAACCAATGGATACGATATAACCAAGAACAGTCTTGAACGGTCAATTTTCCATCATTCACCCTCGATCTGGTTGGTTCATGAATAACCAATGAGTATCAATGGTTCAAATCAAGCAAGGACTAAAATAATAAACGCTCGCAGGCCGATTCAACGGAAAACAAGAGGAAAAACATGAGAAATGAAGCAAAATCATAACTTTTAGGTTGTGTTTGGTGCAAATGGGTGGAGAGAGACGAAGTAGCATTTAATGCTACTGGTTTTGGTCATGCAAAGGCTAGTAAAAGACTGATTCTCCTGCAAAATCACAATTTTGGGCAATAAAAGAGCTAAGGAGAGAGAAGGAAGGGGGTGACGGCATCTAGGGTTTTGAACCCTAGCCTTTGTTTTGTTGAATTGCCCCTTTAGGGGTCGTTTGGTTTCGTAGACGAGGCTTATATGCCTCATGTTGTTGGGGCGAGTCGGCCTCTTGAGCCGATCCATTTAAGCTTGAAGGAAAAGGACCTGATGTCATATATATACACATTGTACATTACACGCTTATATTCGTGTATATACAATGTATATAGATGGTATTTTGGGAAAATAAAACCCACCAAATTTATAAAATAAATATACATCTTCAATTATCTTAAATTATATCAATTAAACACAGAACTAAACTTCACAGAATAATTAAACTCCTGATTTAAACAATCAATTATTGAAATAAAAATGCACTCATCATTTTCACTAAATTAATTCAAATCCATTGACGTTGACGGAGTAGGACACCTAATGATGCTTAATTATAAATGCTTAAAATTAATAACTCATAATTAATTACTTATTTGAAAAAATAACTAAATGCTTTTAGTATTTCTTGAAAATATACGAAATGTAAAAATGACATGCAGTTGCGTTTTTGTCGGTGTTTTGCCAAATACAATAGGAAAATGCCGCCAGGCTAATGTTGTAAAAACAAAATCGACTTATAAAATGCATATTCTACTCTGTCTGTAATCTAGGGACTCCGAATAATTAAATAAAATTATCAGAGGTTAAAAATTAGGTGTCAACAACTGCCCCTTCATTGTGCGGGGATAGCAGAGCCATCTGCGGGCAACGAAATTTGACGAACCCTGACTTTTGATCGATTAATTCAAAGTTCTTTTCTTTTTAAGCTAATTTTCAAGATGATGGTCGGACCCTGGTCTCTGGGTTTCGTTCATATCTCGGGCTATACTAGAATTCAGGCCATTTGTAGTTCGACTCATTTAAGACATTAGGTGCTTTGAGGGAAAGTCCCGAGATTCCTCAGTTTTGTGACTAAGATAATCTCTAGGCAGCTGTTGGAATGTGACTGACTCTCTGGTCTTGAGCCTGCCTACATATCCCGGGTTTCTGGAAATCAGGTCGCATATAGTTCGACTCGCAGGGGAAGAGTATGTCCCTTATGCGGGAATATCTTTGGACTTTTCGGTGTGTATCCGACCGGTTGCGAATTTTAGTAAAGAAAGCAAATAAGGAACAAGATTGTGGCTGAGTTTGAAATCAGATGGCTTCCAAATCCTAGCCGGAGAGCTTGACTCTCATGGGCACCCTATCTTTGATCGGCTGGATAAGAAAAAGTTCCACGTGTGCTCCGCAAGTGTCTAGATATGGTTCAGTAAGCCGGCTTCTTTCTGGCGACTGTGCACATGTTCCCACATGTTTGACAGCATTGCAGATATTCCTCGTGGTGTCAGCATGAT
The DNA here is from genome assembly GCF_019175385.1 of Lycium barbarum. Taxonomy (NCBI): domain Eukaryota; kingdom Viridiplantae; phylum Streptophyta; class Magnoliopsida; order Solanales; family Solanaceae; genus Lycium; species Lycium barbarum. The sequence goes on along the minus strand of NC_083347.1, from coordinate 96,735,663 downwards.
TCTTTGATGAGTAGTCTTTGTGGCTGTTGCTTGTTTGTGTGGATGGCCTTTGTGGTGCCTATGTTTGAAATGGGATAGCCCTTGTGGCAGTATTCTTTGTTCAGATCAATTTGTTGAATGAAACGGCCTTTGTGGCGGTATGTTTTGTCTGTTTGGATGAAATGACCTTCGCGGCAGTATTTTTGTTTTGGATGAATGGCCCTTGTGGCAGTATTTCTCTGTTTTGGATGAAATGGCCCTTATAGTGGTACTTTGTTTGGATGAAATTTCCTTTGTGGTTGTATTTATTTGTTTTGAATGAAATGGCCTTTGTGGTGGTGTTCTTTGTTTTTGAATGAAATAACCTTTGTGGCAGTGTTTTTGTTTAAATGGCCCTCGCGGCTATATTTGTATGAATGACCCTCGCAGTGATGTTTGTATGAATGGCCCTCGCGGCAGTGTCTGTATGAATGTTCCTCACGGCAATGTTTGTATGAATGGCTCTCGCGGCAATATTTGTATGAATAGCCCTCGCGGCAATGTTTGTATGAATGGCCCTCACGGCAGTGTTTATATGAATGGCGCTCGCGGCAATGTTTGTATGAATGGCCCTCGCGGCAATGTTTGTATGAATGGCCCTCGTGGCAGTGTTTGTATGAATGGCCTTCGTGGCCTGCCGATGATAGATAAGGCCTTTGTTGCTGGATAATCTTTCTTTTGTCTGTTGTGTTGGCTGTGACCCTTGTGGTCGGATATGCCTTTTTTCCTTATGTTGACCTTTTTGGTTGAATATGTCTTTATGCTTGTTGTTATGACCCTTTTGGGCGAATATGTGTATGTCGTTTGTTTTTCTTATTCACCCTTGTGGTTGAATATGTCTTTGTCGTTCGTTTGTCTTGTTGACCCTTGTGGTCTGGTATGTGTCTTTGTTGTTCATTCATGACCCTGTTGGTCTGTTGTGTCTTTTCCATCCACTCACTGTGTGACCCTTGTGGACAAATATGTCTTTGTTGCTCATCATCGTGACCTTTACGGTCAACAATATTCTTTCTGTTCATTTGGTGACCCTTGCGGTTAAATGTGTCTCTTCGTCCATATTTTGTGACCCTCCTGGTCAAATATATCTTTTCCTGTTCACTTTGTTCTGGCTCTTTTGGCCATTGTTCCTGGTTGAATCTGCCTTTCCCTTTTTTGTCGTGGGCAAATCAGTTGGTGACGTATCTGTCTTACTGTTTGATTTTTCAAAAAACTTGCATCCACAGAAAATAATTAGTTTCCTAAGAGGCCGATGCATCGTCCTTTCGTCTGGTGTCTTCTCTTGGCTGCTTCTCTGTATCTATCCCTCTTGGACTCAATATTTCAAGAGATGGTTTTTAAAATTGAAATTATGTTGATTGTGGTTTGAAAAATCTGAGGCCAAAGTTATAAATGCGTTGTTTTATTTTAAAAATGTTGTTTAGTTTTAGATATCATGACATGTATTTTCTCACATGAGGTTTTCAGGTTTCCCGGACGGTCTTGTCGCAATATTACTGAACTGGTGAAATTTTTTAGTTTCTTCTCAAAACTTCTGCCGCAGTGTCAGGTCTTGTGTCGCTCGACTCTTGCATTTTCTTGATGTGTAGGAATATTTGAGGTCTCCTAAAAAATTATTCCCCAGTGTAAGGCCTGGGTATGTCATTTTCTTTGTTGATTATTTTGACAGGAATTTTTGAGGTCTCCTAAAAAATTCCGCCCCAGTTTAAGGTTGACGTTGGCTGACTCTTGCGTCGATTCTTGTACAGGGATTTTGCTGCTTTTTTCTGATTTTTGTGTCTTTGAGGTTTCCTAAGGGTTTTTTGGGTTTTTCTTTTGTGACAACCGAGCTCGAAAGTTCCTATGTATCCTGTCGCACCAAGAATCAGGTCGAACGTAGTTCAGAATAAAGTAATTGAGTTTTGGCTTTTTAATAATAATGTGACCGGGTCCGATACGGACTGCCGACGTATCCCACTATGGGGAAGTCAGGTTATTGTGTAGTTCATTTTACAAAGATGGTTGTTTTTTCCTATTCTAATACAAAGGTACGATGACAAGCAAAAGGTACGATTAGAAGGAAATGATAATGCGATTACAAGCAATTGAAATCTTAGACGTAGTATCTCTTGAGTGCGTCTGCATTGATAGCTTTGGGCCATTCTTGTCCATTTATCTCGGCTAAGACTACGGCTCCTCCTGAAAGCACTTTTCGGACTATGTATGGTCCTTGCCAATTTGGTGCAAATTTGCCTTTGTATTGATCCTAATGAGGGAAGACTTGCTTGAGTACGAGTTGTCCAATTTGAAAAAGTCGGGCTCTGACCCGCTTGTTGAAAGCACGAGATATTCTCTGTCTGTATAGTTGTCTATGGCATATTGCTACCATTCTCTTTTCATCTATGATGGCCAGTTGCTCGTAATGATTTCTAACCCGTTCTGCATTGTTTAATTCTGCTTCTCGAATAATCCTCAATGAGGGAATTTCTACTTCTATGGGTATAACCGCTTCCGTACCGTAAACAAGGAGGTAAGGGGCAGCTCCGGTGGATGTCCGGGTTGTAATTCTGTATCCCAACAAAGCATAGGGAAGTCGCTCATGCCAATTCTTGTAGTTATCAATCATTTTCTACAGCATTCTCTCGATGTTTTTGTTGGCAGTCTCTACGTCTCCATTCATCTGTGGCCTATAGGCAGTTGAGTTCCTGTGAGTTATTTGGAACTACTCGCAAATGTCTTTCATCAGATGGCTATTCAGATTGGCTCCGTTGTCCGTAATGATGGACTCGGGCACACCAAAATGGCATATGATATTGTTCTTGACGAAGTCAGCCACGACCTTCTTGGTCAGCGATTTGTGAGAAGTTTCTTCCACCCCTTTGATAAAGTAGTCTATGGCGACTAAAATGAAGCGATGTCCATCGGATTCTGACGGCTCGATGGATCCGATGACGTCCATCCCCCATGCCACGAACGGCCAGGGTGAGCTCATGACATGCAGCTCTGTGGAAGGGACCCTAATCAAGTCTCTGTGAATTTGGCATTGATGGCATTTTTGCAAGAATTTGTAGCAATCGTGCTCCATGGTCATCCAGTAGTATCATGTTCTGAAGATCGTATTGGCCACGATGAATCCATTCATATAAGGTCCGCAGGTCCCTGCGTGTATCCTCAGCGTCCACACATCTGAGTAACCTGAGGTTAGGTGTCCTCTTATATAACACTTGTTTATTCAGGAAGAAGCCATTAGCTAATCTCCTCATAGTTTTCTTTTGATTTTTTGAGCTTTCTGGAGGGTACTCTCCTTTTTTTAGAAATGCCTCTATATCGGTGTACCATGGTTTGCCATCTGGCTCGGCCTGGATGTGGGCGCAGTGAGCCTGTTCTTCCTTCAGAGTGATCTCCAGCGGATCAATTTGAGTACTCTCGGGGTGGTGAATCATGGAGGCTATTGTAGCCAAGGCGTCAGCGAACTCGTTCCGAGCCCTCAGAGTATGCCTAAAGTCGATGCGTTTAAATCTCCCGCACAGTCTCCGTACCATATTCACATACGGTGGTATCCTGTCATTCTTGGTCGCCTAATTTCCTTTCTCTTGATTGATAAGCAAGTCAAAATCTCTGATTACCAACAACTCTCGTATATTCATGTCTAATACCATTCTGAGGTCGAGAATACATGCTTCGTACTCGGCAATGTGGTTGGTACATCTGAAGTTGAGTTTTGCAGCCATCAGATAGTGTTGTCCTGTTTCTGATAGACACCGCTCCAATGCCAGAACCTTTGTAGTTGACTGATCCGTCGAACAACAATCTCCATCTCGAGTATGGCTCGACCACCTTTTTTTCCATAGCCATTACTTCCTCGTCTAGGAAGAAAGTCCGTAATGGTTTGAGTTCGTTGTCGATGAGACTTTCTGCCAGCAGGTCGGCCAATGTCTGTCCTTTAACTGCCTTCTGTGTTGCGTACACAATGTCGCATTTGCTTAGTAGCATCTGCCATTTGGCTAGCTTTCCAACCGGCATCGGTTGCCGAAAGATATACCATAATGGATTCGTTTTGGAGATGAGCTGAGTGGTAAACACTAACAAGTAATGCCTCAACTTTTGGGTGATCCACGTCTGGGCGCAACATGTTTTCTCTACGAATGTGTATCTGGATTCGCATAATGTGAACTTCTTGCTCAGATAATAAATGGCATGTTCCTTCTTGCCTTCTTCGTCATGTTGGGCTAGCATACACCTGAAAGCGTTCTCTGATATGGATAGGTACAGCAGCAGTGGGCTCCCTGGCCTGGGTGGTACTAAGACGGGAGAATTGGAAAAGTAATTATTGATTTTGTCGAACGCCTCTTGGCATTCCTCTGTCCACTTTGTGGGAGCGTCTTTCTTGAGCAGTTTGAGAACTGGTTCCATAATCACAGTTGACTAGGCTATGAATCGTCCGATGTAATTCAGCCTTCCCAAGAAACTCATGACTTCTCTCTTAGTTTTAGGAGGCGGCAGTTCCAGGATTGCTTTGATTTTTGTAGAGTCTAGTTCAACGCCTTTTCGGCTGACTATGAACCCTAAAAGTTTACCCGCTGGAAATCAAATGCACACTTCGCGGGGTTTAACTTCAGATTAAACTTGCGAAGTCTATCGAAGAACCTACGCAAGCGCGTGGTATGCTCTGAACTTTCTCTCGACTTTATGATAACATCATCCACGTAGACTTCAATCTCTCGATGCATCATATCATGGAACAGGGTAGTCATTGCTCTCGTGTATGTGGCGTCAGCATTTTTAAGACGAAACGACATTAGTAGATTCCCCAAGGAGTGATGGAAGCTGTTTTTTCAGCGTCTTCTTCACTCATGAGTATCTGATGGTATCTGGCGAAACAATCCATGAACGACTATAGTCCATGCTTGGCACAGTTGTCTATGAGAATGTTGATGTTTAGAAGGGTAAAGTTATCTTTTGGACTTGCCCGGTTAAGGTGCCGATAGTCCACATATATTCGGATTTTCTCATCCTTCTTGGGTACCGGTACTATGTTGGCCAACCAAGTGGGGTAGGACGTCACCTCCACTGTTCCGGATTCGATTTGTTTTTCTACTTCATCTTTTATCCTGATACTCATGTCCGGTTTAAATGTTCGGGTATTTTGCTTGGCCAGAGCAAAACCTTCTTTGATGGGTAATATGTGAGCTGTTGACACCTAATTTTTCACCTCCCATAATTTAGTTTAATTACCCAGAGTCCTTGGATATTAAACGGAGTGAAATATATATTTTTAGAAGTCAAAATGATTTTATAAAATTATTTAGATAATATTTTTCCATGATCATTTGGTAAAATTAATTTACATATTTTGCGACAAATAGGATATGTTTGCTAAATTTAATCAAGGAAATAATTTAAAATAATTGCTTAATTAATTGTTTAAATTTTCAAAAATCAATTAGCTAGCATTTTACTCTGTTTAATCCAAGGAATTTGAAACATTGAACGAATTAATCATTTTTACCCCTCAATGCCTAAATTAGTATTTATGATAATTAATTAAGTGTTTAATTGTGGTTGAAATCCATCAATTGTTTGTTGCATGGCTAGAAGTGGCCATAATTGAAATAATTAGTTGCTAGTTTAAGTATGACGTTAATTGAAAATCAGTTTCCATGATTTAAGTCAATTAGGTCATAATCCGCAAAATTGGGTTTTAATTGATTAGTTAGATTCAATGAGGCTATATTTGAAATGTCGATTAAATGACAGCTTTAAAATATGGGTATTTGTTAAAATTGCGCATTTGACCTCCCCTTGCATAAATATGTGTCACAACCCAACCGAAGGGCCATGATGGGTACCCGGTGCTAACCCACCTGGGCACCCGGTGCTAACCCACCCGGGCACCTCTTATCGTACATTCATGTTCACCTCTAGGTGAGCCACGTGGCCTACATATCATTTCTATACCTCAATAATACTAATCTCATTAGGTAATGACACATTTATGTCATTATCAACAACTATGCCCATATCCATATACACAAGCCGACGAGGCTAACAAAATAATATACAAAATATGAGCAGACAAGGCTAAAAGATATCTAACTATGAACAACTGTGTACGAGCCTCTAAAGAGAGTATGTAACATCGTATAGACTGGACAGGGCCCCGCCATGCCCATAGGTATGTACACAAAAGAACAATACCAACAGCAGCTGCTACGGATCAAAAGGAGCTCATCTAATGCAGTCTCTGAACAAGTAGTCTACGAATCAAGTCTATCTCCCCGTCCACCTGTGGGCATGACACAGCGTCCACAAACAAAAGGACGTTAGTATGAATAATGTACTGAGTATGTAAAGCATAATCAATATCATAAGAGAAGCATAAGAAATGATATAAAATATAAAAGTCATGTGACGATAGAGCCATTTGTACCTCTAGCGACAATCATCATGTTTTCTGACCTTTTGTTCCTAATAGGAACCTTCCATTTGCAGTGCTTACTTATATATTAGTACCGTACCCGACCATAAAAGGTTCGGTGTTTCACATACCCGGCCATGACAAGGCTCGGTGTTATACGTACCTGGCCCTACCAAGGCTCAGTGTTATACGTACCTGGCCCTACCAAGGCTCTGTGTTATACGTACCCAACTGCAGTGGTGTGCGCGCGGTAGATGTCGTACCCGATCATATATGCTCGGTGTTACATAATAACCATACATACTTAGACACGTATACATAAGAGTCCATAAGTATCATCAATATCATAACCATCATTGTTTTCGTTATATCTATCCTTAGAGGATCAACTATCATATGAGGGAGGTAATAGCATCGTGAAAGTATCGAAGATCATGAGCTTTAGTAATTTTAGAGATAGAGTCCTTTGGAAGACATTATGGAACTCATGAGAGGGTATATAGCAAAGGAATCATGCCTTAATGAAAGAAGGGTTAGCCTTACATACCTCTTTGTCTTCTTAACTACTTAACTTCACCATCGAAGCTTGGAAAATCTACATTTAGAAGGATTCATACCATAGTTAAGACTTAATGATACTCTTAAATTCAAACTAGAATAATTCATGAGTTAATGAAAATTGGACAGCATTTCCCCTATTTCATCAACTTCCACCATATCGCCAAACAACTCCCAAACAACTATAATAACATTCACAATGTCATAATCAAGTAGTCATATTCCATTAAGTCTCAAAAATTCATTCCCATATTCAACTTATCTCAACAACTTCACACCAACCCATTTAACAATTTCATGCAACACTTCGTCATCATCATTGTTGCCTCCTATAACAAGAGTACACCCATATCATACTATGAATCATGACTCAAGTTAGCTTACTACCAAAAACATTATAAAAACTACATTTAGATCTCATTTTCTACTTTCTTCTTCTAGGGAAGTTGTTCAACAACCAAGCATTCATGATAACATGAAATAAGCATGAAAACTAACCTTTTATATCATAAGAATGGGCTTTGCAGAAATATATCACCTTGAGTGAAAACCTAGCTTCAATACTCAAGTTGTTCTTGAAGTCTATTAACCCTAGTGAGCCTTCAAACACATGAACACCTTAAATATTGCTATTTGATCTTTGTTTTCTCTTGGGTTTAAGTTTAATACATATGGAGAAGGGTTTGGAGCTCTCAAGACTTGAGGAAATGTGGAAAATGAAATAAAAGAACAAAGGTCATCTATTTATAAAAAAATTAAAAATCTGCCGAATGGACTTATACGGACCACTTATACGGTCCGTATAATATTATACGGTCCGTATAATATTATACGGTCCGTATAAGTGGACTGTATAATCCCACCATGAAAACACCCCTCTCTGTAAGGGTTATGTTATACAGACCCCCCATATACAGACCGTATAAGTGGTCGTATAACCCATAATTTCCAAAGTTGCTCTCGGTGATTCGTTTGACTTCCAATCCTTATGAAACCTTCTTGGCACTTATATAACTCTTAATTAACCATAAAATAGGCCCTATATCAGCCCCTCAAGGCATTACTAAATAAATATTAACTCAGCTATACCGAAATCCTTTCCGAACATGACTTACATTTCACTTCCTGCAACAAACTAAATTTCACATATTCATATGACTTCAAAGTCTTATATTATGCACTTTAAGCTATCCAATACTTCCCTTAATCTCGTAAGGATCTCATACTCACCTTAAGCTCACGTTAGCCTACTCACAAGGCAACAATCCGAAATTTCCAAGATGTAACATTCTTCTCCCCTTAGGAACATTCTTCCTCGAATGTTAGGTTCTTGGGGATTCTATAAAAATTTCGCCAGAGTTTCTCCTGTAACATGGAACTACCATCCTATCACAGTAACCTAAAATACATTTCCTCACAGGGCTATAACAACAACATCAACAAGCATGGCCACACACGACCAAGGAAAAGCATTATATACCTGAGGACGTTGGCGTCTCTGCCTGAGTCGCTTCTAGAGGTGGAAATAAATGCAGGTACCTAAACTTCATGTCTTCTTCTTCTTCGAAGGTCATTTCCTCTCTATTATTATTTCTCCATAAAACTTTAATTGAAGCTACGTCTTTGGTTCTGAGTCTCTGTAATTGTCAATCTAGAATGGCAATGGGAACTTCTTCATAAGACAATTGTTTGGTGACTTGGATATCACCTACTGGCACAATTCTGGAAGGATCTCCAATGCAATCACGAAGTATCGATACATGGAAAATCGAGTGAACTGGCCCAATTCTGAAGGTAGATGTAATTAATAGGCCACTGGGCCTACTTTGCACACAATCTCATAAGGCCTAGTATACCGAGGACTAAGCTTGCTCCTTTTTGCCAAATCTCATGAAGCCTTTCATTGGAGCCACCTTCAAGAATACCCAATCTTTCACTTGGAACGTTAAGTCTCGTCGATGATGATCTGCATAGGATTTCTGGCGACTCTGAGATGTTAATAATCGATCCCGTATAAGCTTAACCGTTTCTATAGCTTGCTGGACCAAATCTGACGCTATCAGTCTGTCGGTAAAATGCTGTACTACGACTCAACTGAGTCCCTGAACTTTCTTGGAAAGATTTCTAGAAGTTGGCTGTAAACTATATCCCCCTATCGGAAATAATAGATACTGACACACCATGGAGTTGTACTATTTCTTTGGCATGAAGCTTCGCATACTCTCCCGCTGCGCATGTAGTCCTAACGGGTAGGAAATAAGATGAATTCGTATGTCTAGCCACAATTACCCATATAAAATCATATTTATCCTTAGAACGAGTTAAACCTGTAATGAAGCTCGTATAAATGACTTCCCATTTCCATATTGGAGTCTCGATGGCTTGTAATAAGCCTCAAAGTTGATGCTCTATCTTAACTTGCTAGATGACTCCCTGTCACTAGCTTTGCTTCTTTCTCCTACTTACCTTTTAATTTTCTTATTACCGGCGTCGCCAAATCTCTTGGTACTTTCCACCAAGCTTGTCTAGTATTACACATTTCCTGTGAGCCACTACTGACATCCATCCTTATTTTGAGTTGTCGAGGTCCATAATACATTGGCACCTCGCGAATATCCTTTTAAAGGATACATGTAAGTTGCCTTGCTGGTATAGTCCTTTGTGATACTCGAACATCGTCCATCCTTGATCATGCTTAATTATTCGAGATGCCTTTACTTCTACCCGAAATATTGATCTTATAATCATTACCTATATATCCCTATTATGAAATCATACCTATGAACCCTTTGTTGTATAGGGATACCATCTCATTCGCATTTACCTTTCGCCTGGTCAGAAGCCATACTAGGCACATGATTTACCATTTTAAGGGGCTTTAAATTCTGTGATGATCATGCCCCGCAATAGGCCTTGTAAGGATACTCTCTCTGGAATCACTTGTATCCACATATTGAATCTGCACCGATATAGGTAAATTTTTTTTGTATCGTACTTATCATCATCTTAATGTTAATACAGCTTCTCCATCATGTGCCCATCCTTTAACTCTGGCTCCGCTTGCCATATTGCCTCGGAATATTGAAGACTAATTCTTTAGTTGCCCTTTGATTGTCGTCTAATCACTACAACCATCAAACCATGAGGGAATTTCCTCTGTCCTAATGCTCCTTTCTGTAGTCCCATTAAGATCCGTAGATCTTCTTACGTATTGGTCGCTTTCATCGATGCATCCCATAACTAACCGATGTCCCCTGTACCGCACCGTTCACAAACTCACCATCTCTTTCCTTACCTTTTCCTCAATAATCCTTCCTTGGAGCATTTGCCGCATAACTCACCGGGGATGAAATTTGATTCGTTACTGTCTTGACATACCTATAAAGTCAATTCACTGATCATTTGCACTTAGATCTTGTTTCCTCTTTTATCTTACTTCTTATCCTTTTTATCAGATTATTTCGTTCATAGTACAATATTCCTAAGTATATTCCAGAATACCATAGACTTCCTTCTGATAAAACAACGACTTAAGGTCCAATGTCAATCATTCCATACTCTTCTTCAATCAATTCACACTATCATAGAAGCATCGTTCTTTGCTATTTTGATATATTAACAACAGGGTAATATATGGCCCTTTTGGAATTCTTTGAGGAAATGTTGTGCGTGAAGTCACTCCTTATGCATAAGATAACTTACTAAACAAATAGTCCCATATTCCTCGTCATAATTTAATTAGTCGCCCATTTGTTATAATACAATTCGAAATCCCAATCATTTCATAACATCCGTTAATATTCTCACTTAATAATAGGATACCCACGGGGTTTGACTCCCTCTCGCACCTTGTTCGTCGGGTCACAGCTTTATTAGATATTCCTTTTATTTGCCCCACTTCTACCTTTCCTTCTCTGCTTCCAACATGTCTTTTTTTTTCAAGAATACAACATACACTGGACATTCGTCCCTTATCGTTCTGCTGTTTCGTTGGTCAACCTTATCTCGTGAACATAGTTTGAATCCCTTTCTTTCCGCGTCCCTCAACTTCCTTCACATTAGCCAAAAGAAACTCCTATCGTGTAACCGTTCTGGTAAGTTCTAGGATAAATAACCTTAACTATATCACAAAACACAACTGCAGTCATAAGGTCAACCAATTTCCAGGTAAGAAGCCTAATTAAGCATATCCATTCCGATCTATTATCTCGAGTTATCGCTAAGGTCAATACGGCTGGCTCATAGTGACACAAAAATCTCCCCCGCTAGAGTCATCGGGTGAAATCTCACTTGGTAATCTTGATCGATATCACCTGCATAGGCCTTTAGGTATGTACCAAGTTCATTTCATAACTCAATCTTCCAAAACATGAAAGGGCTAGCCAAATTTTCTAGCTTGCAAACTTCTTCTAGAATGCTTATCTCTCGAGTTCTTCTTGGTATACAAAAATTCTTTCTACCCCAATCACATTATCTTTCCTTCGAATGTTTCTTATCCTATCCAAACTTAATCATCGCTCCTTCCAGCGTGATGCACCCTTGCTACATGTATCCCACAATTGACTACTAACATCATTTCTAATCACTCACTACTAGGCCCTTTCTTTCTTTTCGCCATAATCATACTTAAAAATTTCCATAACTTCTCTTAGATTCCCGATTACTTTTGACAGAGTTTCCTCTGTAAACATAACAATCCCAATCTGCACACAGCCCAGAAAACATATCTTATGCCTTAGAAAGCCACATAATAAAACACATGTGATATACAACTCAGCCATACAGGGCTGATTACTATAAAAGGATGTAAAGCAATAAAGCTCGTCTCATAAGTTATACCTGAACACTCTTTCTAAAATTCCATCTTCCTCCTTCAATGAATTTCATCAATCAACTCCCTTCATGGAGGTTTACGTACTCATAAATCATACTTTTCCCATATCTTACTATTCGTTAACACCTCATAAGTGAATCTGGATCTACTATTACAATTAATACACATATTACATAACTTACTTGTAATATTCCAAAATGACTGAACGATGCACTTTACTTTCTTACCTTAGCACTAGCATCCTAAAGTTCCAACAATGGAAGTCTTTACCTTGGTCCCACTCGGGAACTCTGATCCGGTACGATTCGATCCAATGGGAGTTGGGGGAGTTCTTTGCATGGTTGCTCTTTCGTAGGTTGTTCTATGGCACCTACACCGTTTACAAATGTGCCAATTATACTGACTCTCCCAGGCTTACCACTTTTCTCATTTGACCCTCGTTCTGCAGATACTACCATTATGGAGTTACGTGGGTAGTCATCTCCCAATGTTTGTCTATGCCTTACATGTTCAGTGGGTTCCTCTTGGGTCTCAGACGGATCTGTCTGGATGGAGGACATGATTTCCAATGGATCTGTATCATAAGAGTGACTGCCTCTGGAAGCCCCTGGACTACCATCTTCCTTTTCTGTAGAAGCCATCTCACAACTACAAAACAATCATGGTTAGCAATAGAAATATTATATCCTGTGACTTGACTCTATCACACGATCATGGGTAGAAAGAAGGTCATTAATTCCTAAATGCCACTTTTGTCACAACCCAACCGGAGGGCCATGACGGGCACCCGGTGCCAACCCACCCGGGCGCCTCTTATCGTACATTCATATTCACCTCTAAGTGAGCCACGTGGCCTACTCATGATTTCTATACATCAATAATAAAAATCTCATAGGGCAATGACACATTTATATCATTATCAACAACTATGCCTATATCCATATGCACAAGCCGACGAGACTACAACAATAACAACCCAGTGAAATCCCACAACGTGGGGTCTGGGGAGGGTAGAGTGTACGCAGACCTTACTCCTACCAAGGTAGGACGGCTATTTTCGAAAGACCCTCGGCTCAATAAAAAGCATAAAAAGAGGACAGATAAGGCCAAGAGATTCAAAGTGATATGGAAATGACAAGCCAGCGAGACTAACAAAATAATATACAAAATATGAGCCGACAAGGCGAAAATACATTTAACTATGCACAACTGTCTACGAGCCTCTAAAGAGAGTATATAACATCGTATAGACGGGACAGGGCCCCGCCATGCCCATAGGTACGTACACAAAATAACAATACTAACAGCTGCAGCTCCGGATCAAAAGAAGCTCCTCTAATGCAGTCTTTGAACAAGTAGTCTACGAATTAAGTCTATCTCTCTATCCATCTGTGGGCATGACACAACGTCCACAAACAAAAGGACGTGAGTACGAATAATGTACTGAGTATGTAAAGCATAATCAACATCATAAGAGGAGCATAAGAAATGATATAAAATAGAAAAGTCATGGGATGATAGAGTCATTTGTACCTCTAGTGACAATTATTGTTTTCTCACCATTTGTTCCTAATAGGAACCTTCCATTTTCAATGCCTACTTATACATTAGTACCGTACACGACCATAAAAGGTTCGATATTTCACGTACCCGGCCATGACAAGGCTCGATGTTATATGTACCTGGCCCTACTAAGGTTTAGTGTTATACGTACCTGGCCCTACCAAGGCTCTATGTTATATATACCCAACTGCAGTGGTGTGCGCGTTGTAGATGTCGTTCCCGACCATATAAGCTCGGTGTTACATAATAGCCATACATACTTAAACACGTATACATAAGAGTCCATAAGTATCATCAACATCATTACAATCATTATATTCGTTACATTTATCCTTAAAGGATCAACTATCATATGAGGGAGGTAATAGCATCGTGAAAGTATCGAGGATCATGAGCTTTAGTAATTTTAGAGATAGAGTCCTTTGTTAGACATTATGGAACTCATGAGAGGGTATATAGAAAAGGAATCATGCCTTAATGAAAGAAGGGTTTGCCTTACATACCTCTTTGTCTTCTTAACTACTTAACGTTCACTGTCGAAGCTTGGAAAATCTACATTTAGAAGGATTCATACCATAGTTAAGCCTTAATGATGCTCTTAAATTCAAACTAGAATAATTCATGAGTTAATGAAAATTGGGTAGCATTTCCCCTATTTCATCGACTTCTACTATATCGCCAAACAACTCTAAACAACTATAATAACATTCACAATGTCATAATCAAGTAGTCATATTCCATTAAGTCTTAAAAATTCATTCTCATATTCAACTTATCCCAACAACTTCACACCAACCCATTTCAAAATTTCATGCAACACTTCATCATCATCATTTTTGCCTCCTATAACAAGAGTATACCAATATCATACTAAGAATCATGACTCAAGTTAGCTTACTACTCAAAAACATCATAAAAGCTACATTTAGATCTCATTTTCTAATTTCTTCTTCTACCCAAGTTGTTCAACAACCAAGCATTCATGATAACATGAAATAAGCATGAAAACTAACCTTTTATATCATAAGAATGGGCTCTGCAGCAAGATATCACCTTGTGTGAAAACCCTAGCTTCAGTACTCAAGTTGTTCTTGAAGTCTATTAACCCTAGTGAGCCTTCTAACACATGAACACCTTAAATCTTGCTATTTGACCTTTTTTTTCTCTTGGGTTTGAGTGTAATACATATGGAGAAGGGTTTGGAGCTCTCAAGACTCGAGAAAATATGGAAAATGAAATAAAAGAAAAAGGGTCATCTATTTATACAAAAATTAAAAATCTGCCCGATGGACTTATACGGACCACTTATACGGTCCGTATAAGTGGACCATATAATGCCACCTTGAAAGAACCTCTCTCTGTAAGGGTTATGTTATACGGACCCCCTTATACGGACTGTATAAGTAGTTGTATAATCCATAATTTCGGAAGTTGCTCTCGGTGATTCGTTTCACTTCCAATCGTTGTGGGACCTTCTTGGAACTTATATAACACTTCATTAACCATACAATAGGCCCTATAGCAGCCCCTCAAGACATTACTAAATAAATATTAACTTAGCTATACCGAAAACCTTTCCGAACACGACTTACATTTTACTTCCTTCAACGAATTAAATTTCACATATTCATATGACTTCAAAGTCTTATAGTATACACTTTAAGCTATCCAATACTTCCCTTAATCTCATAAGGATCTCATATTCACCTTAAGCTCACGTTATCCTACTCACAAGGCAGCAATCCGAAATTTCCGAGATGTAACAATATGTATACACAGATCTACGCATGTGTATACATATACACATATGTATCTCGTGTATGCATATGTATACATTAGGCCGCCACCCCTTTATTTCTTTTTCAGTTGGACGAGCCAACCCCAAATAGGGCTAGACCCGGCACAGTTGGATTAAAATATATAAGCTAAGCCTTCACCCAAACACACACTTTTGGATCATTTACCTCAGCAGCCAGAGTTTTCTAGAAAACCCTAGTGCCGCCATGAGGCGATGGCCCCTCTCTTGCGTCATTTTTGCCATTTCCAGCTAGTTTACAGGCATGCCACGCCTTTACATGGTCTGATGTGACCAGATCGAGCAATGCATTTAATGTTTCACCCTTCTCTCACCAACACTACCCAAACACGGAACATCTCTCATTTCTCTTTTACTTTTTCTGATAATTTGGGGTAAACAAGTACAAGGGATTCGTCTCAAGGTGAATTTAAATTCTCGAATGTCATTTATTGGTCTAGAACCAAATGGATCCGTTAGGATTTTGCCTAAATCGGACCCTTCATGCTTTGTATTGCATTAATCTTGGCGTTGAATGTTGAAAAGACGAGGACTACTCACAGATTTGAGTTTAGTCCCTCATTGAGGGTTTCTCGATTTTTTAGGGTTCTATCCCAATTTGGATTTTACAAGAGGAGAAAAAATAGAATATCATTGCATATTAAAAAAAAACTCGAAATACTTACGTCTCTAAGCCATTTTGGTTCTTTAAAGACTTCAATCGTTTGAGTTTAAGTAAAAAAATTTATGTTACTTTCTATTCTTGTGTGGGTTTGTGGCTGAGCATTGGGATTAAAGAAGCAAAAGAGTTCTTCCAAGTTCAATATCGACTCAAGGCTGCACCAACAGAAGGTAATTCCCCTCTCCTTTAGTTATTTTTTGTTCATGTTTTAAGTTGTTGTTGTTATGTGAGTTTATTTTTTCTGTAGTTAGCTTAATTGTGTTTTAGCATAGTTCCATAACCGTTTAGTTTACTAATCATGTTGCTTGGTAGTTATTAGTTTAGATTAGTCACTAAACTGCTTATCTGATTAGGTATTCATGATTTGTACAGATGCATGTACCTAGTTCAATTCAACTATGTGATCAGCATGCCTATTGTTTAAGTTCTAGTCAAATATGTGTTTGATTCTATGCATCATATGTTAAAATAGTCATGTTTGATCTTAGAATAATGCCTTTTAGTTTACATGTGGTTGGTATATATCTTGCTTTTGAGAATAGGATGAGGTTATATTTAGTCTATAATGCTTTGTTGATGTAAACTTGATTATGTAAGTTGATTAATGGTGTTGTTACTCATATTAGGTGTGCATCAGCTGATAATTTAGTCCTGTCTAGGTTATGTGTCCTTATTCAGTAAGTTTAAATCATGTTTAAAGGTACCCAAATCCTGTGCTCATGTGGTATTGCAAGTTTAGGGCTAAAACTCAGTATGTGAGTATGCCTTTCCGATTGATGTTGTACCTGGTTGATTTCTATTTTTGATGGATCTATCACTAGCATGTAATATTGAGTCCAACTATGTGGTTAAGTTTCAGCCTACTGAAAATAACTCTGTAGATTGGTCTGTTTGAGTCCCTGTATGCTAGTCTGAGAGTCCAAGCTTGTGCTATTGCTATATGTGTTTAGCTTTGGTCCTAATTAATTGAGTCTGCAGTCTTTGTGAGTCTAAATATTGAACCCCTATGCAATAATACCATTGATGTGGTTCTGTGGTGATTTTCAAAGGTTTATGTACACTTATATTACCCTGTTTGCAATCACTTGTAACTGTGAAGCATCTTTGATTAAGTCCAATGATTGCTTATCACCTAAATTGTTGCTCTGTGGTTAAATATTGTATGACAAGTCCTTTATTGAGTCAAATACATGTAATTATAACCCTCTATGATTGAATCTAAATCTATCTAAACTGGCAAAATGTCCTTAAAAGCCTTAAACGTAACATTGTCCCATGTTTGAAGTGATTAACTTGGAATTTTTAAAGTAATGTTGAAGGCCAGAAACTTATATGCATTTGTTGTTGCCCTTAATACCTATTTTGGTATTGCATGAGTGTAGTTATATGTAGCCTTGCTTAAAAATGGTATTAAGATGAACCTGTTGAGCAAGACCTTTGTATGCTTCCCCTAATGACTCTATTCAAACTATGAAACCTCTGTGATTAGCTTGTTGTTTGTTTTAGTGTTATAAATCTCAGAATATGACTTATAGGGTTAAAAGCATGTTAGAATCATTTTCAATATTCTTTGAATATGTGATTAGTACTTTGTTGAATCTTATAATGATATTTGATGGTTCCTTATTGACAAAATATGGTAGTCGTGTGTTATGTGATCACTTCTGCTTAAGCTTGCATCTGTTTGTGCTCACTTAAGAACATTATTTGAACTAGATTAATGCATATCTTTATGTGAAATTTGTTTGAGTCTGTAAACTTGGTGTTTGCTGCCATATTCCTATGAAATAAATCATACTTAGTCTTTAAAATGATCATGCCAGAATAAAAGGGAGTTAAGTATGCCTGCCACCTCAGCTAGAAGACCTGATGTCTATTTGTCTATGCCTATGTCAAAATATGCCTTATATCAGTGATAACTGTATGTTTGTCTGCTTTTATATAAGTTTGTTAATCTAGGTATTGAGTATAAAATATGGGACTAGGTATAGGCTGAGGTTCAGTGTATGAGCCTGAGTATTGAAAGTCTAAGTTAAGAAGGTAGGCACTTAGTATGTGGATGATTATGAGTGTGACTTACCCAGGACCAAGGGAAAAGGGAAGAGATCTTTGAGTTTTGAGCTTTAAGCTAACTCAGTTTGATTCCCTTATTCTAGGTTGCTGGGGTTCCCTCTTAAGAGTCCATGTCCTATGGAACCCTCTGTGTATTTAAAAATAGGTAAGAGCCTGTGTACATCATGTATATTGTTTCCTGTCACCCCTTCTGCCCTGATTCTTTTTGTTTGAGCCTAAATGAACATAAAAAATGTAGAAAGTATAAACATGTCTTGTTTTTTTTTTTTTTACATGGTTAATGCTCCTCATAGATATACTCTAATATTCAAGATGTATTCAGTTCATATACACACAAGTATATATGAGCTGGTATGTTAAGTATACATGGGTAATCACTCGTATAAATTTTTTAATGTTGGCAGCTGTAAGTTTATTTCATTTCGGGCTTGTTTTCTCTCTATTCGGTGTTGGGCCTCCTCTTATGTGCTAAGTATAATTGATACTTGGTCCAATCTATTTTGATTTTGCTAAAATAGCCTATCCAGAGCTCGAATCTTTCTTATTCATCTGATTTGGGCTTGAAGTTATGTTTTTTTTCTTTCTCAAATGGTTTCTACTTCCCTTATTATATAAACTTGCTTGGTTTGTGCCTTTAATCTATTTGAATAAGAATTGTCTATACTCTGATTCTATAATACTCAGACATTTACTAATCTTTACCCCTTTTGTGTGCTATGTGATTCAACCTGGGCCATTCGGGCCACCTCTGCATAAACCTGTTGGCCAAGAGCTCAACTACCATTCTTGATTGAGTTCGAAGGAGAAAAATGGAAGCTAATATGTTGAAGGCCCAGTCACGGGTGAAAATGGCACTGATGGGCTTGGATAGGCCCATCAGTTGAAATATACTTCCTTCCCTTTTCTATTTCATATATACTTGGCATGTGTATATTGTATACGTATTGAATGTAAATAATGAAACCCTTGTGCATGCTAGAACTTAGGAAGAACACATAGTATTTTTAGGTAGTCACCAAAACTTTTTTCAAACTCGGATAATGATCAACTTTTGCCTGAAATCGAAACTCGGTTTGATTTTGGGTTTAAAATTGGTGTAATACTACGGCTAAGTGTATGATAAAAATGGAGTTTTTGGTTAGATCTAAAACTGGATCAATGCAAAAAGGATTTTCAAATGTTAAGTAACAAGGCTTTAAACCCGAGATGAAAAATGATAAATTTGTTTGACAGGTTCACCTTAAAGTGGAGAAAAAGCTGGAAAAAGAGTTTGACTTCAAAGCATTTTTCGTATACCAAAAGATCAACTTTCTGGAGTTGAATTGATTTGTAGATGAAAAACTTGGACAAAAACTGGAATTTGGAATCATGGAATCTCTGAAAAAATGAGACTTTTTTTTGGGCTTGGAAGCCCATAACCTATTGGGCTGGAAAAATAAAGAAATTTATTGTACTGGTTTGAGGTCGAGACGGATTTGGACTTAGAATATGGATTGATTATATGGAAAAAGTTGATAGAATTTTGGGTCAATTTTGGAGGGGTATACCTCCTAGTATATTGAGAGTTTTAAGGTGCTTCAAAAGCCTAAAATGAAGTTCGTCGAGTCTAGTTTCCAACTCAACAAACCACTCGTCGATACGATATCGGAGTAGAGAATTATGGACGTTACAAGTTCAACTGATAGAGCAGAAACGCGTGCTACAGTAGCTGCTACAGTGCCGACCCGAACCACACCTATAAATACCCCTCTAACCCATTAATTTTCATATATTTCACCATTTTCTCATTCTCCACTCTTCGAGAGAACTCCTGAGAGTTCTACAACTTTCCATAGCCCTCCATAATTTTCTATAATTCTCCCTAATCTTCCATAATCTTTCATAACCTTTCCAAATCATCAAGAGAGAATATTAACATCAAAACCTCAAGAAAAATTTATGGAAGGAAATTGTTCTTGTTTCATCTTAAGGTGGTGTTGAACTTGATCTTGGAAAAGGTGAATAAAGTGAAGTCCTTCTACTATAAGGTATGTGCTTGCTATTATTTACATGATTAAGATAATATAAAGGTTTAGCAATTCTTGGAAAGGAAAGAATCATAGGAGAAAATCATAAAGAGTTGAATTAAAGTTGATGGCCATGAGGTGAGTTTGAAAGAGAATTTTGGATTAATTTGAGACTAATTGAATATAATTCTTTGATTATGGTATGATGGATGTTGTTATGGTTGGTTTGAATATTGGAGAAACATCGTGTGGGATGTTTTATGGAATATATTGGTATTGATATGGTTGTTGATGTTGTTGGTATTGTTTGGGAGTTGTTTTGGTATTTTGAGGAGGTAAAGAATATAGGGGAGATGCTGCCGAAATTTCGGTAGATTCTAGAAAGATTTATTCGAAGGACTAAGACAAGCGTATAAAGGTGAGTCTAACAATAGTATAAATTTTCTTGAATATAGATTTACGAGCCTGGGAGGACAAGCGTTGAGTAGGTAAAGTTAAGGTGACCAAAAAGGTATGATAAGGCTTGTCGCTTTCTTTCAAAGGCATGATTCCTATGTTATGATTCCATAAATGTTTCTACAACCTCCTTGTTTTAAAAAGCTAGAAGTTCATGACTCTTAAAGCTCCTTATGACGTTAAATGAAAAATGTTCTATGATGATTGTGACGATGATGATTCTCTTCTAGAAACTCCGAAGCTATGATTTGAGAGCATTATGAGATTATTGAGCCATTCCATGTATCTCTTGATCTTACTTATTGTTGATGGCCTCATCTCATGTCATTCGTTCTTTCGAGGTGAGATATAGCGATGACGATTCTATTTCTAATGCTATCTAAGTTCATGATTCTCGAGACTCCCGTGACATTATCGATTTCATCATACGATGGTTAATTCTTCAAGGAATGATATAGTGACAATGGTAATGCTAATGATGATGTTGATCATCCCACTGATCAGTTGGGGATAACACCGTGCCAACATGGCCGGGCAAGATGATACCGCGCCTACATGGCCGGACAAGATGATACCGCGCTAACATGGCCGGGCAAGATGATACCGTGCCTATATGGCCAGGCAAGATAACATCGCGCCTATATGGTCGGGCAAGATAATACCGCGCCTATATGGCCAGGCAAGCTAACACCGCGCTTATATGGCCGGGCAAGATAATACCGCGCCTATATGGTCGGGCAAGATAACACCGCTCCTATATGGCCGGGCAAGATAACACCGAGTCCCGAAAAAGCCGTGTACGGATGTGACAGATATATGTATAGTAAGTGTATGTGAATGCATATGTATGTATGTTGTGTATGGATATGTATGAAATGTTTTTCTTGTAGACGAGTAGTTTACATGACAGAGATCTTAAGAAATGTACGAGGTATAATTACTTACTTCATCTTATGTTATCTTCATTCTGATATCATACTACTATTCATGCCTTACATATTCAGTACATTGCTCGTACTGACGTCCTTTCTTGTGGACGTTGCGTTCATGCCCGCAGGTGTAGATAGACAAAACACCCTTTTTTAAGGGGAATTTTTGCCAAATTTCTTCTTGAGTTTATGATACAAATAAATGACATTTTTGCAGAAAACTAAACATTTTTAAGCAAATAAATACAATAATCACACATCGAAGCTCGTAGGTTAACCGTATTCTACAGATCTTTAATACTAGGGTGCGTAAAACCTTCCCTAAGGGATCACCAGAACCCTTACCTCGAGCTTTGGTACCAAAAAGATTTCTCACTTGCTTGAAAAATCTTTTACCCGGTTTTCCTAGTTTTCCTTTAATAAATTAGGTGGCGACTCTAAAATATTAAAATCCAATTAGAGCACCCACAACCTCGTAGTAGCTTTTATGCCTTAATCCGTGTAAAAGGGAACTGTAACAGATGGCGACCCCAATGGGGATTTTCTAGGCTCTAACCATAAGGGTTTCAATATAATGTGATTTTAACTATATCTATTTGCCTATGTGTTTAATTTCGGCAATTATAATTATCATTCATTTCATATCATAAACTCTGTCACTCTTGGTAAAAAGCATGGTTTCAAAGGAGACACGCGGGATCGCGGTCTAGCCTTCACTAAAAAACCCGAAACACCCTTTCTTTGGAACACTCTGAACATTAAATTGGTGTGCGGTCACCCAACGGCCAACAACGCTTCACCCCGAGTAGTCCGCTCGGGTCCAAGGTCAATTCGAAAAACCCACTCTTGCATATGCCTAGGTTAGAGCTTAGCCAAATTCAAATATGAAGTAGACCGGGTGGTTTGGATATTTTAGGCGTATCCAAACCCGTTAGGAAAACTACCCCGTGTCAAGGACGGTCTATGACCCGAAAAACACCGCATCTCATATTATGTGCTATTTGGAAACATGTAATGTGCCTTTGAATGGAACCATTGCCTAGTGAGTTTGGGGCGGGGGGGGGGGGGGGGGGGGTGGAATTAACCTTGACTTCTTTTTTGTAGATGTCGATCAACTCGAATTTTGACATGGTTTTGACTACACCGGAGTTGCTGCGTATTTGGTGGGGCAAAATGTCCCCGGAGGAGAAAAAGGGAATTTCATGTCATTTAGGAAATCTGACATCCATTATGACTATGATGGGTTGCAAGGAATTAATAGAAGTAATTACTGGGTTTTGGGGCAAAGATAGGATGGTTTTCCGATTTGGGGGTGACGTCGAAATCACGTCGACATTATAGGAGTTTAGGTATGTGTTGACTAGCGTAGACTCGGGATTGAAAAGAAGAAAGAAACCCAACCAAAATACCTTAATCCCAAAAAAACCCACCTACTTCCAAATTTGCAAAATGATTTTCTTGAACTACGCCAATTGGGCCCATGGTCCAACCATACCCTTTAGAGAGTTATACAAAAGGTTTAGAAGCCTAAATGGATTTGTGGAACATCCCGAGAAGTTCAAGACTTATGCCGAATGGATGGCTACCAGACCTTTAGATTTTTCCATTTGCTTTCTGGGAACCATGGTTTTTCCCAAAGAATTGTCCTTAGTCATAGACACTCGAGTAATTTCGGTCACCCATGCCATCTTCTACGGCATAAACCAACAAGAGGAAACTAAATACTTTAACCTAACCCCAATCATCCTAGTCGATTTGTACCGAGCCTTGAGCATCTGCCGAACCATTACAAATACTTCCAAGGTTGTAACTTACTCCTACAATGGTGGATCCTTACAGACATGATCAAAGTTAGGGGCGAACGACACTTAAGTAAGCCAGCCGAAAGGGATGGCCTCCTAGATTTTTGTCCGAACTTCAGGGAAAAAAAAAGACAAAGTTGGACATTTACCTTTTCTAGGTTGAAAGAGGAAAGCGTTCAATGGATTTTCTACGACTTCGTATCGGATAAAGTTGTGGTTAAAGGTAGAAAGTTTCCATTCTTACCGCTTATGGGGATTTGAGGGATTCGCCCTTATATGTCTGGTAGGGTCTTGAGACAATTTGGGAGGATTCAAGTTTGTACCCCAGGTCAGAGGCATGGGAGATTTTATCATTGCCTATGACATCGATAGACTGCCGAGACCTTTGGATTGGATACGAGAATGGAAGGATCGCATGATTTGGGGTCCCGATACTTTAGCCAAAGATAGGTTTCATCCGCTTTGTGTTGTGGAATATAAAGATTGGTTGAGGGCTGACTTAAGAGGTACACTTCCTCCCAGACCTATTCTCTAAAGTTGTGTGCAAGATAAGGATTTGCAAACCGAGATTCGAGCCCGTTTGGTTCAGAGGAATGCTGATGACAGAGATGCCAAGTATTTGGAGAAAATTGAGCATGACAAAGCCTTCATAGAGAGTCTAAGACATGAGTAGGAACTTACTAATGACTATTTGGTTGAGCTCAATGATTGGATGAAGAAGACTTTAGATGATGTTGCTCCACTTATTTTCACACAAAAGGGATTTCTGATGGAAGCCACATTGACGTCGCCCAATCTTCATATCCCGATTACCCTCCGAAAAGCTAAGAAGGCCAAGACCGATCGAGAACTGGGCTTCATCATTCTTCACCGAAGGACGCTTTTGCTGATTTACTTTATGCACTATCTTTACTTTATGTTTGATTCAAATGGCACATTTATGTTTCTAACGGTTAGTATGTTTAGGAACGCGAATAGTGTAATTTTATAAATTTCTTTGTGTGACTTACTTGCTTTCTTATGTTTCGCTTAAATACTTAATTAATCTCAAGTACCATCCACTCTCCCAAAGAAAAACAATGAACAAAAAATACCCTTACTAAGTCTAGCAACCTTCTCAGAATCTGAAGATAAGCACCTTGAACATGCCAGACCTAGAAGCTATGAGAAAGAATGAGGTCTCTCTTCGCCGAAGGATTCAGTACCTCGAAAAGAAAATCCTACCAGCTAAGGCCAATATAAAAAAGGTTGATAAGTTAATGGATTCGGCGGAAAGTCCACCCAAGGAACCAATTGAAACTCAAGGAGAGAATGTCCTAGACAAGGGAAAAGAAATCCTTCCCGATAATGGAGGTGACCGAGGAGGAAGAAATGGAATGGGACCCGCAAGAGCCCACTTGGCCATCAAGGGAAGCCACCTCCGTTGCTCAACTAAGGCCAAAAAGGGAAGGAACATCAGTTGCGCGATCAAGTCCCAGGGGAGAACCCGAGGAACGGATAGAGTATGTTCGACCAGCTTCGCACGAATGGTGGGATATTGTGCTCAAGGCGTTGGATTGTCCTTATTGCGTCTCGCCTAAGCACGTAACAAGCGAGGAGATGATGATCAAGTTTCGAAGCAAAGGGATAGTCAGTATCAGCTTCGACAAGTTGCCACCGTGTGCTCCGGTCTTCGCACACAAGAGATGCCCTTTTCATCTGGATCAGGCAGGGAACACCATCAATGAATATTTGGCCTTCAAGAAAAGGCTCATCGAGCTGATAGATAAGAAAAGCATCACCAAGATGTGGGGCCCACAGTCACTTTTGGTCCATGGCAATATCTCCCCAACCGAAAGGATTACGCTGAACACTCATATTTGGCGTTATGACTTTGCAGTATTTAAGGACTCTTATGCTAGCATCTTTCACAAGTTGGTCAACATCGGGAAGATTAGCCCCATCAGAACTAGAAGGGCACAAACTGAAGGAGTTGGCCATCGCAAAATGTGTCTGTACCATTCTGGACCTTAGGGGCACGACATAGAAGAGTGCGATGCATTCAAGTTTGAGGTGGAGAACTTAATCCACAAAGGCGCCATTTGGTTGGTGCTCCCGCCTCAATATTAGAATTTAGGGCCTTTAGGGCCGGGAAAGGGTTGAACAGACAAATAACCTATTTTGACCTCAAAAGAAAAGTCACCTTTTGGGTAGTTTTAGGGGATCCCATTTTTTGTACTTAATACGGATTCCCCCCACCCCATTTTATATAAATGAAACTGCGCCGACCTGATGTCTCGAGGAGGGATACGCAGGAAGCCCCTATCAGGCCTGGTCATGGGTAGGTTTTAAGGTAGGGAATCTTATCTTATGTAAACCGAACTACTGAAGGGCCTGATTTCTCGCGGAGGGATACGTAGGCAGTCTACGTAAGACTCGGTTCCTATATCTTATAAATATTATATTTCCCTCACTTACGAAGCCCAATTACCCAAGACCCGGTACAACAGAACAATTGAGCATTTAAATCAAACATATGATTATTTATGTGCAAAGTGTCATCTATGTGTGATATCTTGATTATCTTTCTATTACCTAACGAACTAACTCTGTTTGCCTTCGAGTTATTCTTTTCTTATAGAAAGAGGGGTTGATTCGTGTTCACACTGGCATACTTCACCAGATCTAAAGCTGCAATAGCATCCTTATCCCAACAAGATAAAGGCAAAGCAAAAATGACTGGTACTTCCGACAACGAAACTACTCCTACTGACATTTCTCTTAGAGAATAACCTCTGCGCGAATGCCTGAGTCATCACCTGCTGAAGATGTCATGAAAATGATGTTTGAGAAAATTGCCCATATTCAAGAGGAAGTAGCCCGAAACAAAGCTGCTAATGCTGCCCAAGAGGCCCCCACTGATGAAAGAAGGCCTCCACCGTTCATTCCATCTCTAAATTCTCCATTACCCGACCACTTTTCCACCCAGTCCATTATCACCACCATACCATTTACCCCAATCGACGGGCACATTGGTGCCTCGCACCACACCCCACCACCACTTAACACTACCCAAATTCCCGGAATTGTTCACTCTATCCCCTCTTACGCAACACCACAAAATATCCATCCCGACATCACGATACAACCAAGCATCATCTCTCTACCAACCGGAAAAACTACCCCTACCCACCAAACTCGCCCTGCTGTTTTCTTCCATACACCCGTCACCCCAAGCACCTTTTCACCCGATCAAGAAATTGATCACTACTAGGAGATGGAAAAAATGTGGAAGGCCGAGCAGGAAAAACAAGAAGAAAGGCTTGAACGAAAGATGACCACAATGTTGGAACGGTCTATGAGAACCACCTTCGCTGGCACGGGCTTAAGCTATGACGACTTGTGTATGCATCCAAATTTAGATTTACCCGAAGGCTTTAAGGTGCCGCGTTTTGAGCTATTTAATGGGACAGGTAATCCAAAAGCGCATCTACGGGCCTACTATGACCAATGGGTCGGCGTCCGAGACAACTAAGCGCTTATTACGAGGTTGTTCAGCCAAAGTTTGATCGGAGAAGCCTCAGAATGGTTCACGGTGCAAGACATATGTCGTTGGATCACATGAGAAGACATGGTTGTGGCCTTCGTGGAAAGCTTCCGCTTTAACATGGAAATGGTATCGTACAGGTACTATTTGGAAAAGGTCAAACAAAAATCCATCGAGAACTTCTGCGAGTATGCAAGTAGGTGGAGAAAAGAATCTGCCCGGGTACAACCGCCAATGGGCAAGGAAGAATTAGTGTCGGTCTTCATCCATTCACAAGAAACAGATTCGTTCGCAAGAAACAGACTTCTATGACAGAATTCTTTCAATGGGCGAAAGACCATCCTCTAAACTAGTCAAAATGGGAGAGGCCATAGAAGATGGTCTCAAAACAGGCCGAATCATAAGTATGATCAGAAAGTCTCCCCGTTCAAGCTGGACCTGGTTTATAAGGAAGAAGAAGGAAGACGTGGCAAGCATATCCTACACTCCTAGCCTAAAACCTAAAAGAAGGGAAGAACGCCCGATGGAAGCATATGTTTCACCTCCCCGAAACACTTACATACTTGCTCCTTACAATACAGTGCCCGTATATTATGCGCAGCCGACCTTCCAATCGCCACCCCCAAATTACCAAACCCCACAAAATACCTTCCAATCACCTCCCCCGAATTACCAAGCTCCACAGCCAAATTATCAAACTCCCCCACCCGCTTACAGTCCTCTACAAAATAACCCATCCAATACCTACCAAAATCAGCCACCACCAAATACCTATAATGTGCCATGTCAAAACTTCGAAAAGAAGCCTGCCCGCGTATTCACTACATTAATGGAATCACGAACTGATTTGTTCAAAAAATTGAGCGCGGCAGGGATGATCCAAATGCTTTCCCCAAAGGTCGTTGACCCAAAGAATCAGTTTTACCGAGCTGACTAGATATGTGCTTACCATTCTAAAGTCATAGGACATAGTACTGAAGATTGCATCAATCTCAAGTATAAGATACAAGGCATGATTGACCGGAAGGAGATCGTGCTCTAAACCGCCCCTCCAAACGTGAACATCAATCCCCTGCCAAACTATGGCAACAACGTGATTCATATGATAGAAAGAGAAGAGGACTAGGTCGCAGGCAGGCCCATAATCCGAGAATCTATGAAAGAGCTTGAGCGCACAGTGGCGTCGCTTTCTCTACAAGAACTCCCATGATTCAATATATATCATACCCGACCATATAGGCTCGGTGTCACAACATAGCTTTATATATATATATACACATAGGAATACATAAGTAAAAGCAACATCATCATCATCATCACTATATCTTCCCTTAGAGGATTAACTATCGTACAATGGGATTAGTGATATCACAAGAGTATCAAGAACTATAAGCTTTAGCACTTTTAGGAATGGAGTAATCATGGAAGACATTATGAATTTCATGTATAGGTTCACAACAATGGAATCATGCCTTAAGAAAGAAGGGTTAGCCTTACATACCTTTTATGTCTTCTTAACTACTTAACATTCTCCTCCAAAGCCCAAAAAATCTACATTCAAGAGGGTTCATACCAAGGTTAGGTCTCAAAGACACTCTTAAGTTAAAACTAGTATAATATGTGAACTAGCGAAAATTGGGCAGCATCTGCCCTATTTGATCTACTTCTACCAAATTCTAGAACAACTCCCAATCAACAATACCATAATTAAGAGACTTCATTCAAGTTATGCCCCATTCAATCCCCAAAACTTCTTTTCATAATCAACCCATAACAATAATTTCAACACAACTCCATATAAACTTGTATACAACACTTCCTCATCATCATTATTACCACTCATAATATGATTATACTCATAACATGCCAGAAATTATAACTCAAGTTAATGTATAGGTCAAAATATCCTCAAGCTAATATTTGAACTCTCTTTTCATTTTTCCTTCTTCAACAAAGTTGTATAAAAATTAAACAACCTTAAATAAATGCAATAGATGTAAAAACTTACCTTAATCACACAAGAACAAGCCTTGGATCAATTTACTCCACTAGAGTGAAACCTTCAATACCAAAGGAATTCTTGGCTCTACAAACCCTAGTAGGCCTTCTAGCACTTGAATCTCTTGATCCCCTTGGGTTTGACCTTGATTAGCATATAAAATTGAGGAGAGGTTTTTGGAGAGCCTTAGGGTCTAAAATGGGGAAATAATGAATCCAAATGGGAAAAACGGTATATAAAGATTCATTTAAAATCTCGCTGACATACTTTGACGGCAGGTTTGACGGACCGTCAAAAATTCTGCGGTCCGTCAAATGGACCGTCAAGTAGCCCAACCCACTAGAACTCTCTATGACCATTTCATGGTGGATGAACCACCATTTGACGGGCCATCAAAAATCCTACGGTTCGTCAAATGGATCATCAAAATGCCCTTCTGATAAACTTGCTCTCTTTGATTCGTTTTAACATCTAGACCTTTCAATACTTACTAAACATAAACTTAACCCTTCACATAGATAATAGGAACATGCTTAGTGTCATATAACCTCAAAGGTAATCCCAGTCCAAGACTAGAACGACTAATATACAACAAATCTTAACATACAAAACCACGAGGTGTAACAACTAATCCTTGCGCCAGTCGTTGCGCATGGGGCCCAAGTAACGCTCGAACCCCCTCAAAAAGAATTTGTGGTCCAATTCATTGCTGCCCACGGAATTATGAGGTCAGGAAGGTGCTATACTCCAAAAGATCTAGCCCAAAGTGCACCCCGAAGAGAAGGAAATCGGAAAAGGGCAATCCCTGAGGATGAGGCTGAAGATTTCTGGAGTCGGATGCAACCCAAAGAATACTCCATTGTGGAGCACCTGAAGAAAACAACAGCCTAAATCTCGGTGCTGGCACTTTTATAAAGTTCACCCCAGCACCGCTTGGCTCTGATGAAAGTGTTGGAGGAAGCCCACGTCCTAACTGGGACGAGTAGTGAAAATCTACCTGAAATGGTCGCCCGTGTTATAGAAGAACACCAAATTACCTACATGGAAAAAGAGTTTCCCAAGGAAGGCACGGATCAAAACAAAGCACTGCACATCATTGTCATGTGTCGCAACAAAGTAGTGACTCATATGCTGATCGACAACGGAGCGGGACTCAATATTTGAGCCGAGTCTACCCCAGTGCAGCTGGGATATGACCTTGGAAAGATTCATTAGAGCCACACTAATATAAAAGCATTTGATGGAGACCGATGTGATGCCATCGGAGCAGTTGACCTGGACATTCAAATAGGTCTAGCAGAGTTCACTATTGAGTTTCAGGTTATGGAAATACCTGCCAACTACAATTTACTCTTGGGAAGGCATGTATCCACATGGCAGGAGCAGTACCATCTTCACTTCACTAGTCTCTGAAATTCTTCTGGGAGGAATAAGAGGTGGTAATCCATGGAGAGGCAAGCATGCATAATTACCAGGATAATTCCATGCCTTTCGTTGAAGCGGCACCCAAAGGAACAGATTTCCATGTAATGGAACTCGTGGGGGTTGTCCACAAAATAGAATACCCCGAGACTCTCATGCCAGCAATATATAAGATGATTGCTTCAACTATGCTCTTGAACTGGTTCAAACCCGGGAAAGGTCTGGGAAAGAATTTGCACGGTATCACTGAGCTAATTCCCCTTCCCTATGACAATTTTCATTTCGGACTAGGACATGTCCCAATTGAAGATGAGATACCTACAAAGAAGAGACAAGAGGTCGCGGATCTCCGCAAACCCATTCCAAACCTGTACCAGTCATTCCCTAATCGAATGCCTATGCTGGGCGATGCTGATATTGAAGAAGGGATAGGGATGCTATTCCGAGAAGAAGATTGCTCAGTCATCTTAGAAGAATAAACAGAAGCACCCACCATCAGAGATGCAACCGAGCGAGTAGCTGTCCAATTGGATCTCTACCCCGCTGCTGACTCTTCATAATAAAAATGATGAAACAACCCTAAATGTCATGATATGTTGTGAAATGAATGACTTAAGCAACATAGAGAGAGAAGAGTATGAGGAATACGACGAGACCACATTGTTACCCGAGGGTCTCGCGGAAGAGGTAGAGCAGTTAGAAAGTGAGCGAAATCCAAACATGGATGAAACAGAAGCGTTAAATCTAGGTGACGAAGAGAGTTTTAAGGAAACAAGGATAAGGGCACACCTAGAGGCGCATTTAAGAGAAGAATTGATAAACCTACTAAAGGAGTACGTGGATATATTCGCGTGGTCATACGCCGACATGCCAAGGATAAGTACCAGCATAGTAGCCCACAAGTTACCTATCAACACGGGTTTCGCTCGTGCAAAATAGAAAACCCGACAATTCAAGCTAGACCTCAGTATCCGCATGAAGGACAAGATAGAAAAGCAAATCAAGTCCGGGGTAGTAGACGTAAACTCATACCCCACCTAGTTGGCTAACATAGTTCCGGTACCTAAAGAGGATGGAAAGATAAGGATCTATGTAGATTATCGGGATCTCAACAAAGCCAGTCCAAAGGAAAATTTCTCACTGCCAAACATCCACATACTCATAGATAACTCTGCCAGGCACGATCTATAGTCATTTGTGGATTGTTTCGCTGGTTATCATCAATTCCTAATGGATAGAGAGGATGTGGAGGAAACAACTTTCATCACTCCATGGGGAGAGTACCATTACAGAGTGATGCCCTTCGACCTCAAAAATGCCAGCGCAACCTACATGAGAGCCATGACTACCACTTTCCATGACATGATTCATAGAGAAATTGAAGTATATGTGAATGATGTCATTATCAAGTCAAAGGAAAATTCAGAGCATACTACTCATTTGAGGAAATTCTAAGCTCTGAAAGTTCAACTTAAAATTAAGCCCGGCTAAATGTACATTTGGGGTACCGGCCGAAAAATTACTGGAGTTCATAGTCAGCCGAAGGGGCATAGAGCTAAACCTAACAAAGATCAAAGTAATCCAAGAATTACCTCCTCCCAGAACCAAGAAAGAAGTCATGATCTTCCTGGGAACGTTAAATTACATTGGACGATTCATAACTCAATCCACCATCATTGTGGAGCCCATCCTAAAGCTTTTAAAGAAAGATGCTCCAACAAAATAGACACAAGAGTTCCAAGAGGCATTTGATAGTATCAAGAGATACCTGTCCAATCCACCAGTCTTGGTACCACCAAGGCCCGGGAGCCCACTGTTGCTATACTTATCAGTTGCTGAAAATGCCTTCGGCTTCGTGTTAGGACAACACGATGAAGAAGGGAAAAAATGTGCCATCTACTACTTGAGCAAAAAGTTCACTGCCTGCAAGACAAGATATACGCTAGTGGAGAAAACCTGTTGTGCTTTAACTTGGGTTGCCCAAAAATAGAGACATTATTTGTCTTTCTATACCACCCACCTCATATCCAAGATGGATCTACTGAGGTATATCTTCCATCAGCCTATGCCCATCGAAAAATTGGCCAAATAACAAATGCTGTTGAGAGAATTCGACATTGTATACATAGCCCTAAAGGCCGTCAAAGGACAAGCCTTGGCCGACCTGCTAGCTGAAAACCCAGTGGATGAAGAACTCGAACCCGTCCACACTCATTTTCCATACGAGGTCTGTGATGGCACTTAGTAATGTTGCAATTACGTTCTCCTGAGGCGATGCCTCCTGGGTATCTCCTTCGCGGAGAACGAGCTCATTCCTTCTGTCATCTGGTGTACCGGTCATTTTCCCTTTCCCTTTGTCGTCATTCGAGAGTGATGCTAACGCTGCTTTTGATCTCGTGAAGTATGCCAGTTTTCGTTTCTAAACTAATCAGCCTCGTTCTATGAGAAACAAAATAACTCAAAGACATGTAAAGTTAGTTCTGGAAGATAATGTAAAAAGCAAGATATCATATGTGTTGTATTGAAAAACACACGTAGCACACAAAATCATGTAT
Source organism: Lycium barbarum (assembly GCF_019175385.1). Lineage (NCBI taxonomy): Eukaryota > Viridiplantae > Streptophyta > Magnoliopsida > Solanales > Solanaceae > Lycium > Lycium barbarum. Next base: position 96,703,051 of record NC_083347.1, on the reverse strand, counting down.
TAAAGCCCGAAAAACAAATTGATCTTTTGTTCTAAAGGTTTGGGTGTTATGGTCTTTTTGTGCTTGAGTGGGTCTTGGTCCAATGGGCTTTTGAGGTTGACTTACTTTGGCAAACCTTTCTTCTCTTATAAAATAATGGGGGGAGGGTCAAATCTCACAGGGAATATGGTGTGAAAAGGTTACTAAAATTGTAGAATGCTTTATTTAGGTCTAATGTCTTACTCCGATGATTTTGTAGAAAGTTGGTTGTTTATGACTAATCGCTAACTAATTTATTTGGATTGTAATGTATGATAAAAGAAACCAAGGTTGTGTCCCCGTTAGATAAAGTGTATGATCATGGGTATTGATCTTGATATACTTCTAATGGATCATTATATGAATGCAGTTAACCTCTATGTGAATCTCTACTATTTTCCAATAAATAAATATTATCTTTCTATGATTTTTTCAAATATAAGAAAGTTGATATAAAGAACGGTTAATTATGCCAAGTAAATTCTTATTATTCCTAAGTGAATTTATTAAAAAAAGTTTAAAGCTTTGAGTTCTTGTTATTTATTCTTACCCAACCCTAAATACTTTCCCGAGTTAAATAAAGTTTATTGCTTTAATCAATGTTTGCAACCATTATTATGAATGAAGAACGAAGAACAAATAAACCCTAACAATCCATTATGCATATATCAATCCAAATTCCCAATCACAAACATCCATCCTAGGGTTCACAACCTTAGTCATTGATTTAGCTACTCATAGAGAAAGAAGAACAGAAATGGACAACTGATATCATAATGCTTATGAATGATTGATCTGAATTGAAGAGAAAATAATTGCAATTGTTTGTAATCCCAAAAAGCTCCAAAAACTATGAGTACTCAATGCTAAGACAATTAAAACTGAAATCTGGTCAAGTATAGTCTACAAAAACACTACATCAAGTATTTATAATAGTCCAAGTCGTGGAAAACAAGTTGACAAAAGTGCCCCCGTCGGATCAATATACGGACCGTAAATATTATATGGTCCATAAAATCCTCAGCTCCTGTCTGTAAAATCTCATCCTGATGCCCAGATCGCTCCACTTCGACAGACCGTGAATGTTTTACGGTCCGTAGAACATGACCGTCAATTCTTCCTTCAATATGAGACTTCCTGTAGCTGCTCTATGGTGGGATTTAAGGACCCTAAATAATATACGGTCCGTACCTTCTTTCGTGAATTTCCTCTCAACATAGCAGATCTCTGTCACTGATCTACGGTGGAATTGACGGCGCGTAAATATTATACGATTCGTCTTTTTGCTCCGTAAAGTCCCAGCTTCAGTTACTTCTCTCTTTTGAACATCTGTTTAAGCTATTTTCATGAATTTTTCCATAAACACGATAAACACCTGTAACATAACAAAAATACATCAAAAGACCCAAACTTTCTTGAAAAACAAGTAAAACTCACCGTAAAAAAGCATCAAATGTGCCGAAATCTCGCGACACATCAACACCCCCAACTTAAAGTCTTTGCTTATCCTCAAGCAAGTCACACAACAAAAATGAGTCAACTAACTTAGATATGATATATTAATGATGTCTACAATGGTTTTAACTCTAAACAATAGGCACGCATGTTTATCATTAGTAACTACCTCATTTTTCAAAATTCGAAACATGACTCATACCAAGGGTGCTACAACTCACAGTGACATTTCAATCCATGACATAACATTATCAGACGCATCAATGTTCACACAAATATCGCTTTTTTAGGGACTTCTCATAATTTAATCCTAATGCCCTCACAAAGACCAAAGAATATCCCTCACACATATGTACAACGAGATACGGTATCACAAATACACATACCATAGGCTTGCCCTTGTTTTCAATGCTATATACTTCGGACTATTCAGTTGAGATCACTCTAGGACTTTTATCGGGTTGTAATGTAGGCTTCGGGACGGGAATGGTACATATTTGGATATTAGTGACTCGCCTCCTTGAACACTACACTATTGTTACCTCATTCACCTTTTCTTCTCCCTCTTTTTATGCCTTTGCTTTCCGTGTGGTTTTATCAAATTATTTCAAATTGCTATCTTTTTTTTTCAATCCTTTTCTAATTTTTCTTTGTTTTTGTTTTAATAGATGTACTTACACAACTACTTAATCAACCACACCGATTTCACTACTAAGTAACTCGCAGCACCCCCAACTTATGCTTTCACACACGTTTCACCCCCAACTTAGGCTTTTAGCCTCATTTCATCAATTCCTACTGTCAAAGAGTGAACAGGTGAAAACAATGGGATATTTTCAAACAAGGGTACAGCTAATTACGGCTAGTCAAGAAAAAGGCTAAAGGCTCAAAAGGGGAGACTAGTGATAATATTCATGGACTGGGTTGTCTTTTTAAGGCAAAATTGGCTTCAATATTCACACAAAGAAAGCCTAGGATCATTTCAACAACCAAACTATCCTTAGTAATTAAGTACGACTAACGAGGCAAGTTCTAGATTGCAAATGCAAATACGTGAAAATATACTAACAACTCACTCACACAATGGCATAAGGATTTCAACTTAACAAAATATCCCAAGCGATCAATTATCTTACACAATACCCTCATAATCATCATGTCATGAAAAGAACCAATCACGTCAATCCGTAGCTACTCCTAGACATGCATCAAAATTTTGAGGAGTTCACCATTTTTAACAAAAACAACACAAACATACTGTAACTTACCAAAGTACTACACTATAAGTCCAAAATACTCTATTATACCTAAACACTACCTAAACATGCTAGGTTCAACATAAAATAAACCCTTCGAGAAAAGAACACATGACAAAGAAAAGCCGAGGGGGTTCCTAACACATATATACATTACAATGAAATCAAGTAGTCCCACCCCCAACTAAAAAATTATGCACTGCCCCTAGTGCATCAATGTGAGCATTAAAAAAAGGGTTAAGACTACCCGAGGAGCTCTAGGCGCGGTGCTCATCCTGATATGCACCCACCGCATCAGTACCGATGGGTGCTGCATCAATAGTGCTGCTAGGAGGCTCTGACTGACTCTGTGGGAGTGGGTCCTCTTTAAGGACAGTAGTCGCGGCCTCCTAAGGTACCACAATGCTGGGCACCGTCTGCTCGACAAGGGGAGCTATGCTGGTCGATGCCCCCATGAACTGGTAGTGAACAAGGGACTGCCGTGTGGCTCTCTTCAGCTGGCATTCCTCTAATTGACTTGGATCCAATCCCTCACTATCATCCCCAAATCTCGGCCTCTTGCCTCTATCTTGGGTTGAGGGCTCCTCTTGTCACGACCCAACCAGACTGCCATGACGGGAACTCAGAACTAACCTACCGAGCACCTCTGAACATGCATCTCATAATCATCTCCAGGTGGACCACAAAGATAGCTCATGGGTATCATGATCTGTAAGGGCATATGCCACAAGATAACGACTAATTTCTATATAATCCTCAACAATTATAGTCATCATCACAAGCCGACAAGGCTGCCAAAATATCATACAATAATATAAACCGGTAGGGTTATGAAATGTCTAAATGTACACACATGTCTACAATCCTCTACATAGAATACAAGTGACCGTAAATATCAATACCAATAGATTACAGCTCCGAAGTAAGTGGAGTGCTCCTGAGAATCAGCTGATAAAGCACCTACGAATCTGATCCGTCTCTCTGCCTACCTGCGGGCATGAGCGTAGCATCTTCAAATAAAAAGATGTCAGCACGAATAATGTACTGAGTATGTAAGCCATGAATAACAACATAAGAAGAGGTATGGAACATAATATAAGATAAAGAGATAACATGTACATCTGATTGCCTCGTAAGGCAGATATCATGCATGCTTAGCTTTTTAAAGAAAACACTTTTCATGCATATCAAACATAATATCATCATTAGCCCGCGTCTGGGCCTCCCGCGTCTGAGGTATCCATGGCATGCCACCCACTAGTGGTGCTTCTCGGCCATATAGGCATGGTGTTATCATCGTTATCCATAGCCGCCCACCAAAGTCGTGCTGCCTGGCCATATAGGCACGATGTTATTATCATCATCCATAGCTTCCCACCGTAGTGGTGATTCTTGGCCATATAGGCACGGCGTGAGAAAATACATACATATACATCAAGCATGTATGAGAGCCCAATTAAAAGCTACAACTATATCGGAGTGACGTAAGGTCTGTAACCTCTAATTTATGTTATGGAACAATCATCATCTCTATATCTCACCTTGAAGGAACAATATTATAAGGTGAGATCAACAACAATGAATAAAATAAAGAAAATCATGAAATAAGCTCAGCTGTCTTGTGATAGCATCAAAATCATAAGCCTTGAAATTTCTAGAAATGGGGTCATCATCATCATCATTATCATCTTAGAAAACATCTATCTTTAGTATCATAAGAACTTTGAGAATCATGAACTTCTACATTTTGAGAATAAGGATGTTATGGAAAACATGTATGGGTGCATAAGAAGGGAATCATGCCTTTCTAAAGGAATTAACCTTAACATACCTTTCGGGTCTCCTTAACTACTTAATGTTTGTCCTCCCAAGCTCTTAAATCTACATTTAAGAGAATTAATACTATTGTTAGGCTTATCGTCACATGCTTGTCTTAAGCATTCAAACAAAATTCTTTTAGAATCTGCCAAAATTCGGGCAACATCTCCCCTGTTTATATCCCTTGCTCGAAATCACAATACCAACAAAGCAATAACAATAGCAACACTAGTATCCACAACATCATCACCAACACCAATATACTCAATAAAACATCTCACACGATGTTTTCCCAATTTCTCGACCAATCACTAGACTTTACGAAGCTTTAACAACTAAATTTCAGTAATACAATTCATAATATCAATAATAGAGAGTATCCTTACCTCAATCATTGTTCAAAAAACTTGGAATCATATTTATCGTCGGCGGCCTCCTTTGATTTTTCAAGATTTGTGGTTTAGAACAAGAACTACAAGACCTTATATGCTTCCCGAGCCTAAATCCAGAGGTTTTACTTGATTTGGGCTAAAAGGTTTATGGAGGAAGTTGGGAGAATGTTCAACGGGGTTAGAGAAGGTTTGGGGAGGTGGTTGAATGAAAATATGGGGTAAATCCCCTTTATATATTGTTCTAGGGTCAGTTTGCACTGACCTAGAACTGGCCGCGCACTGTAGCGCGCCTGTCGTGCACTCTAGCTGCACGTTTTTGCTCTGCCAGCCTGACTTGTAACGTCCATAATTCTCTACTCCAACGTCGTATCGACAAGCGGTTTATTGCGTTGCAAACTACACTTCATGAACTTCAATTTAGGCTTTTGCTTTACTTCAAGACTCCGCAGGGTCTAACTCGACTCCTTCCACTCAATTCCTTATAGGACCTTCCGGAATTCCTTCTATGCATCCTTTACTCATAAAATGTGCTTAATAATGCTTCATCACTTATACTCCAAAGTTGTTTTGCTTAGCCATAGTTCAACATACTTACGCATAAATTTGAGAAGTGCTTTTCCGCAAGTACCGGGTGTAACATCCTTCCCCCCTTAAAAAAATTCGTCCTCGAATGTTGTAACTTGCGAGCTCACGATGTTATCATTGATTTCTTGCAATGGTTGTCCTCCTTTAGACCCTGATCGTCATAATCTTATAATATGAGATCATCAGTCTTCGTTCTTGTTCCCCTAACTCTCTGTCGAACTCATCCATTAGTTTCATATCCTCATGCCCTTCTATATGTAACCAGTGGTCAGCTGATATTCAGTTATCATCCTGTTCCCATTAAGGTGATCTTGGCTCATAATCTCTACGGCTCTCCGCTGATCTTGCAAGTATTCTTAATTGTTGTACCCTTTTTACTTGCTCTTTACTTCTCTACTAGTAGACAAACTCTCTTGTTCAGATATGGCATCTTTCTTTGCTTGCATCTCTGGTGCTATTTTAGATTATCCCTCTTTGTAATGGTTGACCTTATATACATACTATATCATCTCCTTTTAATTCCTTGGTCGGACTCCTTAATTCCTTACAATATCATCATATTCATATTTGAACTTTTCCTTCAATTTCCTCTCCTCAATCTTAATATAATTACAAAATAAACTCATAAACATGGGACTATGATAAAATCCTACTTAATCATAATTTCCTTTCAATACGGGTATGCTTTACTCTTAAGTCGTTGGCTCTCTTATACCGGCGACTAATTGAGACTTAAACTAACTTCCATTATTTTTCGGCTCCTTATCGTCGTCCTTGCACCATTCTGTTGGCCATTTCATCATGGCGATTATTTATATGGTTCTATGTCATACACTCTCACAGTTGATATAACCGGCGACTTGGGATTTCATGACTTACGAGGTACTCCCTAATCTCAGGCAATACTGCTGTCTTGCTATCCATAGGCACACTATCTTTATTTCCTTTGAAGATTATTGAACTTCCTATAATTATTCCTCTTTTAAAGCTTTCACCTCTTCTAGTGCTACAAGTTATTTTTAGTAGTCCCGATTGTCCCTTATACTCATCCCTGGTCACATATGGCTTTTCTTACTCCTTCTGTTACCCCTTGGAGTACTTTACCACATATCTAAATGTACCTAAAATTTCTTCGGCGCAATTGATTCGAGTCATAGTCCGGAATACAACGTATCGTATTGACGAAACTTATTCTCCTTTCCATTTTTGAATCATGATATACTTGCATTTAATCCATTCTCACTTTTCTTTAGCACATTCTTGACATATCGGTTCATCTCAAAGTTTGGCTCCTTCAATCCAGTATATTTCCCTCTTTTGAGATTGGTCATATTATAGTTCATCTTAGTAAAGGATGTTCTCATATACTAGTAACCTTTGAGTATTAACCGTCTTTAATAGTCATCTGGCTAACCTTAGCGATCCTTCAACTCCTTTATTCCATATAATGCCAGAGTTCTTTTCATCTAGTTGAGTTTTTGCATCAAATTAAAATGCTTATACATACCAGATACAATTCAGATGCCTTCTTTATTGACTTTTCACTTCTACCTTTCATGACTAGTAGTCCCCTAGACTAATGAATTAATGGGGACATCGAAATTCATTAGGCCGCTTATGGAGTGTCCGACTATAACACGCTCCTTTAGCCCTAGTCTTCCTCCACAGCTATCTTCTTAATATCCTTGAAATTCTCCTTGCTCTAGGTTTCAATTCCGATTTATGTCTATACTATATCATTAAAAGTTGATACTCCACACCATCCATTCCCATAATCGTCCTGTCATTATCTTAGCTCATTTTATCCCGCAATTCTTCTTAACTTCTTGTTTGCATCACAACCATGCATCATAGTCCTTCTAGTGTTCTGTCAGTTCTTGTTCTTATCATGAAATCCTCAGAAAGTACACCCTTTCCTTTCTTCTTTCATCGAGTCTTCATCTTCCTTTATGATACTACAACTTGTACACATATATATCTCGAATTTTCTCGGTTTTCTTCATGATCGCAGCTTTGCATCTTTCACACAACCATTGTCTTACAATTTCAATTTGCTTTCCTTTGGGCAAGCCTACTAACTCATTAACCTTCTCCTTGTTGTCGGCGGCCACATAATTCCCTTTAACCATTTCTTTACACCTCCTCCTCCCTTTAGTCCTCATAGTTTTTATTGTTTTCTTTTACTCATAAAACGCCTGTTTCCATTAGTCATTCATTACTCTTAGCTTAGGGGACTTTGGAGTGTTTCGTTACGAGTGCGAATCCCTTTTGACGCTAAAAATATCTTCTTGGGGTACTTTCTCCCCTTAAATAGGCATACCAATCATGGGTTCTCATCCATTCTCCTGGTTAAATCTAAGTAGTTTAAAATTTCCTCGTCGCTCTCATAAGACCTGTTTATTTCTTCTCAAGGATACACCTTTATCCATTATTTACAACCTTCTTGGTTCTGGTTACGAACACGTATAGGTTGGTTCTGGGGTCCTCGCGTTCATTCTTTGTCACATACAACATTACTCTATCTCTCGTTGATTTATTTAAATTTGATCCTATCGTCTGCTTTCCTGCTTTCCTGCTATCATTCTAACCTTTTCCTCAAATATATTACCTGATCCTTAATGGGTATACATTTTCTTTGTCCAAGTTTCTCTACCCTTCACGGTATCATAACCTTCTTTTTCCTAATGCTCGTGCTTACATATTTTGTCACGTTACCGCTATCTTACTTTAATTCCCGAGAAAACCCAATCCTAATTCTCTCTGTAGTGCTTGCTACCTCAATTTTGACATACAACAGAATCAATACTTTTAACATGTCGTAAAATCAATCATAAGGGTATACATAATACATGATGTAACCACTCGTGACTTACCTTTTTATTGCTTTTCAACACCTTTTCTTGGGAGATATCCCGTTTTCATTTGATTTTGATTTGAACCCATGGCTTATTACGCCTCCCCTCTTTTGACCAACTAGTCAAACTTATATCTGGTAACCATCTTGAAATTCTAATCATAAGGCTCATATGCTTCTAATTTCTTTGAGTTATTCCAGGTTCTCATATTCACCATATGTCTAAATCTGTAGGTCTTCTTAGCACATCTTTCTACGTCCTAACTGTAAATCCTAACGATATAACTTTACTTAAAAATCTTTACTCGTACTTGTACACTGTCTCTTTGTCTAGGATAATCAACCTTGCATCCTTTACTTTCCTGTAGCAACCGACTCGATCCTTCTGATATTTTATCTTCACTTGTACACCTACTCTGTTCTCTCCTTACAAATAAACCGACATCGCACCTAATTTCTCTACTGTTAAATAACCTTCACAACACCCGTCTGAAAAATTGAGGTGAAGCCTTCTTATAAGGATTAGCTAGAAATACACCACATATTCCTAAGGTTGATACAATCTCTACTTCCTTCGTCGGCCAAGCAACATCACATTTAGAAGTTAAATAAACAATCCAGAAGACAATCATAATTGAAATCCAACTTACCTGACCATTTCTCATTCTTCAGTTCAAGGTCGTCATTAATACCCGAAGTAACTCGGCCATAATGATTCTCAAAATAGTACCAACTATCGAATACGCAGAATCCCCTTGAAATCGAATGACTGGTGACTTCTGAATCCCAATGTAAACTCACATCATATAGGAAACTCAGATAAAATGAGTCTGTGTGCCTGTCATCAACCCGTCCTGATCTTATGTATATATAAACTTCTAGAGTAAAAATTGTCCCTACTCGTTAACTTCCTTTCCCATATCAATATCTTTTCGTTATCTCTTACACACCAATCTATAAATCGTAATACTGCATTTGAATTCTTAGTGTCAACTTTCCCTATATCTTCAATGAGTCTCAATTCGCCCAAATCTCGAATGCAACTCATTCCAGTTCCTTTAATTTCTAATCATTTTTTCCCCTCTAAGGTTTTTCCCTTAAATTAAATTAAAATCATTCTAAAACTTCTCTTTGAAAGCAACTCATAATTGTTCATTCAATCATAACTTACCAAATATCTGATTGTCACACTTTCCCTTCACTCTTTCTCTATAGCATAGACATACAAACAATTCAATTTGAAAAAATAAATTGGCAGAGTTTCCTCTATACATCTTACTGCCTCATTCCTGCACACAGCCCAGAAAACACATCCAATGCCTCACAGAGCGATCACAATTACCCGTAACATATAGCTTAAGTTCTTATATCAAAGTCTATCAATATTAGTAAGGTAGGAAACATACCTTTCAGAGTATCAACTAGTTTTCTCATCAATTACCTCATAGGGGCATAATCAACTGCTTATCCATAATCAAAGCATTTAGGGTTAGAATCAGGGATATCACATCCTATAATTTAGCTCTACGGCATGATCTAAGATGAGAAGGAAGGGTCAATGGTTCCTAAATGCCCTACAGCCTCTTGTTTATAAGTGTGGCGCACTTCACACCAAAAAATAAGACTCTACTGGACACGACTCGTAGATATACCTTAGGACGAGCTGCTCTGACACCACTTTTGTCACGACCTAACAAGAGGGCCATGACGGGCACTCGGAACTAACCTATCGAGCACCTCTGAGCATGCATCTCATAATCATCTCTAGGTGGACCACAAAGATAGCTCATGGGTATCATGATCTGTAAGGGCTTATGCCACAAGATAATGACACATTTCTATATAATCCTCAACAATTATACTCATCATCACAAGCCGACAAGGCTACTAAAATATCATACAACAATATGAACCGGTAGGGTTATGAAACGTCTAACTATACACATATGTCTACGAGCCTCTATATAGAATACAAGTGACCGTAAAGACCAATACCAATAGACTGCAGCTCCGCAGTAAGTGGAGTGCTTCTGAGAATCCGCTAATAAAGCACCTACGGATATGATCCGCCTCCGTGCCTACCTGCGGGCATGAGCGTAGAGTCCCCAAACAAAAGGACGTTAGTACAAATAATGTACTGAGTGTGTAAGGCATGAATAACAACATAACAAGAGGTATGGAACATAATATAAGATAAAGAGATAACCTGTACATCTGATTGCCTCGTAAGACGAATATCATGCATGCTTAGCTTTTAAAAGAAAAATATTTTCATGCATATCAAACATAATATCATCATTAGCCCGCGTCCAGGGTAACCATCGCACGCCGCCCATTAGTGGTGCTGCCCAACCATATAGGCACGGTGCTATCATCGTTATCCATAGCCACCCACCGAAGTGGTGCTGCCCGGCCATATAGGCATGGTATTATAATCATCATCCACAGCCACCCACCGTAGTGGTACTGCCCGACCATATAGGCACGATGTGAGAAAATACATACATATACATCAATCATGCATGAGCGCCCAATTAGAATCTATAACTCTATCGGAGTGACGTAAGGACGGTAACCTCCGATTTATGTTATGGAACAATCATCATCGCTATATCTCACCTTGAAGGAATAATTATTATAAGGTGAGATCAACAACAATGAATAAAATCAAGAAAATCATAAAATAAGCTCAACAATCTGGTGATAGTATCAAAATCATAAGCCTTGAAATTTCTAGAAATGGGGTCATCATAATCATCATCATCTTAGAAAACATCTATCTTTTGTATCATAAGAACTTGGAGAATCATGAACTTCTAACTTTTGAGAATAAGGATGTTAGGGAAAATATTATGGGTGCATAAGAAGGGAATCATGCCTTTAGAAAGAAAGGAATTAGCCTTAACATACCTTTTGGGTCTCCTTAACGCTTGTCCTCCCAAGCCCGTAAATCTACATTCAAGATAATTCATACTATTGTTAGGCTTATTGTCACATGCTTGTCTTAAGCCTTCAAACTAAATTCTTTTAGAATCTGCCGAAATTTGGGCAACATCTCCCCTATTTATATCCCTAGCCCGAAATCACAATACCAATAAAACAACAATAATAGCAACACCAGTATCCACAACATCATCGCCAACACCAATATACTCAATAAAACATCCCACGCGATGTTTTCCCAATTTCTCGACCAATTGCTAGACTTTACGAAGCTTTAACAACTAAATTTCCGTAATACAATTCATAATATCAATAATAGAGAGTATCCTTACCTCAATGAAGGTTGGAAAAACTTGGAATCTTATTTTTCTTCGGCGGCCTCCTTTGATTCATCGAGATTCATTGTTTATAACAAGAGCTACAAGACCTTAACGGCTCCCGAGCCTAAATCCCGGGGTTTTACTTGATTTGGGCTAAAAGCTTTATGGAGGAAGTTGGGAGAATGTTCTAGGGGGTTAGGAAAGGGGTAAATCCCCTTTATATATTGTTCTAGGGTCGGTGCTTTACCCGCACTTTAGCGCGCGTGTCGAGCACTATAACTGCGCGTGTCATGCACTGTAGCTGTGCGTTTCTGCTCTGCCAGCCTGATTTGTAATGTCCATAATTCTCTACTCCGACGTCGTATCGACGAGCAGAAACTAGACTTTATGAACTTCAAGCTAGGATTTTTCTTTACTTCATAACTCCTCATATACTAAAAGATATTCTTTCCCTAAGTTATCTCATACTTTGTTGTTCAAAATAACGCTCAACTTTTTTCAAAGTCATACTAACTCAACTGCTTCCACTCAATTCCTTATAGGACCTTCCGGAATTCCTCATATGCATCCTTTACTCATAAAATGTACTTAATAATGCTTCGTCCCTTATACTCCAAAGTTGTTTTAATTAGCCATAGTTCAACATACTAACGCTCAAATTTGATAAGTGCTTCTCCGCAAGTACGGGGTGTAACACCTCTCTTGACAGTCACACCACTGGCACCAAAAACGCCAAATCTATCGGTATTTCTAGTTGAGGAGGGATTGTAAGCACTCCCCCCTCCTTCACCTGTAGCGCAAGGACCTCTTCCTTCAGTTGCGTAGTATCCTTCTTTACCGTTTTTATTTTAGTCACCGACGACACCTTCTCCAACTCGAGGACTCTCCTTTCAAATACCATAAATTCTATTGTGAATCTGATGGTGTGAGTGGGTGAGGGACTGCTGTAGTGACTCCATCACCTTGGGGACTGCTAACGCTATTACCCCTTCCAACTCCTCCAACAAGCTAGCAATCTGTCTATCAGCTCTGTCCTCCTTGACATAGGAGTCGTGGAAGGTTTACCTATTAAATGGAATAATGATACCCCCAGGAAGTTTTGTAGATATAGTTGTGACCCTAGGAGTAGGCGAACCAGTCGTGGTAGCAGGCTCAGTAGTGGTCTCAGGGGCTGTTGAAACTTTGGGACCTAAAGAGGATGCGGGGCATCTGTGGGAGCTGGTGCTTCCATGGTGGCAGTTTTAATACCCTCATGGATCTCCTCAAGTATAATGCCCTCCTCTTCAGTCTGGTCAGATTCATACTGCACATGTGCTCGTGCCACCACACCACCTCGGGCTTCCAATAACACAGCCTTAACATCTTTATTCTTGCTCTTGGTTAAGCTATAGAAATGCTTCGCCTCAAGTCTATGGTCCCAGTAGGAGAAGTTCTGAACCCCTGCCTTTAAACAATGACTCGTAATCAAGCACGGGAAAACCAAAGAAAGCCCATGTTATTTCACTCGTGTATGAATCTCATCTGCTATCAACATCTCTATATCCACTGTATACCGGGAGATGATGGAAGCCATTAAGATTGCCCGGTCAATAGTAAGATTATTATCCGCCTGAGTAGGGAAGATTCTGTTTATCAAGACGCTCCACCAAAACTCGGCTTCAACTTAGAGATCTATATTTTTAATCGGCACATTAGAGTTGGTACGCCACCCTGGGTTATCTCCTGCAATCACTGAAGCAACCCATGGTAATTCATTCCACTGATCAGGTTTGTTCCCCCCCCCCCCCCCCCGTTTTGTAGTCCAACTCATCAGCGTTTGCTGGCAACACATAGTCGTCCTCGAAGTAAACCTGGTTGATAGCTTTGCTGGAGAATTCAATCCTCAATCCCCTAACAGTGACTTTCGAAAGACGTATGCCTGTCCTAGCTTATTGGACTGGCCTGTACCGGTTGTTTAACTTTGCTGCATAATTGGCATAAAACTCTCGTATAATAGCCTGTATACATATGCCTGGTGGGTGGCTAAGGAAACCCCATCCATGGTGATCAATGGCAGCCTGAATGTTGGGGAAATGGTCCACCCCATCGAAACTGATTCTCCTCTCCTCATAGATGCTCCGGCGAAACCCAAGTCCTCCTTCCTTGGGCTATAGCCCTTTCTCATATATCTCATTTGACCCTTGCATCGACAACCAAATAGCATTCTCAGACCTCTCATACATTCTGTTCTCATTTTATCTTACCGCTTCCTCAGCATCAGACTCCTCTGGCATGTTACTCGCCTCCTCCTGAGTGGCCAGTTCTGGAAACCTAGATGATTGCTCTCCATCACTGTTAGAGTCGGTGTTCCTTACTGAGGACCCTTCTATAGACTGGGGGTTTGCTGGGGTTTGGGTTGTTCTATGCTGCCTCGTGAGTCGTGTTATAGGGGACTGATCCTTTTCATTCGATGGCTCAGGAGACTGATCAAGAAGCCTTGTTCTGGTTTGTGTCTGAGCTCTTTCCCTGCCCTGTCCTGTGGCTTGGGCATGACCCCTTCTAACAATATTCTTCAGAGCCATACCTGTGAAATACATATTAGTATATACCATAATGAAGGCTAAAACAAGGATATCATTGTACAAATACAAAAACTCTGACTCGGCCCGGAATGAGTCGGCCATATCAAATCTCTGGCCTGAAAACCATGGAGGTGCACTAGTCATAGAATGGCCTAAATGCCTAAAGAACTGCTGTTTGTGCCCGCCTCTATACTCACTCACCGGACCTGAAGATCTAGCCCTCTTGCTATGTCCCCTATCATGCTCACGCTCACTCCTTTGTTGTTGTAGTCTTTCTTCTAAACTTTAAGCGTGGGCTTGAATACGTGAAATATCCATGTTGTCCTGAAGGGACACAGTCAAGCACCTATCCATCAAATGTGGCCCTAGGCCTTTCACAACGGTGCACTCGGTCACCCATATCCGCTACCATGGCCGAAGCATACCTAGCTAAAGAATTGAAGTGGAGACTATACTCTAAAGCACTCATGCTTCCTTGCCTCAAATTCAGGAACTTATAGGCTCTAGCTCGCCGAACCTCTGGAGGTAAATAATGTCAGAGGAAAGCATCTATAAATTCTTGCCATACCAGGGGGGCACATTGGCTCCCCGTGAAGAAATCCAAACCGTGTACCAATAGATCGCGACATCCCTCAATCTATAGGATGCTAACTCCACCGATTCGGTGTCCGAAGCATGTATCAACCGAAGCGTCCTCAACATTCCATGAATAAAATTCTGAGGGTCCTCATCCAGCTTTGATCCAAAGAATTTCGGAGGGTTCAAGCTAATGAAATCACGGGCCCGTGCACTAACAGCCCTATCACCTTGCCCTGTACTTTGCCGCTGAGTCTGGGCAGCAACCAATTGAGTAAGCAAATGAATGGCCTCTTTTACATCTTGGCCTTAAGCATCTAGTGGAGGAGCCGGAGGTACTGGAGCTGGGACTGAGGCTCCCTCACGCTCCTCAGAACTAGGCACTGACTGGGAGGACTGAGATTGAGCCGCATTCTGGGACTCACTTTCCTCTACAACTACTGGGGGCGCTCTTTCTTCCCGCTTTTCTGCCCCAGTATTGCCCTTTTGGGCTGCCGTTGCCTTTCTTTTTACATGAATCTCTTAAATACATAGCACATGGTTAAGGAAAAAGAAGTTCTTATGAAATAGCTCTATCGCACGATCTTATGAAGAAAGAAGGTCAATCATTCCTAAAATGCCCGCAGCCTCTTGTTTATAAGTGTGGCGCGCAACACACCCATAGCCAAGACTCTACTGGACATGGCTCGTAGACACACCCTAGGACAGAACTGCTCTGATACCACTTTTGTCACGACCCAACAGGAGGGCCGCGACGGGCACCCGATGCTATCCCACCCGGGCACCACTTATCATACTTTCACATTTACATCTAGGTGAGCCACATATCTAAATCATACTTTCTATCCATCAGTCATGCTAATCCCATTAGACAACAATACATTTATATCATCATTAACAACTATGCCCATATTAATGTACATAAGCCGACGAGGCTAACAAAATGATATCCAAAATATAGGCCGACAAGGCCAAATGCATCTAACCATATACACATGTCTACGAGCCTCTAAGAAGAGTATGTCATATTATATAGGCTAGAAAGGACCCCGCTATGCCCAAAAATATGTACACAAAAGAATCAATACCAAAAGTTGTAGCTCCGAATGAGATGGAGCTCCGCTATGTAGTCCCTGAGTAATAAGGCTATAGATCAAGTCTGTCTCTCTGGCCACCTGCGGGCATGACGCAGCGTCCACAAACAAAAGGACGTTAGTACGAAGAATGTACTGAGTATGTAAATCATGATCAACATCATTATGAAAGCATAATAGACAACGTAAGAAATAGCATAGGATGGGAGATAGTAGAATCATCGTCATCAACACTTACTCGCTTTTCATAGGGACTTTCGATTTCTAATGCGTGATTGTGTACATACATCCATAGCCGTATTCGTATTCATATACGTACTCATTTACATTTCGTATCTATAATCATATTCATATACATATCATTTACATAGCATACCCGACCACGAAGGTTCGGTGTTTCACATACCCGACCATTCGTCACTATTGTCATTCATTACATCTACCCCTAGAGGATTACTCATCGTATGAGGACCTTAGTACAATCGTAACATATCAAGAATTATGAGCTTAGTAGCTTTTGAAGATAACAACATTTGGAGGACATCATAGGCTTATAGAAGATTAGATATTTGGCCAAAGAACCATGCCTTATGAAAGAAGGGTTAGCCTTACATACCTTTCCATTCAACTATTCTATCGCTTGCACGTTCCCCTTCAATGCTCACGTTTCCACCTTCATTAGAGTTATACTATCATTAGAAAATTGATAACTAGCATACATGACTAAAGCTAGAGAAAATTGGACAGCATCTCCTATATTTATACGACTTCCTTCATATCATATATCAACTCCCAAACGTTAATAATACATTCACAATATCATAACAATAGTCTTTATTCATCCACATTATCCATATTTCTCAATTCACTTCCAATCATCCATATCCATAGTCATAACACACGATTACATTCATTCATATACAATGTCTATCCCATGTTCTTAACATCATTTATAACATAACCATATTACAACACATCAAGAATCATGACTCAATTCAAGCAATTACACAAAAACATCACTATTCTCACATTCAAGACCCATTTTCTATTTCCTTCTACAATCCAAGTGTTTCAACTTTCAAATACCTTAAAATACATGGAATTACCATAAAACTTACCTTAGATGGCGTGGGAATGAATCTTGAGTGGAAATATTTCACTTGAACCAAACCCTAGGTCATCTCCAATGGAATCTTTTTTAGTCCTCTAACCCTTGGAAGCTTTCTAAGACATAAACATTTGATTCTAGCCTTTGATCTTTGTGTTCTCTTGGAATTGAGTGGAATATTCTTAGAGGAGGGGTTTTTTGAGCTCTCAACACTTGTAGAAGATGAAAAATGAAGTAAAAGAACCCAAGGCATCTATTTATACAAACATTAAAAATCAGTTCGTTGGGACTTCCACGGACACTTATACGGTCCGTATAAGTGGTCGTGGTTCCCCAACCAGAAAATCATCTCCCTGTTGGGAGTTATACAGACACCTTATAAGGATCGCATAAAGTTATACGGACCCTATAATTGGTCGTATAACTCCACGTCTCTGAAATGGTTTCTGTCGTTTCGTTCGATCTCCAATCCTTATGGAACCTTTTTAACACTTGTATAATACTCCATTAACCATACAATAGGCTCTATAGCAGCCCTTCGAAACATCACCACATAAACATTAGCTCAATCATAGCGGAACCTTTCCGAACACGACTTACGTTTCGCTCCCTTCAACAAACTAAACTTTACATATTCATAGAACTTTGAAATCTTATTGTATGCACCTCAAGAAATCTAATCCTTCACTTAACCACGTAGGGATTTCATAATCACCTTAAGCTCACATTAGCCTATCCACAAGGCAACACATACGGAATTTCCGAGGTGTAGCAATTGGCCACTGGTCAGCCGTCGTTGATGGCTGGCCAGGCTGCTACCTATCCACCACCATCATAGAAAATATTCCAACCCAACTGGAAACCTCTAAGATCAAACACAACGACTTGTTTAAACCACACACTTTGAACCCCATGCATAACCCTAACCCTACGTCAACTATTCCTTTAAATACTATAAACTTTTGCAATGGTATACTAGTATTACGTTGGAAACAAAATGAAGTAGATGAGATGGAAGAACTACATACCATTGTTCTTGCGCAATGTGGGATTAAAGGACAGTGTGACATTGGTCTATTTAGGCATAGGCACGTATTGATACATTTATCTTTCAGGGAGGACTTTATTAATCTATGCTCCAAAGGGTCATATTATATACAGTCGAGGGATGGATGTTCTTATCAAATGAGGCCTTTAATTTATGATACTAAGTTCAAAATAGATGAAGAAACATCTAGGGTGATTACTTGGATCTCATTCCCATATCTTATGCCAACTTTCTTTGTTCAAGAATCTTTATTCTCACTTGCTTCTACTGTTGGAATTCCACTTCACCTGGATAAAGCAACTGAGAATAGAACTTGACCAAGCTGTGCACGAGTTTAAGTTTTGTTAGACTTATTAGCTGATCTTCCTTCCTATGTGAATATAGAAATTGAAGATGAGGAAGCTCAGGAAATTAGAGTGGATAAGGTAAAGATCTTATATGATTATTTGCCAAAGTATTGTTGTGAATGGAAGTTACAAGGTCATGGTGAAGATGAATGCTGGAATTTACATCTTGAATTAGCATATGCTGATGATTAGGAGAAAGGTACTAATGTTCAAGAGAATCGAAAACATGTGGTTATAAGTGAAGATAAGGGGAATTCATCTGTTGTGGTTACTAAACAGGACATGCCTATTAATACTGGAAGAGGAAAAGCTGTGATGCATAGCGATATTCCTCAAAATCCAATCCCTGAGAATAAAAGGAGGTTTAATGCTAGGTTATTGGATAGTGGCAAAGTGCTTGGTGATCCTAGAAATTGGAATGTAGTGAAAGATAATAGAGTTTTTGATAAGCTACCATCTACAAGCTCAGATGAAACTACTCAAAAACAAAGTCAACAGGTTGATGATATAGTTACTCATAAGAAGTTTGATGCCTTACAAGAATATAAGCAGGCCATTAAGGTCATCAATGCTGACAGTGTGGCTCAGAATGAAGAAGTGATCAACATTGAGATTGGAGATAATGGACTAATACAAGGAAAGGTTAACCAGATACAGCAACAGGCTTATCAAAGTGTATTAGTACAGCAAAAGGAGACTGAAGTTGTTGTAGAAGTTTCCATTGTTGTGGTGAATAGTGGAAAAGAAGAGTAGACATAGCAGAATGATGCATATTCAAGTCCAACTACATTAATAGTTAGTAATGAAGTTCTGCATAAAGAGGCACTAATGGAGGTGGAAACAACATCACAATCTCAAATAGCACAAAAAGAGGGGTCGATTGATTTTGAAATGGATCCACCTAATGAGGAAAGATCAGTGGAAGAACAACCTTTGATGGATTTGGTAGAAGCAAGTTTTTTGGTTGAAATACCTCAAGATCAACAGGTTACAAAGATAAGGGGAAATTCTCCAATGAGTGAATTACATGATCTGGTATCTCATAATATTGAAGAGTTGGCTGAAGGATCTGATACAGTAGGAAAAAAGGCAAAGATATTAGGTGTTTAGATGATGAAGAAGCTATTGCTACAGTATTGGATCATGTTACAAAAGAAGCAGATCTCTCAGCTAAGTCTTAGGTGAAAGGTACAAGAAATGCCAAGAAACAAGTAATTCAGGAAATCTATCCTGTAAGGGTGATGCCAAAAAGAGATACCGCTAAATCTAGTTATAAATGCTGATGAATGCTCTTTTTTGGAATATTAGATCAGCGAGAACTCAAAAAACTTTTCATAGAGTGTAGATGCTGCACAGGAACCACAAGTTCTTCCTGATAGCTTTTATGTAACCTTTCCAACATTTGAGACATATTGATCAAAATAGAATGAAAATTGGTATGCAGTATGCCAAGGCTAATTGCAATGGTAAAATATGGTTTTTTGTGAATGAAAACATTGATGTGGATATTTTGGAGGATACAACACAACAAATTACTGTTAAGCTGTTTTTCCAGGAGTTGCGCAAAAATATGGTGGTTACTATGGTGTATGCAAAGTGTGATGAAGTGAAAAGATTAACTTTATAGGACTGTTTGGGTAATCTATCAGCCACTATGTCAATGCCATGGTTAATAGGTGGTGATTTTAATGTAATTCTGAATGAAGAAGAAAAGATTGGAGGATTGCCTGTTTTCCCTCAAGAATATGAAGATTTTGCTTATTGTGTCAATTCCTGTGAGTTGTCTGAGGTTAAATTCAAAGGCAGTCCTTTTACATGGTGGAATGGTAGAACAAATAGAGAATACATTTTCAAAAGGTTGGATAAGATGCTTGTTAATGATCTGTTTCAATCCCAGTTTGGTCAAATTAAAGTAGATCAGCTGTCAAGGACGGGGTCTGATCATGCATCTTTGTTATTATCTTGTACTGGTCAAACTCAGATATTTATTAAAACTTTCAAATTTTTGAAGTTTTGGACTGAGTATGCATATTTTCCTGATGTAGTTAGGCAACATTGGCAAGGTGATTCAGCTGATGTTTTTCTGGCTTTTAAGAAAAAATTGAAAAGTGTGAAATCTGCTCTATCATAGTGGAGTAAGCAAACTTTTGGGGATATTTTCAAACAACTGAGCATTAGAGAGGACATAGTTAGAATCAAAGAAGACTTGTTTGAGGAATTCCCTACCGAAGTTAATAGAATGATCCTTCAAAGAGCACAAGATGAACTAAAGAAATATATGCATTATGAGGAGGAATTTTGAAGACAAAAAGCTAGTTTTGACTATTTTGCAGAAGGAGGTAGAAATACAAGATTCTTCCATAATATTTTGAAGGGCAGAACGAAGAGAACTCAGATAAAAAGAACACAAAACTCTTATGGTATTTGGATTGAAGGGACTGACAATCTAGCAGATGAGGCTGAGTGTAAGTTTTATCCATAAAATAACCATCAACTGCATTTTTCGCAATTGACTGTGTTATAGGATCTAGCCTTAGGTAGAACTTCTCCATTAATATGTTCTCCGGAAAACCATGAGTCAAATATTTCTGCAGATATTCTTTAAATCTCTACCAAGCTTCGTATAACTGTTCCCCCAGTCGCTGCTTGTTTTTCACGGATCTCAGCCTTCTTGCTAGGAGGATACCACTTCTTGAGAAAGACTGCTACCATCTCCGCCCATGTAGTAATAGAATTCCGAGGAAGCTTCTCAAATCACGTTCTTGCTTCTCAAGCTAAGGAATATTTGAAAAGCCTTAGCCGAATAACATCTAGTGACACATTGTTTTGGATATGATGAGCACATACATCCACAAAGTTTAGAAAATATCATTGAGGATCATTCTGGGTAGAGTTCTGAAAGTAGCCCTCAATCTTTAACAACTGGTAGAGAAAAGAGTCAATTTTGTAACTAGCAGCTCCAACCCAAGGATGAACAATAGCAGATGCATAGTCTTCCTCTGGTACAAGATCAGTGAAGACATTCTCTTCATCGGTTTCATTCGCGGGATCATTCAATTGACCACCCTGGTTACCAGCTGTTGCACGTTTCGCTGATTCTGATTCATGTTCACCTAATTCATCTGGAATAGCAAACAAGGTGTGATGGAATAAGAAACAGGCTTCAATTAAAGCAAACATTATTTAGTAATTTCAAAATCGTATTCCCCGGCAACGGCGCCAAAATTTGATATGCTCAAACTACACCTTTTATTAGCGTAAAGCGGACGATGTCAAATATAATAACCCAACAAGGTTGGGGTCAAATCCCACAGAGAATATGGTGTGAAAAGGTTACTAAAATCGTAGATTGCTTTATTTAGGTCTAATGTCTTACTCCGATGATTTTGTAGAAAGTTAGTTGTTTATGACTAATTGCTAACTAATTTCTTTGGATTGTAATGTATGGTAAAAGAAACCAAGGTTATGTTCCCGTCAGATAAAGTGTATGATCATGGGTATTGATCTTGATGTACTTCTAATGGATCGTTATATGAATGCACTTAACCTCTATGTGAATCTCTACTATTTCCCAATAAATAAAGATTATTTCTTTCTATGATTTTTCCAAATATAAGAAAGTCGATATGAAGAATGTTTAATTATGCCAAGTAAAATTTTCTTATTCCTAAGTGAATTTATTAAAAAAAGTTTAAAGCTTTGAGTTCTTGTTATTTATTCTTACCCAACCCTAAATATTTTCCCAAGTTAAATAAAGTTTATGGCTTTAATCAATGTTTGGAACCATTAATTATGAATGAAGAACGAAGAATAAATAAACCCTAATAGTCCATTATGCATACATCAATCCCAATTCCCAATCACAAAACACCCATCCTAGGGTTCTCAACCTTAGTAATTGATTTAGCTACTCATAAAGAAAGAAGAATAAAAATAGACAATTAAGATAATAATGCTTACTAATGATTGATTGGAATTGAAGAGAAAATAATTGCAATTGTTTGTAATCCCAAAAAGCTCCAAAAACTATGAGTATTCAATGCTAAGACAATTAAAACTGAAATCTGGTCAAGTGTAGTCTACAAAAACCCTACATCAAGTATTTATAATAGTCCAAGTCGTGGAAAATAAGTTGACAATAGTGCCCTTGTCGGATCAACATACGGACCGTAAATATTATACGGTCCGTAAAATCCTCAGCTCTTGTCCGCAAAATCTTATCTTAATGCCCAGATCTGCACTCCACTTTGACGGACCATAAATGTTTTATGGTCTATAGAACTGGACCGTCAATTCTTCCTTCCATGTGAGACATCCTGGACCTTATCTACGGTGGGATTTATGGAGCGTAACTAATATACGGTTCGTACTTTCTTCCGTGAATTTCCTCTCAACATAGCAGCTCTTTGTCACTGATCAACGATGGAATTGACAGTCCGTAAATATTATACGGTCCGGTTTTTTGCTCCGTAAAGTCTCAGCTTCAGTCACTTCTCTTTTTTGAACATCTGTTTAAGCTATCTTCACGACTTTCGCCATAAACACGATAAACACCTGTAACATAACAAAAACACATCAAAAGGCCAAAACATACTTGAAAAACAAGTAAAAATCGTCGTCAAAAAGCATCAAATGTGCCGACATCTCGCGACATATCACCTATGTATCCCTCCAGGGGAAATCAGGCCCTATCATAGTTCAGCTCACAAAAGGAGGATATATATTTTTCCAAAAAATCCTTTGGGCTAAACCTAAACTAGGACATCCCCAGACCTGGCCCGATAAGGACTTCCCATGTATCCCTACATAGGGTATTAGGTTGGCATGGTTCCTTGCATATTTATGGGGAGAGGAGTAACTTTTTTGTGCAAAAGCGGGGGGACACCTAATATCTACCCAAAAAATGTAGCTCTGCCAGTAGTTGTCCTTAAAAACTCGCTCTCTCATGTTAGCTTCCAATCATTTTAGAGCTATGGTGGGAGGATGACCAAGATCTCCCTGACTCTGATCATATGCTCGAGTTCGAGCTTGAAAGCATAACATTCTTCAATGTCGTGCCCCATGGCTCCAGTATGGAACAAGCATACCTTGTTTCTATTGGGCCCTAGTGGCAGGTTCTCCTGGACAGGTTCCATAGGTTTAACCCTTCCTACGACGGCTACGGTTAAGAAGATGCAGGAGTGAGATTCCTTGAACACTGTGAAATCAGAACGCCAAATCTGTGCCTCGGCGGTGACTCCTTCACCTAAGGTGGTAGGGTCATAGACTAGTAGGGTGTGTGGCAACCATAGAGTCTCGATAACCCTATCGTCTATCAGACTGACGATTCTTCTTCTTAGACCCAAACTGTCACGACCCAGCTGGAGGGCCATGACGGGCACCCGGGTACCTTTTATCGTACTCTCATATTCACATCTAGGTGAGCCACATGGCTTACTCATAATTTATATGCATCAATAATATTAATCTCGTTGGGCAACAACACAGTTATATCATCATCAATAATAATGCCCATATCCATATACACAAGCCGACGAGGCTATCAAAATGATATACAAAATATGAGCCGATAAGGCCAAGTACATCTAATCATATACAACTGTTTACGAGCCTCTAAGAAGAGTAGAGTATGTCACATCATATAGGTGGGACAGGACCCCGCCATGCCCATAGGTATGTACACAAAAGAATAATACCAAATGTTGTAGCTCCGGATGAAATGGAGCTCCTCTATGCAGTCCCTGAATATGATATCTGTGGATCAAGCCTGTCTTCCTGTCCACCTGCGGGCATGACGCAGCGTCATCAAACAAAAGGACGTCAGTACGAATAATGTACTGAGTATGTATAGCATAATCAACATCAAAACAGGAGCATAAGAGACAACATAAGAAATAGCATAAGATGGGAGAATCGGGAGATAGTAGCCATCATCATAATTAATTACTTTTCTTTCATAGGGACCTTCCATTTCTAGTGCGTGCTTGTGTACATACATATATAGATATAAATATCCATATCCATATCCGCATCCATATTTGTATCCGTATTTATATACATATTCGCATCCATAGCATACCCGACCATGAAGGTTCGGTGGTTTCACATACCCGACCATGACAAGGCTCGGTGTCGTACATACCTGGCCCTACCAAGGCTCAGTGTTATCCGTACCCAACCGAAGTGGTGTGCGCGCAATAGGTATCATACCCGTCCATATAAGCTCGGTGTTACTTAATAGTCATATATACTTAGACACGTATACATAAAAGTCCATAAGTATCATCAACATCATTGCCATCATCGTTTTCGTTACATCTATCCTTAAAGGATCAATAATCATATAAAAGAGGAGATATAATCGTGAATGTATCGAGAATCATAAGCTTTGGTAATCTTAGAGATAAAGTCATTTGGAAGACATTATGGAGCTCATGAAAGGATACATATAGCAAGGGAACCATGCCTTAATGAAAGAAAGGTTAGCCTTACATACCTCTTCGACCTCTTAGCTATTTAACGTTCACCGTTGAAGCTTGAATAATCTACATTTAGAAGTATTTATACCATGGTTAAGCCTTAATGATACTCTTCAATTCAAACTAGGATAATTCATGTTCTAATGAAATTGGGAAGCATTTCCCCTATTTCGTCAACTTCCACCATATCGCAAAAGAACTCCAAACAACCACAATAATATCCACAATATCATAATCAAGTATTCACATTCGATTTAGCCTTCAAAATTCATCCTTGTGTTCAACTTATGCTAGCTACTTCATACCCATTTTAGCACATTTTCATGTAATGCTTCTTCATCACCATTATTACTTTCCATAGCAAGATTATATCCATATCATACTAAGAATCATAACTCAGGTTAACTTACTACTCAAACACATCATAAAAACTACATTTGGAACTCATTTTCTACTTTCTCCTTCCACCCAAGTTGTTCAACAACTAAACATTCTTGATAATATGTAATAAGCATGAAAACTAACCTTTTATCTCATAAGAATGAGCTTTGGAGCAAGATATCAACTTATATGAAAACCCTAGCTTCAATATCCAAAGAATTCTTGGAGTTTATTAACCTTAGCAAGATCTCTAGCACATTGGTATCTTGATTCTTACCTCTTGATATTTAATCTCCCTTGGATTTTGGCTTGTGAAGTGGAAGAGAGGGTTTTTAGAGAGATTTTGGATCTGATTTGGTAAGATGAAATGTCCAAATGAAGTGGAGTAAGCGGAACTTAAAATCCCGTCGGGCAATTCTGCGCTCATTTTGACGGTCCGTAAAAATTCCTACCGACCGTCAAAATGGTGCGTAGGACTGCCCAGTAAAATATGGTTTGACTGTGACCATTTGACGCTGGGCTGGGTCAATTTGATGGACCGCAGAAATTTCTGCGGGCCATCAAATGGTCCGCAGAAATTTTCTGCTCAGACGGTCTGTCGTAGAATAGTCATAACTTTTTACTCAGACATCACATTGATGAGCGTTTTATTGCGTTGGAAAATAGACTTGATGAAATTCAATTTGGACAAAAGAAACAGACCAAAACTCCTCATATTCTAGGAGATATGCCCCCACCAATATGGACATAAATTCTGTCCGAATGTTTTGCAGAGTTTTACCAAAGTTCCCACAAACTCAATTCCTTTATTTGTTTGTTCTTAAATCCTTCCATAGCTCTTTTAATGGGCTTAAACCCCATAACCATAATATGTAATCTCATATATCCTAAGGTAAATCCCGTTTCCACGATTAGGACAACTACGCCTAACGAATCTCAACGGACGAAACTACGAGGTGTAACATTCTCCCCCTCTTAGAAACATTCGTCCTCGAATGATAGACTCTTGGGGATTCTACAAAAATTTCGCCATAATTTCCGCTATAATATGGCACTACCGTCCTGCACAGCAACCCAAAATACATCGCCTCACAGGGCTATAAAAACACGACAATAACCATGGCCACACACGACCAAGAAAACATTAAGAAAATCATTACATACCTGAGGTTAATGGTGTCTCTGCCTGAATCTCTTCTGAAGGTGAAAATAAATGTGGGTACCTGGACTTCATGTCCTCTTAGGCTTCCCAAGTCATTTCCTCTCTATTATTATTCTTCCATAAAACTTTAACTGAAGCTACCTCTTTGGTTCTGAGCTTTCGTACTTGCCTATCTAAAATGGCAATGGGGACTTCTTCATAAGACAATTGTTTAGTAACTTGGACATCATCTATTGGCACAATTCTAGAATGATCTCCAATGCACTTACGAAGCACTGATACATGGAAAATTGGATTGACTGACTCCAAATCCGCAGGTAGGTCTAATTCATAAGCCACTTGGCCTACCTTGCGTACAATTTCATAAGGTCCAATGTACCGGGGACTAAGCTTGCCCTTTTTACCAAATCTCATGACGCCCTTCATTGGCGACACCTTTAAGAATACCCAATCTTTTACTTGGAATTCTAAGTCTCTTCGACGAATATATGCATAGGATTTCTTACGACTCTGCATAGAATTATAAGCTTGACTTTCTCTATGGCTTGCTGGACCAAGTCTGGCCCTATCACTTTGGTCTCTCATACTTCGAACCACCCAATTGGAGATCTATACTTTCTCCCATATAAAGCCTCATACGGGGCCATTTTGATGCTATAATGTAGGGCTGGGCATAAATATTGAAAATCGAAAAACCGAACCGAACCGAAACTTCAACAAAGCGAACCAAACCGAACTAGTTTGGTTCGGTGTTTGGTGTCCACCTTCAAAAATCAAAACCAAAATAGCCGAACCGAAGTTTGATAAAACCGAACCGAAAAACCGAACACACACCGAAATTTAATACATTACCCAAAAAAATTAAAATAGTCTAGGCCCATTAAGTTTAAAGCCAAAAACCCCAATTGTAACAAGTCCTCTTTTGCATTTGTATCCCTAATTTTCTACTTCAGTTAAGAAAATCAAATATGTTAAGGAAGGCAACTAGGATGTGTCTTTAGGATTAATGTATGTCCTTTATGTGTTTTCTTAATTATTCTTACGGTATGTATATAACACCTAGTAATCCTATATCATGGTTATAGTTTTCTATTCTTGTATATCCTGTTTGTTTGATTTTGATTTCAATTTATCAGTTTTATGTTTTATTACTTTTGAGAACATGAATTAGTGTCAAGGAAATCGCTTCTAATATCATATCAAAAAAACCGAATTGAAAAAACCGAAACCGAACCGAACCGAACTTTAAAAAATCGAAACCGAAAGAACCGAACCGGACTAGTTTGGTTAGGTGTTCGGTGTCCACCTTCAAAAAACCGAACCTGAAATAGCCAAACCGAAGTTTGATAAAACCGAACGCCCACCCTTACTAGAATGATAACTATTATTATACGCAAATTCAATAAGTGGTAAGTGATCATCCCAACCACCTCCAAAATCCAATACACATGCTCGTAACATATCCTCAAGAGTTTGAATGGTACGTTCAGCTTGCCCATCCGTCTGTGGGTAAAATGCCATGCTAAGGCTCACCGAGTCCCTAACCTTTTTGGAAAGATTTCCAAAAGTTGGCTGTAAACTGAGTCCCTCTATCGGAGATAATAGATACTGGAACACCGTGAAGTCGCATTATCTCTTTAACATAAAGCTTTGCATAATCTTCTGCAACATATGCAGTTCTGATAGGTAAGAAATGAGTTTACTTCGTGAGTCTATCCACAATCACCCATATAGAATCATACTTACGTTGAGAATGGGATAAGCCCGTAATGAAGTCCATGTTAATTACTTCCCATTTCCAAGTTGGAATTTCTATAGCTTGCAACAATCCACTCGGCTTTTGGTGCTCAATTTTCACTTGCTGACAGTTAGGACATTGAGCTACGAATTCCGCTATATATTTCTTCATCCCATTCCACCAATATATAGATTTAAGATCATGATACATTTTCGTTGCTCCTGGGTGAACAGAATAACGGGAATAATGGGCTTCTCTCAATATTTGGTGGCATAATCCCGCAACATCAGGAACACATAACCTGCCTCGGCATCGGAGAACTCCATCTCCAGAAATCTCAAATGATGTCTTCTCCTTCTGAGGGAGTGTATTTCAGTAATAAATTAGCATGGGATCTTCGTGTTGACTCTCTTTCACTTCCACTACTAGTGACGAGACCGTTGCATTTTTAATGATAGCTCTCATATTACCTGAGTCCACTACTCGAACTCCTAGGCTAGCTAACTGTTGGAGCTCATGAGCTATCTCTCTTTTCTCTGGGTGAACATCACATAAACTTCCCATAGATCTATGGATAAGAGCATCAGCCACTACATTTGCTTTCCCGAGATGATACAGAATGTCAATATCATAATATTTCAACAATTCCAACCACCGTCGTTGCCGTAAATTCAATTATTTCTGCTTGAAGATATACTGAAGGATCTTATGATCTGTATAAATATCAACATGGACGCCATACAAATAATGTCTCCACATCTTCAATGCATGAATTACTGCAGCCAATTCAAGATCATGGGTCAGATAATTTTTCTCATGTTTCCACAACTGTCTTGAAGCATACGCAATCACCTTACCATGTTGCATCAACACATATCCTAACCTAACCCCTGAAGCATCATAATAGACAACATAACCTTCCGATCCCTCTGAAAGTGTCAGGACTGGTTCAGAAGTTAATCTATCCTTTAGCTGTTGGAAACTACATTCATTAGCATCTGTCCATTGAAACTTAGCTAATTTCTGGGTCAGCTTCGTGAGTGGTGCAGAAATAGAAGAAAACCCTTTTACAAATCTCCTGTAATAACCTGCTAAGCCCAGAAAACTACGGACCTCCGTAGGTGTTGTGGTCCTTGGCCAAGTATTCACCGCTTCCATCTTTTGGGTATCTACCCGAATACCATCGGCTGAAATAATATGCCCCAAAAATGTCACCGAGTTCAACCAAAATTCACGCTTAGAAAATTTGTCAATTAACTCTCGAGTTTGAAAAACTCCAAGAACGGTACGCAAATGAACCGCATGTTCTGCCTCGGACCTAGAATATACCAGGATATCGTCAATGAACACAATCACAAATAAATCTAAGAAGGGCATGAACACATTGTTCATCCAATCCATAAATACTGCCGGTGCATTTGTTAGCCCGAATGACATTACTCGGAACTCAAAATGATCGTATCTTGTTCTGAGGGCTGTCTTAGGAATGACTTCCTTTGTAACTCGCACTTGATGATACCCGAATCTCAAATCTATCTTTGAAAACCATTTGGCGCCTTGCAATTGGTTAAATAAATCATCAATCCTCGGAAGTGGATATTTATTCTTGATTGTCACCTTATTTAACTGCCGATAGTCAATGCACATTTGCAAAGAGCCATCTTTCTTTCGCACAAACAACACAGGTGCTCCCCACGGCGAAGAACTAGGCCTAATAAAACCTTTTTCAAGCAAGTCCTTCAATTGATCCTTCAACTCTTTCAACTCTGCGGGAGCCATTCTGTAAGGAGGAATGGATATGGGTTTTGTGTCCGGTAGAACATCACTAGCAAAATCAATCTCCCGTTCGGGAGGGAGACCTGGAAGCTCTTCCAGGAATACATCTGGAAACTCATTCACCACTGGAACAGACTGAAGAGTTGGCGATTCAGCTTCTACATCTTTAACCCGAACTAGATGGTAAATACAACCTTTGGCAATCATTTTCCTTGCCTTGAGATAGGAAATAAACCTACCTTTTGGGGATGCAGTATTTCCTTTCCATTCTAAAACTGGTTCTCCCGGAAACTTGAAGCTAACCATTTTCATCCTACAATCCACATTGGCATAGCAAGAAGCCAACCAATCCATGCCCATGATAACATCAATGTCCACCATTTTTAACTCATGTAAATCAACCATAGTACGATGGTCACAAATCACAACTATACAATTTCTATATACTCGGCTAGCTATTACAGGTTCACCAACGGGTGTAGATAACTCAAAAGGTTTGATCGATTCCGGTTTGACCCCAAATCGACCTGTAATATATGGAGTAACATATGACAACGTGGAGCCCGGATCTATCAAAGCATATACATCATGAGAAAATACCGATAATATACCTGTGACGACATCGGGGGAAGACTTAAGATCTTGGCGTCCAGCCAAAGCATAAATACAGTGATGAGGAGCACTCCCTCTACCGCTACCATGGCTGGCCGGCACCTGCGAACCTTGCCCTATAGGGCGTATCGATGATGAAGACCCGACTGTCAATCTTGAAGGCTGGACTCTACCCATACCACCAACCGAGGGGAAATCACGCATGATATGGCCTAGCTGACCACATGTATAGCCAAACTATGAACCTATTTGACACTGGCCCCAATGTAACTTCCCACACTAGAAACATCGTGGCACGGGTGGCCTAGCCTGATTCAAATAACCCCTGAACTGAGAACCCGAAGCCCTAAAACTCTGACTCGCCTCGGAATGAGTAGATCTATCAAATCTCTAGCCTATAAACCATGGAGGCGCACTAGTCATTGTTACGCCTTATTTTGAACTGGGTCCAAGATAGTTTGCAACTTCACGGTTCTTCTAACTAGTTTTAAAAGGGTTAGAGTCACCACCTTATTTTTTAGGAAAATCAGGAAACCTATATGTATTTGTGTGTCTACTCCATTTTAGTCCACGAAACCTATGAGATTCTAGATAAGGGTTTTATTTACCCCGAGGGGAAGGTATTAAGCATCCCTCAGAGCCTGTCCGAAGACAGTCCTTAAACTTAGTTTAACTAAACACTAGAGGGGGATTATCTATCTGTTTATCATTATTATTACCTGTTTTCAAAATGTTATGATTTCATGAAAAGCTACACTAATTGATAATATACTAAGTATATACAGTGTATGAAAATGTATTTATATCAAGTATAAAGTGTTTATAAAGAATGTATATTAAAAAATAATATATAAAAGAGAATGTACCTCGTAAGTATAAAAGTGTATAAGGATTCGATGAAGCCTTCGGGTTCCTTCCGAGTGTCGTCTTCGGGATGTGTCTCCGGGTACCTGTATAAACACTTAGTAAAAGTGTTAGTAAGAGAATAAATAACTATCGAATGAATTAAAGAAATAACAAATAAACTTAACATAAAAATCCGTCTTTTGTACAGGGGAGGCCTTGGAAATCGACGGAAATTTCTTCATCAGCCAAAAGTGTAGTATTTGTAATAAATTGCAAGATGAAAGAAAAATGTATTATTTAAAATAATTTGAAAAGTCAATAAGTAAAGGATGTGACATAAAGTCTTAAAAAGGGTATTTGACAAAAGTGAGGGTGAAACTTGATTTGACCTTAGGATGTAGTGTAAAAGTGTATATGTAAATGATGTATATAAAGGAAATATGTGAATATAAAAATGAAAATATATGTAAATGTAAATATGATGTAGAGAAAATGTAAAGAGCAAAAATGTGTAAAGAAAAATAAAATAGGCATGTAGTGTGGTGGTACAAAAAATGTAAAATAAAATGCTTGAAAATGTATATATGTATAAAAAATAAAAATAAAAATTGTAGAGACAACATAACAAAATATAAAGATAATGTATGAAAAATATAAGGATAATGTAGAGACAATAAAGTGCATTCTCTTTAATGAAAAGTTTCTCCCTTTTTCACTTAGCAGTTAGGTAAAGTATGTACATGTATAGGTATATAATGTATGGTATAAAATATATAAAAGAATATAGAGATGTAAAATATGTAAAGGAAAAAATGTGGGTTAAAGTGGAAAAAAGATGTATGAAAAATGTAGAGAAAATATATGAAGAAAATGTAGAGAAAATATAAATAAAATGCATGAATAAATGTAAAGGCAATACATGAATAAGTGTAGAGACAAATGCATGACTAAATATAAAGAGAAATGCATGACTAAATATAAAGACAAATGCAAGAATAAATGTAAAGATAAATGTATGAATAAATGTAAAGACAAAATGCATGAATAAATGTAAACACAGATGCATGAATAAATATAAAGACAATGTATGTTATGTATATAAAAAATATAAAGACAATGTATGAAAAAGAAGAGACAAACAAAAATATAAAGAGAGAAAGAAGATGCTAGCCTTGCTAGTCTTCTTATGAAGAGTGTAGAGAGAAAAAAAAATATATATATATATGTGAGGTAGTGTGAAGTGATGAGAAAAATGAGAGGAGAAGTCCCCCTTTATATAGGCAAGGGTAAACCACTTTTTATCCAAACCCATGTGCCAAAAACATGGGCTACACAAAACCATGGCTTCTCAAAACCATGGGCTTCACAAAACCATGGGCTAAATTTTATCTGTGTTTAAAATTAGTTCCTCCGACTTCCATGTAATAATAGACTGTAACTAAAATAATAAAGTATAAAAATATATTTAAGGTAATTTCGTGAATAAAGTAAAAAATGTGATTTGAATTAAGGAGACCTGCTAATTAATTAAAGTAAAATTGTATTAGCATGTTTTTTATATACAAACGACTTTAACAAAATAATTATTTAAAATGAAAAATAAATTGATAAAAATTCCTATTATTTAAAAATAAGGACAATCATCAATAAATTATATTAAAGTTAAAAAAAATGTATAAAAACAGTATTTTGTGCTATTTAATGACTAGGAAGCCTAAAGAAGTTAATTTTTAGATACAGAGGGCCAAAATTGGGTGTCAACAGCTTGTCCCTCTTCGACCGGAGAAGATGAAAGAGTTTTCGGACGAAGACGTTGACGTGTAGCCAATTTTGGCTCGGCAAGGGATTGTTAAAATGATATGTACAGAGAAAGTAGCCAGGCGTTAGCAGAGCTTTGACAATACTCTCCTTTCGTCTGCGGGGTTGTGATAAAAAGAAAAATGATAAAAAGGGAAGGATTGTTCAGGGCCGAAACATTCACGTACCCATGTCATCGCTTCCAAAATTGCCCCAGTGTCGAGCTAGGAGACGCTGGGAGGGTGCAAGATTGTATACTTGCTGGGGAAAGAATGATTCTCGCCCCGATGTGACCGAACTCTGGATAGAGCTTCCTACATATCTCGTCAATCACGAGAATCAGGTCAATGTAGTTCGAAAAATGATGACTAATGGATGTTGTGGCAAATTTTGATTGTCTGATCAAAATTTTGCCCCAGTGTTGTTGGAGTGGTCCTAGCCGGTGTGGGACGAAGAACGGTCGTGCTCGAATTCGAGTTACCTACACATCCCTGAAATGGGAGTCAGACCGATTGTAGTTCGAGAAAATGATTTGGGGAGGAAAATGATGTATTGCTATAGGGGTGACTAAACTCAGAGCCATGGATTAAGATGGACTACAAAGTTGTATGTCGGGACCCTGATGAAAAGATCGGGTTGTGTGCCGAAGCTTTGTATGGGGAGGAGTCCTGGATTGAGTGTGAAGACCTTGATGCATACTCCGGTTTGTGTGCCGGAGCCTTAAAATGAAATGAAATCTCGTGTTGTGTGCCGAGATCCTGATGCATACTCTTTTTTGTGTGCCAGAGCTTTGAAATGGAATACCCGTACTTGAAGGTGGACGCCTAAAAAAATAAATCAAAATAGCCGTATTTGAAGGTGGGTGCGTGACTGAAAGTAAAATACCCACATTAGAAGGTGGGCGCCTAAACTGAAATTTAAAATACCCGCATTAGAAGGTGGGCGCCTGAACTGGAATTAAAATACTCGCATTAGAAGGTGGGTGCCTGAACTGGAATTAAAATACCCGCATTATGAGGTGGGTGTCTGACTGAATTTAAAATACCCGCATTAGAAGGTGGGCGCCTGAACTGAAATTAAAATACCCGCATTAGAAGGTGGGTGCCTAACTGAAATTTAAAATACCTGCATTAGAAGGTAGGCGCCTGACTGAAATTAAAATACCCGCATTAGAAGGTGGGCGCCTGAACTGGAATTAAAATACCCGCATTAGAAGGTGGGTGCCTGAACTGGAATTAAAATACCCGCATTATGAGGTGGGTGCCTGACTGAATTTAAAATACCCGCATTAGAAGGTGCGCGCCTGAACTGAAATTAAAATACCCGCATTATGAGGTGGGTGCCTGACTGAATTTAAAATACCCGCATTAGAAGGTGGGCGCCTGAACTAAAATTAAAATACCCGCATTAGAAGGTGGGTGCCTGACTGAAATTCAAAATACCCGCATTAGAAGGTGGGCGCCTGACTGAAATTAAAATACCCGCATTAGAAGGTGGGCGCCTGAACTGGAATTAAAATACCTGCATTAGAAGGTGGGTGCCTGAACTGGAATTAAAATACACGCATTATGAGGTGGGTGCCTGACTGAATTTAAAATACCCGCATTAGAATGTGGGCGCCTGAACTGAAATTTAAAATACCCGCATTAGAAGGTGGGCGTCTGATTTTTTTTTTAATGCATTTTTTGTTGTTTTTGTTGTAAAGAATATTGGAAAATGAAGAAGTGAAGAGAATCGTGTCTTGACTTCAGTTGGTACCAACAATTAGTTTTGTGCATAAGAATTTCATCATTTTCTTCTCAGCTAACCGAGATTGACTTCGGGATAATTCCTATAGCTTCAAGTGGTACCTCAGACATACCTAAGTATTAACAAGATTTGTTCATCTTGCTTCAAGCAAAGGTTTTGAACTATACCTACCCTCATGTTTCAATAGCTCTCACTAGAAAGAAAGTCCCTTTTCACACATATTCAGTATTTTTTAACTTTGGGATGTCTAGAGAAGTACACTCAGAATCAGAAAGATGTTCAATGCATGCAATTGTGATACCATAGGCTTGGTCGTCATGTAAGTATCCACTAATGTGAGAACCCTTGGCATAGGATCATGTTGGGCTTGTTATGGGTTTGTAATGTAGGCTTGGGAAAAGGGTAGGATATCATTTGGGTAATGAGTGACTAATTCTTCCCTGAGCATTGCACTATGTCTGTGCTTGGTATTTTGTGCTCTGACACTGATCTGCTTCGTTTTGTTGTCCCTTTCTTTTGTATTTGTGCGACTTCTTTTGCAAGTTGGGGCCCCTTTTTTTTTTTTTTTTTTTTTGGAGTTCGGGGTTATATGCCCGACACTCTGTGCGGATTAAGAGAATTGACCTGGGTTGTATGCCCGATGTCCTGATGTTAATTCCGGGTTGTATGCCGGAATGTGAAAAATAAAGATGAATGACGGGTTGTATGCCCGAGATCCTGAATGATGTCTGATGATTTTTTTTTTGGTTGGGCTCCTTCTTGCTTTGGAGGTCGTTCTTCATCTTTGTTTTTATGGGACTTTTATATCCTTTTGTCATTGGAAGCTTCAGCTTGGATCTTTATCCGAGATTGCACATTTCTAGTACGCTAGCTCAGGGAGGTTGGGCCAAGAGAGGGCTAGTACATGTAAGCACTCAGAAATGGTATAGACTTATGATGTGGTTGTCAAAGAAAAGGCTTTAGGCTCAAAGGGGGAATGCTAGGGATAATGTCATTTGGTAGGCTAGAAAGGCTCAAACGGGTCAAAGAAGGCCTACGATCCTTTCCTATGCCGAGTGTTACTCATAATTTCGCCTCAACAGACATTCAGGACAAGTTCTAGATCACAATGCAATGCCATTGAACGCTGTCTAAAGCTCACCACACAATGCACATGAAACAATGAGGTTGGTTTTGTTGTCTTACAAGCATGCAAGAGAATTTTTCAAGTGTCACTTAAAGTGTGAATGAGAGGTACCAATAGAATCTATGGTTTACCATGAAGTCAGTCCTCTCCATCATATTGATTGTTACTTGTTTTTTCCTATGCACAATTCTAACTATGTTGGTACCAACCAAGTCAAAGATATAAATCTAAAAAATATTTTTTTGTATTTTTTGAATAAGGGGTACCGAACCCAAGAAGGGTTGCCTACGTATCTCATCTTTGATGAGAATCAGGTGCGCGTAGTTCGTTCAGAGAGGTAAGAACAAAGAATTTTTTATTTTATTTTTTGATTTTCAAATAATTTTCGGACTTTTTTTTTTTTTGAATAATGAATACCGAACCCAAAAGGGCTGCCTACGTATCTCATCAAAGAAGAGAATCAGGTGTGCGTAGTTCTTGCAGATAGGATAGAAGGAAATAAAATATTTTTGTGATTTTTCAAAATATAGGATTTTTTTAATAGGGAATACCGAACCCAAAAGGGCTGCCTACGTATCTTGTCAGGACAAGAATCAGGTCAGACGTAGTTCGGGCAGATACGATGTTGTATGTGATTTGTATGATTTCTATGAATTGGTGATTGTATTGAAAAGAAGTGAGGCTATGAATAAGAATTCGTACCTGGAAAAGTCTGTTCCGGAGATGGAAAGAATGTACATGGCTGTTTTGTATTAAAAAAGAATGGTAAAGTCAAAATGATGGTAGCAAAGGCCGAAAATGGGTATGAAAAATAATGTGGCTGTGAGGGTGGTCGTAAAGACCAAAAAATGGGTGTGAGGGTTTGGAAAGGTTCCAAGCTCAACACAAGTCAACCAAAATTGTCCGATAAAGCAGACGAGGCGGAAGAAGATATGTCTAGTATATATGTATGTCTAGTATATATGTACAACTAAAGAATGTCTAATATATACAGTATGTTAAAAAAATAAAGAATATGTAAGATACAAAGAACATGTAGCAAATAAAGGATATGTGACAAATAAAGAATGAAATTAATCCGGCTAGAGCAGTGATCAAATTTATACGTACAACGGCCTAAGAAATCTAAGAGTAGATTCACCTAAGCTGATAAAGAATATTCGGATAACTGCGAGATGGCAAGTAGTAAAACTAGCCCACCAATCTCTGAAACTAAGGAGTTTGAAGAAGGTTCGGAGGAGTGCAAAGCACAACTCGCGTGCACAATGTGTGTATGTGTACGGCCAAAGACTCAATTGAAAGTGCGATGATAGTATAAAGAAAGCAGTAACATTTAGTCTTCAAACAAATAAGGAACACGAGTTTGGCTTTGCTCGCGTCCTTTCAAAGATAATATTGTAGCAGTTCATGATATATACATAACAAGTAATAATAATAAAAACAAATAAATAATCACATATCCCTCAAGTGTTCACTTAAACTAAGTCTGTTAAGGTAAAAACCTAGGTTATCCCCAGCAGAGTCGCCATTCTGTTACGCCCTATTTTGAACTAGGTCCAAGATAGTTTGCAACTTCACGGTTCTTCTAACTAGTTTTAAAAGGGTTAGAGTCGCCACCTTATTTTTTAGGAAAATCAGGAAACCTATATGTATTTGTGTGTCTACTCCATTTTAGTCCACGAAACCTATGAGATTCTAGATAATGGTTTTATTTACCCCGAGGGGAAGGTATTAAGCATCCCTCAGAGTCTGTCCGAAGACAGTCCTTAAACTTAGTTTAACTAAACACTAGAGGGGGATTATCTATCTGTTTATCATTATTATTACCTGTTTTCAAAATGTTATGATTTCATGAAAAGCTACACTAAGTGATAATATACTAAGTATATACAGTGTATGAAAATGTATTTATATCAAGTATAAAGTGTTTATAAAGAATGTATATTAAAAAATAATATATAAAAGAGAATGTACCTCGTAAGTATAAAAGTGTATAGGGATTCGATGAAGCCTTCGGGTTCCTTCCGAGTGTCGTCTTCGGGATGTGTCTCCGGGTACCTGTATAAACACTTAGTAAAAGTGTTAGTAAGAGAATAAATAACTATCGAATGAATTAAAGAAATAACGAATAAACTTAACATAAAAACCCGTCTTTTGTACAGGGGAGGCCTTGGAAATCGACGGAAATTTCTTCATCGGCCAAAAGTGTAGTATTTGTAATAAATTGCAAGATGAAAGAAAAATGTATTATTTAAAATAATTTGAAAAGTCAATAAGTAAAGGATGTGACATAAAGTCTTAAAAAGGGTATTTGACAAAAGTGAGGGTGAAACTTGATTTGACCTTAGGATGTAGTGTAAAAGTGTATATGTAAATGATGTATATAAAGGAAATATGTGAATATAAAAATGAAAATATATGTAAATGTAAAGAGCAAAAATGTGTAAAGAAAAATAAAATAGGCATGTAGTGTGGTGGTACAAAAAATGTAAAATAAAATGCTTGAAAATGTATATATGTATAAAAAATAAAAATAAAAATTGTAGAGACAACATAACAAAATATAAAGATAATGTATGAAAAATATAAGGATAATGTAGAGACAATAAAGTGCATTCTCTTTAATGAAAAGTTTCTCCCTTTTTCACTTAGCAGTTAGGTAAAGTATGTACATGTATAGGTATATAATGTATGGTATAAAATATATAAAAGAATATAGAGATGTAAAATATGTAAAGGAAAAAATGTGGGTTAAAGTGGAAAAAAGATGTATGAAAAATGTAGAGAAAATATATGAATAAAATGTAGAGAAAATATAAATAAAATGCATGAATAAATGTAAAGGCAATACATGAATAAGTGTAGAGACAAATGCATGACTAAATATAAAGAGAAATGCATGACTAAATATAAAGACAAATGCAAGAATAAATGTAAAGATAAATGTATGAATAAATGTAAAGACAAAATGCATGAATAAATGTAAACACAGATGCATGAATAAATATAAAGACAATGTATGTTATGTATATAAAAAATATAAAGACAATGTATGAAAAAGAAGAGAGAAACAAAAATATAAAGAGAGAAAGAAGATGCTAGCCTTGCTAGTCTTCTTATGAAGAGTGTAGAGAGAAAAAATATATATATATATATATGTGAGGTAGTGTGAAGTGATGAGAAAAATGAGAGGAGAAGTCCCCCTATAGGCAAGGGTAAACCACTTTTTATCCAAACCTATGTGCCAAAACCATGGGCTTCACAAAACCATGGGCTTCACAAAACCATGGCTTCTCAAAACCATGTGCTAAATTTTATCTGTGTTTAAAATTAGTTCCTCCGACTTCCATGTAATAATAGACTGTAACTAAAATAATAAAGTATAAAAATATATTTAAGGTAATTTCGTGAATAAAGTAAAAAATGTGATTTGAATTAAGGAGACCTGCTAATTAATTGAAGTAAAACTGTATTAGCATGTTGTTTATATACAAACGACTGTAACAAAATAATTATTTAAAATGAAAAATAAATTGATAAAAATTCCTATTATTTAAAAATAAGGACAATCATCAATAAATTATATTAAAGTTAAAAAAATGTATAAAAACAGTATTTTGTGTTATTTAATGACTAGGAAGCCTAATGAAGTTAATTTTTAGATACAGAGGGCCAAAATTGGGTGTCAACAGTCATAGAATGGCCTGAATGCCTAGAAAACTGTTGTCTCTGCCCGCTTTTAAACTCACTCGTCGGACCTGAAGATCTATCCCTCTTGCTATATCCTCTGTCATGCTCACGCTCACTTGTTTGTTGTTGTTGGCTTTCTTCCAAATTCTAGGCATGGGCTTGAATGCGTGAAATATCCATGTTGTCCTAAAGGGACGCAGTCAAGCACCTATCCATCAAATGTGGCCCTAGGCCTCTCATAAACAGGTGCACTCGATCACCCATATCCGCTATCATAGCCGGAGCATACCTAGCCAAAGAGTTGA
This sequence comes from Lycium barbarum, assembly GCF_019175385.1. Taxonomy (NCBI): domain Eukaryota; kingdom Viridiplantae; phylum Streptophyta; class Magnoliopsida; order Solanales; family Solanaceae; genus Lycium; species Lycium barbarum. The sequence goes on along the minus strand of NC_083347.1, from coordinate 96,663,015 downwards.
AATGAAAACTATACTCTAAAGCACTCATACTTCCTTGCCTAAGATTTAAGAACTTATCGGCTCTAGCTCGCCGAACCTCTGGAGGCAAGTAGTGTCGGAGGAAGGCATCCACAAATTCTTGCCACACCGGGGAAGGTGCATTGACTCCCCGTGAAGCTATCCAAACTGTGTACCAATGAACCGCGACATCCCTCAATCTATAGGATGCTAACTCTACCGATTTAATGTCCAAAGCATGCATTAACCGAAGTGTCCTCAACATCCCATCAATAAAATTCTGAGGGTCCTTATCCGGCTTTGACCCAAAGAATTTCGGAGGGTTCAAGCTAATAAAATCACAGGCCCTTGCACTAACAGCCCTATCACCTTTCCCTGTACCTTGCCGCTGAGTTTGGGCGGCAACCAACTGAGTAAGTAAATGAATGGCCTCTTTTACATCTTCGCCTGAAGCATTCGGTGGAAGAGCTGGGGGTGCTGGAGCTGGGGATGAGGCTCTCTCATGCTCCTCAGAAATAGGCACTGAGTGGGAGGACTGAGATTGAGTCGCATTCTGGGACTCACTTTCCTCTACAACCGTTGGCGGTGCTCTTTCAACCCGCCTTCCTGCCACTGTCTTGCCCTTTTGGGCTGCCGTAGCTTTTCTCTTTACAGATAGTTCTGAAATACATAATACACGGTTAGGGAAAAATAAATTCTTATATCATGGCTCTATCGCACGATCTTATGAAGAAAGAAGGTCATTCATTCCTAAAATGCCCGCAGCCTCCTGTTTATAAGTGTGGCGTGCAACACACCCATAAACAAGACTCTACTGGACACGGATCGTAGACACACCCTAGGATAGAACAGCTCTGATACCACATTTGTCACGAACCAACCGGAGGGCTATGACGGGCACCGGGTGCTAACCCACCCGGATACCTCTTATCGTACTCTCATATTCACATCTAGGTGAGACACATGGCTTACTCATAATTTATATGCATCAATAGTACTAATATCGTTGGGAAACAACACATTTATATCATCATCAATAACAATACCCATATCCATATACACATGCTGACGAGGCTATCAAAATGAAATACAAAATATAAGCCGACAGGGCTAAGGACATCTAACCAAAGACTACTGTCTACGAGCCCCTAAGAAGAGTAGAGTATGTCACATCATATAGGCGGGACAGGACCCCGCCATGCCCATAGATATGTACACAAAAGAATAATACCAAATGTTGTAGCTCCGGATGAAATTGAGATCCTCTATGCAGTCCCTAAATAAGATATCTATGGATCATGCCTGTCTCCCTGTCCACCTGCGGGCATGACGCAGCGTCCACAAACAAAAGGACGTCAGTACGAATAATGTACTGAGTATGTAAATCATAATCAACATCATAACAGGAGCATAAGAGACAACATAAGAAATAGCATAAGATGGGAGAATTGGGAGATAGTAGCCATCATCGTAATTACTTACTTGTGTTTCATAGGGACCTTCCATGCCTAGTGCGTGCTTGTGTACATACATATATACATATAAAATATCCATATCCATATCCGTATCCATATTCGTATCCGCATTTATATACATATTCACATCCATAGCATACCCGACCATGAAGGTTCGGTGGTTTCACATACCCGGCCATGACAAGGCTCGGTGTCGTACATACCTGGCCCTACCAAGGCTCAGTGTTATCCGTACCCAACCGAAGTGGTGTGCGCGCAATAGGTATCATACCCATCCATATAAGCTCGGTGTTACTTAATAGTCATATATACTTTGGCACGTATACATAAAAGTCCATAAGTATCATCAACATCATTGCCATCATCGTTTTTGTTACATCTATCCTTATAGGATCAACAATCATATAAAAGAGGCAATATAATCGTGAACGTATCGAGAATCGTAAGCTTTGGTAATCTTAGAGATAAGAGTCATTTCGAAGACATATGGAGCTCATGAAAGGATACATATAGCAAGGGAACCATGCCTTAATGAAAGAAGGGTTAGCCTTACATACCTCTTCGACTTCTTAGCTATTTAGCGTTCACAGTTGAAGCTTGAATAATCTACATTTAGAAGTATTTATACCATGGTTAAGCCTTAATGATACTCTTCAATTCAAACTAGGATAATTCATGTTCTAATGAAAATTGGGCAGCATTTCCCCTATTTCGTCAACTTCCACCATATCACAAAAGAACTCCTAAAAACCACAATAATATCCACAATATCATAATCAAGTATTCACATTCGATTTAGCCTTCAAAATTCATCCTTGTGTTCAACTTATGCTAGCTACTTCATACCCATTTTAGCACATTTTCATGTAATGCTTCTTCATCACCATTATTACTTCCCATAGCAAGATTATATCCATATCATACTAAGAATCATAACTCAAGTTAACTTACTACTCAAACACATCATAAAAACTACATTTGCATTTTCTACTTTCTCCTTCCACCCAAGTTGTTCAACAACTAAACATTCTTGATAATATGTAACAAGCATGAAAACTAACCTTTTATCTCATAAGAATGAGCTTTGGAGCAAGATATCAACTTATATGAAATCCCTAGCTTCAATATCCAAAGAATTCTTGGAGTTTATTAACCTTAGCAAGACCTCTAGCACATAGGTATCTTGATTCTTGCCGCTTGATATTTAATCTCCTTTGGATTTTGGCTTGTGAAGTGGAAGAGAGGGTTTTTAGAGAGCTTTTGGATCTGATTTGGTAAGATGAAATGTCCAAATGAAGTGGAGTAAATTATATAAAGCGGAACTTAAAATCCCGTCGGGCAATTCTGCGCTCATTTTGACGGGCCGTAAAAAATCCTACGGACCGTCAAAATGGTCCGTAGGACTGCCCAGTGAAATATGGTTCACTATGACCATTTGACGCTGGGCTGGGTCAATTTGACGGACCGCAGAATTTTCTGTGGGGCGTCCAAATTCCTGCGGGCCGTCAAATGGTCAGCAGAAATTTTCTGCTCAGACAGTCTGTCGTAGAATAGCCATAACCTTTTACTCAGACGTCACATTGATGAGCGGTTTATTGCGTTGGAAACTAGACTCAATGAAATTCAAGTTGGACAAAAGAAACAGACCAAAACGCTTCATATTCTAGGAGATATTCCCCCACCAATATGGACCAAAATTCTGTCCGAAAGTTTTGCCAAGTTTTACCAAAGTTCCCACAAACTCAATTCCTTTATTTGTTTGTTCTTAAATCCTTCCATAGCTCATTTAATGGGATTAAAACCCCATAACCATAATATGGGAACATGTAATCTCATATATCCTAAGGTAACTCATGTTTCCACGATTAGGACAACTACGCCTAGCGAATCTCAACGGACAAAACTACGAGGTGTAACACAAGCACTCATTAAAAGCATGATCGGCTTGATTGCAGTGAAAGGGGAATCTCTTGTAAGCATAAACCAATTCAGGTACTGGTAGTCTAGCTCGAGTGGTGAAAGGTATTCCGGCAACTTGCATCTTCTCAAACACGTCTTTGGAGATGACGGGTCGAGGACCCACTCGAAAAGGGTAAGATCGGGCTTTCTGAAGGCTATCCCCACCAAACGGCTGAATGAGGATATGCTCTTCCAAAATTCTCTGATACCATGGTATATGTAGCTGGCACCGGCTCTGGTGAAGGCTCGTAGTAGTCAGATCCTTCATCAGTGGGTTTGTAGTAGTCAGATTCCTCGTATACACCACGTCCTTCCACCTAGAAGTCAGGGAACATTTCCAAATGATCGAGGTCCCTCTCAGCTTCTATGTTTACATGTTTAGATTCTTCCTGTTCCATACCTTGAGGTTCAGCTTCCTCTGGCTGTTCTTCTTCAGCTTCTTATGGTTCAGGGGCTTCCTCTTGAGGCTCCAACTCTTCTTATGGGTCCGACTCCATTAGCCATGGGTCGAATTCAACTCCTTGGTTCTCATTTCCCTCTTTCGGCCTCCTTTCCAGCGGTACCTAGTTCAGCACCAACTCTCTTACTTCTTCAGAGACGTTCTCTTTATAGTATTATTCCTGGGGCATCCCTTCTAATGGGGTACCAACCAGATCCAGTAACCTATTAACCTCTTCAATCTTTCTGACTATCTCCTGAAGATGCTCTTCCATCTACAGAACCTAGAGTCATAGCATTTCAGCTGTCTCTCCTAGGGTGAGCATGTTCTGATCTCCTTGGTTTGCCATCTGTAAGTTAAACTTTTAGTGGAGATAAATAAGGGTAAGATTTAAGTCAATCGATTTTTCTTTTAGGTATGTAATTTAGATCATTGGATCAGTTGCATTCAAGCTTTAATGCATGATATCACATATAACAAGTAGGCATGTGAAACACGTAGCAAGCAGTCATGTAATTTTTGTAAATGGTTATACTACTCGTGTTCCTAAGGCCTTTTGAGCCAGGGCTATCCTAATCGTTTGAAACATGCAAGTGCCACTTGTAAGGATGAACCATTGCCCTAAAAATCATCATTCATTAATAATAATAATATCTTCAACAAAGGGATTACAAAAGATGATGAAGCCGACATAGGGCTATAATAATAAAATGGGAAAGTAGTAAATCAGCAGAACTCTCCTCCAACGGCTGATGTCGAAGCTTGATCTGTCTTAGCCTTTTTGACCTTTCGAAGGACGGTCTGAATGTGGAGACGTGTCTGATACAACTCTATTCTAACTATCACAAGGTGTGACTCCTCCAGACACTCCTTCAGGCTATCCTCCTCTCGAATCAACCCGTTTCTGACTTCGGTCTGTGTGGATCAATTTGCGATTACATAATGAAGTATAGGCCCCGATATATATGTGCCGTCCTAACAACCTTGCAGCCAGTCGTGGTAGCCTAGGTCACTTGCTTCAAACCTGTCTATGGCTAAGGTGTCTGGACCCCATTTCACATAACCGTTCCACTCTCTGAGAATTACTAGCATTCTTGATTTTCTATTTTTTGTGCTCGATGATGAACTGTTCGGGGTTCGCTACTTAGGGTATTACTTGCCTTCTCCCAAACTGTCTCAGAACTCGAGAAAGATAGTAGGGGCGGATTCCTCGGACTCCAACTAATTGTACAAATGGGAAATTCTTGCCTCAAACTACAATGGTCTCGGAAATAAATTTAGGAAACATCCATTGGATCCGATCTTCAGTCAAATCAGCGAAGAAGCTAGACCAACCATTTTTGGACACATATCCGAGATCTGGACAGTAGTTTGTGAGGCGATCCATCCTGTTCTGACGATTCAAACCCTGAACCTCTTTTGCCATGTTGAGGTGTTTGATAATCCACCATTGCAGCAACATACTACACCTTTGGAAGTATCAGAAGTGGTTTCGGCATTTATCTAAGGCCCGGAAGATGGCTTCCAAGATGATACAGGCTAGATCGAACTACCTAGTCTCTTAATCTTTGGTCACGCTGTAGAAAATAGACTGAGCTAGGTGGATCACTCGGGTGTCTATAGCTAGTGACACATTTTTTTGGAACACCGTGGTACCCAATAAGGCAATGGAAAATGCTAAAGGTCTAGCAGCTTCCCACTCTTCTCGACTCTTAAACTCCCTTTGGTACAAAGTAAACCCTGTAGCATCCCCGAGTCTTCAGTATAAGTCTCTGAAGGCTATTATGGGCCCGTGGTGCCTCAGTTAAGGGAAGGTACTTCATGATATGGCCAATAGATGGATTTTGGGGAAATAGCAGGTTATGGCCCGGCTTATGTCTTCTCCTTAGACAGGTTCCACTACTGTCTATGACACCCCTAATCTCCTCTAGGGTTGGCGTCATCTCAATGTCGCCGAAGCGGAATAACATCTCTTTGTCGTCCCAATATCTAGCTAACACCTCTATTAGCTCTTGGCGACCCTTCATAGTCATTATTGAGGGTAAGTTACCCAAGGTGCAATTGATAGTCCTTTTATGTGCATCACCTAACCATTCCCACCATGCTCTAACTAAATCTAGAGCCCCGAGGACAATGTGAAACTGAATTCCTCGTTCCATCTACAAAACAGAACACTGTTAAGATTCCCCCCTTCCCTTTGGACTCATGGTTCAACACATAGGCACAAGCATTTTTCCATATAGCACATAAATGAAATGCGGTGTCTTCCGGTCGTAGATCGTACAAACACAAAGTAGTCTTCTTAATGAGCCTTAGGTAGGTCTGCGATACCTAAGGCTCTTCTAGGCATGAATGCTCTAGTTTGGTAGGGATTTGGCTTTCCTCTATCCCAGTTATCACTAGAGTGGGATTTTACAAATGACCAGGAACCCGAGCGAACAACTGGGGCTGAACTGTTAGGGATGTTGGACGACCGCAAACCAACCCCGCCTCATAACAGTTCCAAAAGAAATATTTTTTAGTTTTATATTGAAGGAACAATTGCGTGCTTCGCGAAGTCACCTTTAAAACAAAGTGTCAAATAAATGCTAGGAGTGGCAGAGTTATGATACGCATGCAATGACAATTATAATTACGGGAAAGTAAACACATAAATAGTTAAAGCAAATAAATTTTTATTATACTGGAATCCTTATGGTTAGAACCTTTAAGTCCCCAGCAGAGTTGTCATCTATTACGGTTCACATTAGGCTGGCGGGGTTAGCGCTCGGAAGGCTACTTTGAACTAGATAGTGCTCTTTTGGACTTGTTTTGAAAAAAGAATCGCCACCTAATTTTTAGAAAATTGAAAAACGAGTCGTCACCTAATTTTTAAGAAATTAGAAAAACCATAGGTGAAGGATTTATTCAAATACAACGAAAAAACTTTTGTAATCCAAAGTTCTAGGTAAGGGTTCCGGTGATCCCCTGGGGAAGGTGTTAGGCACCCCAGTATTAAGGATTCGTACTATACGATTGACCTTCGAATTCCAGTGTGTGATTATTTGCACGAACTACTTATTTAGTGTTTACTTTCCGCATTTAAAAATTTGTCATTTGCTTGCATATCACTTAGTTGTGAAAAGAATTGAATGTATCCCCTTTACATATAGGGTATTTAAGTTCGGATTTATAATATCCGGATAAGAATAGGCTCTTTTTACGTATAAGGATAATGTATTTTGTTTTATAAAATGATCAAAATGTTTTGGTTTTGTAAATATGTATAAGTGTGTAAATCCTTTTCGTTGATGCTTAGTCCCACACTTGATTCCGGTTTAATCCATATAACACGTCAGAACATCTTAGTCTAAAACTTTGAATTTACGAATGTATTTTGCTTATTTTGAATAAGTCTGGTTTATAAAAATGATTTTATTTTCCTATTTTGGAAACTGTGTGTATATGGTTTTTCATCCTTTATTATTAAATGGGGCTCAGGCCCAAAAAATGTAGCTTTAACAGAGAATAGTTTCAGCGGGCTTAGCCCAAAACAACCACCTTATGTCCTTTTAAATATCAGTGGGCTTTGGCCCAAGAATCTTGCGCTTCTAGTTCGAATTTCAAATGGGCTGAGGCCAAAAATGTTTTATGCCTTTAGGTGGGCTCTGGCCCAAATTCACATCTGTTTCGTCTCACTTTTTGTCAAAAATCCCGCATATAAATTCCTTTCCAATTTTTGGAAAAAATAAGTCCCTTCCATTTCGAAGCAAAATTGATCCTTTCTTTAAAAAAAAGAAAACAACACCACACTTGGGATTTTAAAAATCCTTTATAGTTCCATTTAATTTTTTTTAAAATAATCATTTTATTCTTCTGAAACCGTGCATTTAATTCGGGTTTTGAAATTCATTTGGGGACTTAAAGTCGACTAAACGGCATAGGTACCGTTGTCCTAAGACGTCTAGTTCAAACAATGAGGATTCCCATCTTAATATGAGTTTGTTACAATTATGTATAAAGACAATACGACGTCAAAACATGAATACGTAAATGAGATGAGTTAGGCTAGGGGCGTATCAAGCCCCTAGTTTGCCATTTTTACCCATGGTTGGGCCTTCATGCGCGTATATATTTGCTTCCCTTTCTCTTCGTTGGACCCGATTATATTGTGAAGGAACTGACGTGCCCAACAGGTTTGGCTTGGACCGGCCTGAGTGGCCCATGAGTGAAGGGGAAAAAGAAAAAGGGAACCCAGTTAGAAAGGATACATGTTGATCTTATCACAAATATAAACAAATACATATACATATACAAGTAAAATATATGCAAAGGTAAAATATGCTCGTATGCGTGCTCAGTTGAAGAGAGTTGGGCCCGAAGGCTCATCATCACATCTTACAGTTTGCCCAGAACCCCTCTTCACCCCTATTTTGGCTAAGTGTGAGACATAGACTGCTCCTATGTTAAATTGAAATGGGCCAGGCCCACATCTATGTGAAACCTAAATGGGGCTAAGATTAAAGACTAAAGAAATCTATTCTCTTTGTATTTTTTTGATATTCCCTATCTATGACTATCCTACCCATATACATATGCTATACCTATAATATACATATGGGGATGTGTATGTCAAGTGTATATCATGTGTATATTCTTTCTTTCTTGTCGAATTCCTATACATCCCTATACATGTCTAATCTTTAAAGGCATAAGACTTAAGACTATAATCCAATTAACCGCCTAATCATTCTTTATTTCAAGAGCAGTGAGCAATTTTAAAACTGAGGCTGGCAAAACAAGACTAAGAATTTGGTAGGTTAAGCATAAACTTGGATCAATCTCAGCAGCAAAACACAAGACCTTAAGTGAACTTCAGCATGTTTCAAGAGGAATGAAAGTCAGTTCATGTTTAGACAGTACAATCTACATCAGCATACTTAAACTCATTCAGAGACTCTCAAATGAAAATGTGTTGATCACTTGAACTAACCACACAAACAGAAACATAAAGAGATATATGACTTCTCAGGCTATTATTGTTTAAACATAGTCTTTTAGAAGGTTCACAGGCTTCTATAGCTTATCAGATTTTCAGAAAAAAGGAAGAAGGAAAAGGATACATAGCCTGAAAGAGCCAACATCCCCCCTGTTGACACTTAATTGTCACCTCATAAAACGTACATTTTAATTTCATAATTCCCGAGTCCAAGACGGGGTAAGGATGCCCTTAAAAAAAAATCCGAGAAAATTGCAAACTTGACGTTGAATTATTATTATTTTAATTACAAGAAATTACGAGTTATTTATTTTCATAAATGTAAGTCAAAACAAAATACACATGCCGCTCCGTCTAACTCAGAAAAATTGTTAATTAAGATGACGTATGAATTACGGTTTACTTTTGACTTCATTTTTCACACCTTTAAATATTACCAGGAACTATGTCAATATTGGGTTTATATAAAAGCTCGTATTTTAAAATGGCATATTGCAAATTTTGTTTTTATAAAAAATTAGTTTACTATAGGTTTCTAGATGAATACGTATCTTCACGAAATTAAGTATTATTCTAAATGGAGTACAAAGTTTGAAAAGTGTGTATTTTAAGCATGGGTGGGGGGGGGGGGGGGGGGTCTCTTTAAATAGTTTTAAAACTTGAGGGGGGGGGGGGGGGGGGGGGGAGTTTGTTTAAAAAAAGGGGATGGAAGTTTGATAAAACAAAACTTCCACACCCCCCCCCCCCAATCCTCTTTTCATCCACGACCCGATTCTTTTCTCTTCCAGCGGCGACTTCTAGGGTTTGTTTCTTGATCAAAATTATGGCCAGTTCTCAGCTATTTTTTCATCGGATTTTAGAGGGGTTTGCTCTCCATCACGAGTTATTATGGTTTTCAAGTTCAGTTTCATCCGATTATTCTTATTTTGTACCATGATTGAACTCCTAGGATGTTATCCAAGGTCGTTTCGGGTTTGTAGGTGCCATGGGCGGGGCCTCGAGCCCCTTACTATCTTGTGCACTATAAACCCCAATGAAGCAAACCTTTGGAGGAATTTCCTAGGAAGGTTCTCGGTTGGTACGGTGTCAAGGGATTCTATCCCATTTTATACCGTTGAAATGTATTGATTTTTGTCTTATTGGTGACTAAGTGTACTATCCTAGTATTTCCTTTTTTTGCTGAATTTTATTTGGATTTTAGGGTACAATTCGTCAGATTTTTGTTTTGTTGTGTGATTTGTGCAAATTCTGATAGGTTATAGTACTGTTAGTATGAATTTGTCTTTTATTGAATTTGAATTTGTGCTGATTTAGGGTTTAATAATTAGGGGGAAATTCGGTTGGATTTTGGGTTTTTACCTCTTTTGTCCCTAAGCCTTATTCCTAATACTATATATAGAAGGTCTCATGACCATAAAAGGGAGGTTTTTTTCTGGAAAAAAAAAACAGGGAGAGTAATAGAAATCCTACAAAGTCTTTACACTTTCCGATCAATATACTACACTAATATACCTAAAATACTACTACGATACTATATAAGAATACTATAAAAAGATTTATACTACTCTTGGAATGGGATTACCCAAAAATTGCAAAACAAGGCTGTTTTAAGGTTTCTTTTGTTGTTGACATGAAGTGTTGATCCAATCCCTACCTTTGATCCTTAGGTTTCCCTACAAAAAGGTAGCACTCCTATTCCAACTTAGTTTACTCTATTTTTCAGCTTATATTATTAGTTGTGTTACTTAAATCATATTATGCCATTTATCTTTTGAAACTGCTTTGATGTGTGAAGTAAGGATGTAGAGTTAGTTTGAGTGTTTATGATGTTGTTTAATATACCTTGGAACTTTAAAAATGGATGTTTGAACAAACAAAAAAAAAAAAAAAACCTATACTGTGTTCATGCTTACTGTTTTTACAGAATTCTCTTTTGGTTCTGAGATGTTTAAGTTGTTTCAAAGTTTTTGAGATGTTTTTTAGTTGGTGTCTTGATGTTTTAAAGGGTTTTATGTCTTGAAATAGTTTTAAGATGACAAAAGGGGATCTGTTTATGATTGGGGTTACTATTCCATTGGTTACTTGAGGTTTGAGGTGTATTGTTTGGATGTTCAAGGTTAAGACATGGATCATTGTGTGTTTTCTTGTTTAACGGATTTCCTATTCAAAATGGTTTCAAATGAAGTTCATAACCTGCTATGTCTTAACCATTGTTTTTTACTAAACTTCTGTGTTGTATCAAGAATTGAAATCTTGATGTCCTGTCCCCTATTTGGTCTTGGTCATGTTGTGTTTCCTGTTTTTAAAGTTTTGAAGGCAAAACTGAGATAAAAATGGCTCTTTCCAAAATGTTTGTTTGTATCCTATTTGTTTGATCTCTTGCTAGCCTCTCAGGACTGTTTTAAAGTTTAAAAGATAGATTTGGAAACTTGCCTTTCTGCTTTCTATATGTTCATTGCCTGCAAACCAGTTTAAAGGGGTTTTGATATACCCCTTGAGTGAAACCTGGTCTCAAAAGTGTTCCTGGGTATTTATTGTTCTTGTTTACACTTGGCAGGATGTGTTTTGTTTTTTAATTTCCTGTGCTATTCTTAGAAAGAAAAGGGCTTGTCATGTTTAAAACCTCTTAGAATGATTCATGTTTTCTTCTGTTTAGGTTTAACTAGATGTGTTAAGACGTGAGGATTAGGATTTTCTGTCTCTTAAACCTACTTGTTGAATTTATGTGCTATGCTATCCTATTTGAACTTCGTGGAGACAAAATGGTTTGCTTAACCCATCCAAGTGAATTTTGAGGTTGTTACTTGATTATTTGTTTAATGGAAGAGCTTGAAAGAGACTGTGGCTTATTTGATTAAATTTTAGATGGGTTCACTCTGTATGTGCACATAGAATTTGACTTGCAAACTGGTAAAAGAGGAGGTACCCACATCTGAGACTTGTGGTTTTGACACTAAAATTGGGAATGAGAGATGAATGGGTTGATTGGTATACTGTTGGACCTGTTTTGTTTTTGTGAATCATGTGACTGTTTTGTTTATTGAGTTTACTTGTTTAAAGGGTTCTGGTAGTACTTGCTATAGTTTGTTCTTGGCACCTTTTTTACTGTTTAGAATCTCCTTGGAGTATCTTGTTCACCTAGGCTAATTAGGATGATCAGAAAAGGCTGAAGCAAAGTTAAAAGGCTAAGTTGATGTCTATACTTCTCTTTCTGCTATTATTGTGTAACTTGAGTTTCTTGCCACCTATTTGCTCCTATGTGACTGTTTGAGTAGGGAACTAGGCCTAATGTGTTGAGTTGAGTATCATATTATATATGTGCGATCTTGAGGCCTCTGAGTTTTTTAAAAACTGATCCTAGATACTGTTTGTCTTCCTAAACTTATATATATATATATATATATATATATATATATATACTTGTGTGATAAGTGTATGAATCTGATCCTACTTTGAGCTTATTTCTTGGCCTAAGTGAGTGTCATACTCCTATTAGTGCTATTTGAGACCCTTTTGTGCTAATTGAGAATTTGTCTTAAGCCTTGTGTTGCTTTGAGTAGATCCTATGCATTATCCTCACTAGTTTGACATATATGTGTTCCTTGTCCTCTTACACAATTTTGAGAGTCAGTTGGGATTTGCTATCATGTTTGGAATTCCTATTAGGACCTGTTATTTGCTAAATCATTCCCAGCACTTGAAGTTGAACCTTAACTTAGAGATTGAGAACCTGGAGACTTAGATAATTTTCAATCTATGACCTGCATACTACTTGCCATCTTATCCTGCTATTAGCTGAGCTAGATTAAAAGCAAATTTGCATTTGAAATAAGTATATATTGTCTGGTTTTGAGCTTTGAACACTTGGAGGGAATAAATCTAGGCTTAAGCTAGTAAGATAACTCATAGCAACCCACAGTAACATCTACTTGCAATTTTTGAATATTTGAGATTTGCCACAATCTTATTCTGAGCTTGAGATGACTCTGAATCTGAGACCATTATTGTGCTACTTCATTTCTTATATTAGTCTATTCTGAAAATAACTTGAACTTGACTTAAGTTAAAATAGATTGGAGGTACACTTAGTTTGACCATGTTTGATCCTAATCCTACCTATTAGCTAAACTGTCATCCTAAAACTAAATTCAATGTGTTCTTTGTAGCCTTTGAAGGTTTATTTATGAGTAGTCTAAGTTTTGCTTGTCTTCTGGGATTCTTGACTAATTGTTCTTACACCAATGCTCCCTTAATTCCTCTTCAGTAACTTGTGTGGTGTGTTGCTATGTTTCTTGACACTCAAAATAGTGATGTTGCTTTGCTTACATAATTTTGGTCATTAGAGTGGTTAAGTTGGGATGTATCTTGAATATTTGTAGGGCATGCAACATGTTATGCTGCCCTCTAGAAGAATGTATACAGTTATATACTTAGTGAATATTGGAGGTTCTTGCCTTAGTGGAATTTTGAGGTGTTTGGCCTTGGACCTCCTGTTCTGGGCCCTAGTCATTCATTTTATTTTGGGCTACTTGGCTACGTGTTTCTGAGATCAATAGTCCCTTAGCCTTTATTAGGACCCCTTTTTTGTGATATTTGCTACTAGTCTTAGTTATCATACTGGGCCTGGCCCAATGTTATTTGTAATTCTTTTTTTTTTTTTGCTATGTAAATAATTATAATTCAATTTAATTCTTATATTTAGTTTAATTTAAGAATGTGTACTAATGTTGAGTATACCCTTTTATGTCTCTCTCCACCTAAAACCCGTTAGTGGGCCCCGACGGGGCCCACTGATGTGTCTAGATCGAGTCAACTCAATTTGGAGCAATAAATGGAGCACACGTTTGGACCCGAGGATTTCCCAAATGCATGGTATATTCTTATTGGGCTTGGTCGGCCCAATTCCTTTATCTCTTTATTTATGCATTTAAATTCGGTACTTGTGTATTTATCTATAAATTGGAACCCTTAATGTTATCCCCACATTTAAAGTCGCATAAACTTCATTTTAAAACCACATAACTAATTTTGGAAACTTTGATATAGCTTGTAACTTCAATGATTCAATTTAGTATAATTGGGACAAAAATTGATCAATTTAGTAAATAATGAGGCTGATTTGAATAATTTTTAGACCTATGGAATGGTATGAATTTATGGACTATGCGGGTTGCTTATGGACTGATGGGCAAATTTAGACCAATGTTCAAACTTGACGGACTAATTTTTAATTGGTTAGACTTAGGTTAAAGGAAAACATAATAAAATTTGGCTCAAAATTATAGAAGGTAACAAAATAAAAAATGGATTACATATATATATATATATATATATACAATACTATATAAATCATATATTCAAACTATTTTCCTATATTTTAACGATTTTTTCTCAAAACCGTTTTTTGGAGGACTTACGTAGGGCCCTACTTAGGCTAAGAGTCTTCGGGTATTAGCCTAAGCATTCTAGTCCGACACCCAAACGCCCAATTTTGGGCAAAATGTTACCACTTTTGATTCCTGAAACATACTATTTTGCATAAATGACTAATATTTGTGGAAATATTAAGCAGAAACTATTTTTATCACAAACCAATTTATATCTATATGAACATACTATTAGAACCCGTAGGTAAAACGCAATTGAGCGGATCTTTAATACCGGGGTGCCTAACACCTTCCTCGGGGGATCACCAGAACTCTTACACATACTTTGGTTAGATTAGGATTCTTTTAAAATTTAACCATTTTGAATGAACCCTTTTCGAACTGATTTTCCTAATTTCCTAAAAATTAGATGGCGACTCTAAAATAAGTCTATTTAGAGCGTCATTCACGTAGAAGTATATTTTTTCCCTTTTTCCAGTATGATTGACAACCGTACTTCCCCGGGACACTTTCCTTTTTAAATGAGGCAAGTGTAAACGTGAATCGGAAAAAAATAGAAACACTTCAGATGGCGACTCCGCTACGGACTTCTAAGGTTCTAACCATAAGGGTTCCAATTATTTGTGTGTTTGTATGATATAAATTGTTTATATGTTTAAATTTTCACAACATATAATTGTCATTCATGCATGCATACTCTGCCACTCCTGGCATTTGTTTTATATTTTTCCAAAGAATGACGACATAGGATGAGCTGCGGTCATACCTTCACTAAAAAACCTTTAATTTATTCTTTGGAGGTCTCTAAGGTCGAGTAGGCATGCGGTCATCCCACAGCCTTAGAGAACCCACCCCCAGCTTGTCCGCTTGGGTAACCTATGTCATTCATTTGAAAACAACTCTAGAATAATTAGCGTAGAGCGAAGCCAAATCCTTACTGATATAGCGCATGCTGACCATATACCGGTTAAGGTATATCAGATCTACCTGAATCGGATAGGAAAGACACCTTACTGTGTTCAGATGGTGTAAAAACCTGAAGACACCGCATCCCACTATTTGTTATCTGCAAGCATTATTGTGCCATGTGTGAAATAAATTGTTATTCCTGGTGGTAGGGAACTAACAGTGTTTTGCCTTGCAGATGTCTCATGATGTGCAGTTTGATATGGTTGTGGGTCCACCACCAGGTTTGGTGATATGGTGGAAAGATTTGACTAATGATCAGAAGAAAGAAATTAAGAGTGTGTGGGGCATCTCCCTTCGTTAATGAATATGACTTGGGATGTTATAGCCC
Source organism: Lycium barbarum (assembly GCF_019175385.1). Lineage (NCBI taxonomy): Eukaryota > Viridiplantae > Streptophyta > Magnoliopsida > Solanales > Solanaceae > Lycium > Lycium barbarum. The sequence goes on along the minus strand of NC_083347.1, from coordinate 96,647,483 downwards.
GTATTTTGTACATTCGGATAATTCAAGATAATGGCGAGAAGTTAAGGGCAAGACTATTTTCCAAAATTATTTAATGTACAAGTCGTTGCGAAAATTATGGATGTGGGAAATATTGAGAAAGGCTAAGGGTAAAAAGAGAAATTCACAAGATGGCTTATGGTAATATGTCGGAAGGCTAAGGGCAAATTTGGAATTGGGAAAAATAATTTTTCATGAATTCCAAAAAAAAAAAAAGAGTTGGGCTTGAATTAAAAGGCCATGTGGCCGTCCAAATTAGTTGGGCCAAAGCCCATATGGATGCTAAATGTGTATAAATAAAATATGGCCCATAGATTACTATTCATCTTCTTTTTATTTCAAGAAACTTGAAGAAGTTTCAAGAAGAGAGAATATATAGTAGTATTCGGCCATGGCTCCAAAAATTGAGCCATGGAAAATTGATCAAAAACAAATTATTTCTTCTAGTATTCCAACCAATTGGAACGTCCTCTTTAACACGGAGTGGTTGTTGGAGCAATAAAATCATTCATTTGTGCAAGTTTACAACCTTAGCCAAGCCAAGAAGTGGAGTGAGAAAGGTATGTGTTCAATCCTCTTTTACATATGTTATGGATGGTTTATGCATGTTGTAGTAGGTGGAAATGGATGAAATTTATGAATATGGATATAGGGGTTATGGCCGAATAGGGGTAGTGATTGTGTAGATATGATGAATTGATTTTATTTAGCATTTTGATTATTGTGTTGTGGATTCTATGATGTTAAATGAAGATTTAATGGTTGGAAATGAAGTTGTAATCGTTTGCGGATTATGGAAGAAGTTAATGCGATATTAGTATGGTTCCTTATAATTATAAGAATATAGTTGCTAATGTGTAGGTTGTAAATATAATTTATGAATTTGAAAGTGAGAAATGTGTTTGGAAGAGTGTAAGTTGGGTTGTTGTAATTGAACTTGAAAGAAAGGAATGTGTTGGTTGGACCGTTTGGAATGTTGTGCGGGTTGTTGAAGTGTTCTTGAATATTGTTGAATGGTATTGGGTTAGTAGTTGAATATGTGAACAATTATGAATTGAATATAAATGGAATGCCGTTGAATTGTGTGACGAAAGTTGTTAATGTTAGAATATATTTTGGATTGATTGTTGACGTTGCTAGTATGATTGTTGATATTATTGTTGTTGATAATTTGGCCGAGTTGAATTCTCGGGTTTGTTGTTGATAAGCGTAGCTAATTGGACGCGAGACAGGTATGTAAGGCTTACCCTTTCTTTCTTTTGGCATGTCCTAGAACCAAATAAGGTATGATATGCACCTCGGGGTTACTCTATTCTTGGATTCCGAGTCTGTTTATGATTCTTATGTACTTTGATATATTTTCAAAAGAGTTCTATAAGCTATTTCATATGATTTGGATGCGTATCTATGATGTCCGAAGTTCTGTTTGATATGTTTCTGAATGGCATTCGAAAGATAATGGATATGACTAAAGTTTTGATTTTCAAATGATAGCACGTTTGATTATTCCATTGAGTCTTTGATATATTTTGATACGTACATATGGTTCCAAAAGCTCTATTTTATTTGATCCGTAACGATATCTGAAAGGTACTTGATATGATTGTTGCTTTGATTTTCCGAAAAAAAAGGCTTCTGAAACGCTCGTAGAAGGTTCTGTACTTCAAACGCTCATAACTTTCTTATACTAAGTCTGACTGACCCGAAACTTGTTTCTGAGCCATCAGATGTCGGTAAATGTACGTATCTATCGAGTCTTGATTTATGTGCATATGGTTTCGCACTACCCTTTTCGTGCAAGCCTCAGTATGTCCTTCACTGAGCCCGGGCCAGGGTATGTTCTTGTGCGTACTTCTCTGCATTGTTCACCGCGTCCCTCTCACTTGTGGGCCGGGGCATGTTATATATGATATGATGACATTATGATATGATGACGGGGTGGTGGCCAGGATGGCATATGATGACTCTATTCACCGCGTCCCGCAAAAGAGGGCTGGGGCACGTTACATGCATATATGATACATGACATTGGCATACATGATTTCGTTCACCGCGTCCCTAAATGATGGGCCCGGGCACGTTGTATGCAAATATGATATATAATGACGACATACATGATTCCCTTCACCGCGTCCCTCAATGGAGGGCCGGGGCACGTTATATGCATATATGATATATGGTGAGGACATGCAAGACTTTACTCACCGCGTCCCTCACTAGAGGGCCGGGGCACGTTATATGACATATGATATACGATGATGGTATACATGATTTTCATTTATGATTTATGATGACATACATGATTTTCATTTAAAAAAAAAGGCAAGTGCTTTGATGTTTTAAAAGGTCATACTTGATTCTGGTAAATCTCTGTTTCAGTTATGATCCTCTTTTCTGTATTCCATGCCTTGCATACTCAGTACATATTCCGTACTGACTCCCTCTCTTCGGGGGCTGCATTTCATGCCACGCAGGTACACCCAGATGAGTAAAGGACATTGCTAGAAGATGCTTCAGCTGGATTGGCAACTCCATTTGCTCCTGGAGTGTTGCCGAGTCAGAGTATATGTGCTATGATGTTTTGTTCGAAGTTAGAGACTTTGCAGACAGAGTCGTGGGTATAGAATGTCAGTTTTGTAAGCGGCTCCATCAGCCGATGTGTCATTCTGTATTATGATACGAATTTCATATGATTACAGATTTTGTTTGATTTGAGAATAACGAAAAAGTACATTTCTGAAAGTTGTACTATGTATTTCATCTTTATTTGATTTAAAAGTCCAAAAATATTATGAGTGCACTAAGGGTCAGAGGGTTCGCTCGACCCTAAGTAGGGGTCGGGTGCCCATCACACCCTAGTAAGGTTAGGGTGTGGATCTAGGTTTGCTAGAGATCATCACCGGTTATTGGGACAACAACAGAATGGTGTTCAGATTCAGAGAAACAGAGATGACACCCACTTTGGAAGAGATTAAAGATGTTTTGGAGAGCGTAGGAAGTGCTAACAGATCAAAAAAGTAATTGGCCCAAAATATCCTTATCCCTCACAAACCCACCCCAAAAGAAATCAAAGACATGTTTGCTGTCAACAAAGCCGATTGGGCGCAGGGACCCACAATAGCCTTTAGAGAGTTATATGGGAGGTATTCATCCAAACAGGGCTACGAGAAGCACATCCTTGAGTTTTCATCACCCCAATCCTTGGAAGCCAATCAAACACTAGCCTTTATCACTTGCCTATTGGGAACCATGGTATTTTCACAAAATGTCTTCCTAGCTATTGACACCCGGGTTGTCTTTGTTGCCCATGCTATTCTTAGGGGAGTCACAACAAATGGGCTTACCAAATATTTTGACATTATCCCCATTATCCTATCAGACATATACCGAGCTTTGGGAAAATGTTGCGACCATTATTACTACTTCCAAGGTTGCACGCTCTTAGTACAGTGGTGGATACTTAAGCATTTGGATAGGAATGGTTTACTTACCCGCCGAAATCTGAACCTGAGAGAGGATGATTTGGGAGTCGCTGCTATGTCTTGCGGGGCTCAGGATAAAAAGGGATGGGCTCACATCTTTTCCAGATTGACAGAAGAACACATCAGGTGGAGAGTACCGGAGAGTTTGTACGAGATTAAGAGTCGTAGATGTCCATATTTACCACTTATGGGCATTAGGGGAATCAGACCCTACGCACCATTGAGAGTTCTTAGACAGTTTGGTATAAGACATATTATTCCAAATGTGGGGAATATGGGAGAGTTTGTACGAGATTATGAAGAAGGTCGTATCGAAGGTATAAAAGATGCTCAGAAAGATTGGAAGAACGTGATAAGAGAAAATGAGTTGGATAAGGACCCAAACAATCCAAGTCATGACGAAAATTACTATGAGTGGCTTAGAACTGAGTTAGCTGATACTGCCACTCCAGGACCTTATCTGTACAAATTTCCCAATGATAGGGAAGCCGTAAATGCAATCCAAGTTAGAACAATGAAACAACGAATGGAAGAAAGAGGGATGGATCATCGAGTAAAGATGGAATACGATCAGAAGATAATTAAGAGTTTGACAAACGAAGCAAATGCTTCATCGAAGAGCTTGGAATGGCTTGACACTTTTGTTAGGGAACCGTAGATACAGGGACGTCATTGCCTGACGATCAGAGGGGTCAATGGATCGGGACAACATTGATGCCAGCAGACGTAGCCATTCAGGCTGCCTCTCGAACAGCCAAGAAGGCACGAGATGATAGGGAGCAGACTTATGTCCGAGGAATGGACTTTTTCTGATTATTGCATTTACTTTAAAAATCCTTGTAATCCCACTTGGGAAAAATATCATTAATAAAGAGCACTGGGGAATTCATCTTTGGGAACAATACATCTGTTTTACATATGGCACAATTTTGCTTCATACGCTAATAGCCTCGGAGCAATGAGGTATAAGAAAGCGAATTATATGTTGCCTAAATGCTTACTTGATATAACTGCTTTGTGTGAAAATCGTATATATTGTCAAAACTCTTGATTGGTCCATGTTCCGGCCACTACACAAAAGAAAAACCAAGGAAAATAACCTTAAAAACAAATATAGATTCATTTTTAAAAGGTTGATTTGTTAATAGGAAATGGAGACTCCAGACAGTATGAGTGCAACTTCGCCTTACGTCAACCTTGTCAGTGATGACGAGGGCACAGAAGCAGCAAGTGAGAACAACTGACAATGGGATGAAAGAATAGCCTTAGCCACTGCTACAATAAACGAAGTTGTACAAATTACTAAGGCGGCCAATGGGAAAATGAAAGAAGCAGAAACTCTCCTAGCTTATGTTGAGGAACTAACAAAGCAATACCTTGCCAATCAGGTAGAATGGGGGAAGACGTGTCACACCCTAACAGTGGTAGGGCATGACGGGCACCCGACTCTCATCAGAGTCGAGCGAACCCTTAGACATTCGCTCTATCAAAGCTTGTCATTTCAAAAACGTTTTTAAAAAAAAAAAAAAAATTTTTAGATAGAAATCATCATCTTTATAACGATTATGAAAACCTTCAATCAAATAAGTACTTTAACCCATTTGAAATCATCTAAAATACATAATCTTTTAAAATCCACAAATGACCCAACTGACATCACTTTGTCGACATCTTGACAAACATACCACAGGACACTGTCTGCAGAAGTCTCTAAGAAGTAAACTTAACATTATGAGTCAGGACAGGGCCCTGACATACCCATAATCATACATATCGATATATTACTTAGCACAACTCCATAATGAGGTGGAACTTGCCAATTCCAACTAACGTCCAAGCATCCTAGCTATACACTTAACCTGCCAAACAATCTGGGGCTGCGGGCATGAACGCAGCGTCCCCAGGCAAAAGGACATCAGTAGGGACAATATAATGAGTATGTAAGGTGGTAACAAGTCAGAATCATAATTTGACTTAGGAGAGAAGAAATCACAATCTAACTCAATACCTGCAGCCTTTGCTAGAAGAAACATAAATGTGCACACGAAGTCTCAAAAAAATCTTTAAGTAAATAATGCAATCCAAAACATATGCCGCTTCCGACATGTTAACAGAATAGTCCCTTCGGACAGCCGCTTCCGGCTAGTATCACAATAGTCCCGTCGGACGGCCGCTTCCGGCATAATAATGATGGCCCCTTCGAGCAGCCGTTTCCGGCTTAGCTAGGGTGGCCCCTTCGGGCAGCCGCTTCTGGCTTAATATCACCATCATATCAACACAAACTCAATTCATAAATAACAATTTCAATTCAAAGCATAAGTCACTAATTAATTCATCACAATCCAGTTATTAGCCTTAGACTTTCATAAGAAGTTATCAAATTTGTATCTCACTAGACTTAGGAGGACATACTTTCAGGTTTGAGGGTAGAATTGTTATCAAATTCTTACTACTTATATTCTACTCAATTTCATCTTATTGCCCTACCCAAAGAATAAGTGATAAAATCAGTACAAAGGGATGATACTATGGAATGTAGACACAAATCGTAAATGAAATGAAGTAGTAAAATCTCGCACCCCCTTCGGAATGGTTTTGAAAATCAAACTTTATGTTTCCTTTAGTATAAAACTCATGTCCTCGAAATCATTAGTAAAACCATATACATAACTCAACTTGGCACCTTATGGGTGTTCCCTTTGGAACAGAATAGGAGTACAATATCAACAAGCCATCACAAAAAACATTTAGATCTTACTCATCTAAGAATGGAATCATATGGAGTACATATAGAATGAATAACAGCAAGAATCCTGCCAAAGGAAGAAAGGTTTGCCTTACATACCTTTGCCGCTTTCCAGCTAACCACATCCCATCTTCGGGTCATGCTAATCTATCAACAATATCAATTTACCAACAATCAATCCAATATATATCCTTATAATCAATCTCTTAAACTTATCTTTATTTCTAACGGAATTTCGACAGCATTTCCTTTATAAACTCGACAACCCCAAGAATCCAATTCAGCTAAATTGACAAGAACAAGAACCATCTCATATAAGTCTCTTTAAACTCAAAGCATCAACTCCCAAAGATATACACCAAAACAACCCAGTATACGCTTTGTATACGATATCTTCATACACTTTATTCTCCTAAATTCAAGAACAGCAAATTATCAACAATTATTTTATATCAATATCCAGCTAATTCTATCAATTTAATCATACCAAAACAGCCCCTAAGTCATTTGATATCCAATAATTATAACCGAACTTTCAACGTCATTTTCTCTGTTCTAACCCGTCAAATCTAGCAATGATCATGGTAAGAACATCTTAAACATACCTTATATGAGCAGCTACCACGAAACCAACATCCCCCAAGTTCAACTTTTAGCGTAAAACGACGGCAACAACTTGTACTACACTTTATCCTTCACGGGCCTCGGGATTCGGGGCCTCGAACTTGATCGATTCTCCGCTTTCTCTCTCTAACTCTCCTCTCTCTCTATCTAAAATATTCTGGACCTTTGGTATGAAAAATGAGGCAGATAAGGCTGAAAATTTCCCTTAAATAGCAAGGTAAGTGGGCCTGACCCGACTTGGAATCGGGTTGGGCCGAGCCCACTACCCAGCTTGACCTTTCTGCCTTAAAACGTCCATAACATTTTATCCCTATGTCACATGCAGGCCCAAGACCTATGGTTGGAAAGGTATTTCAATTATCTACAACTTTAGTTTTAGGAGTTTCCCAAACTCCCAAATAATGATGGGGTTATGGCCTCCCGAAGTCAGATCACCCGAAAACATAACTTAAAAACATCTTTTTGGAGGGCTTCCACTTTGATTTGGCTCTAGGGTCCTTCTTGAGTTGTGTTTAACTTCACATATATTATCCATATAACTTGTCATATGTCCTTTATAAAATATCGACATGTGGACCCTACCTCAGCTTACGATTACGAGGGCTATATATCTTTTAACGTATCATTCCAATCATATTGTACGAATTCCAAATATCATACTCATGCTAATACAGTAGAATTTCATCCTTTATACTTGTAATATTTGCTCCTCCTTCAGCTCACATTAAGCCGTCTGTAGCCTTAGTAACATGAAATTTTCTGGGGCGTAACAAGACGTCGGAAGCACCACTTGGGAGTTATGTCCCACTCAGCCAACAAGAAGGTCTTGACCCCTTACCATATGGAGAAGACGAGCTACTTATCCCCGATCTGAAAGTTTATGGAAGCCCGCGCGACTCTCAGCTCGAGGAACCTCTTATTTCATGCACAATTGTTCTTAAAGGCACAAGATCACATAATTGGGGTACACCAGTAGAGCTGTCAAAACAAGCACTCTTGGAAACTTTAGGAAGCATTAGAGTGTACGCACAAAGCCCAAATCTGTTGCGACCATGCGCTCCTTTTGTGGGTAACAGAAAGTGTCTCTACCATCGAGGTCAGTTAGGTCATACAGCCAACGAGTGCGTAGCAATAGAAAGAAAGCTTATCCAAAGGATTGATCAAGAGAGAATTAGCCAACTGTGGGGGCCCCACTCTCTCCTGACTCATGACCAAAGAATAAATCACCCAGAAAGGATACCAAAGGTTAGGTTCTGGAGAAACGACTTTTCCATATTTGAGGAGTCACATGCCAGGATTCATTCCCTACTATGCAGTGTGAAGAAGATAAGGGCAGTGCCACAAACCTACCAGGGTCACCCCGGATCCTCGGAAGAAAGGATTTGTGTGTATCACCATGGTCACCCCGGCCACGACACTGAAGAGTGTGTGGATTTCAAGCTTGAACTAGAACGCCTCGTGAATTAAGGTCATGTTTGGATTTTCACAAGAAGACAAGGATAGAAGATGATGATGGAAAATATAATGAAGACCTGCTTAGTATAGTTGGGTAGAAAAACATAACTATCCCTTTACCGCTTTCAATAAGATAGAGTATCACATTCCCTTTTATGTAAATGGAACCACGCCAACCTGATGCCCAATTAGGGATACGTGGGAAGCCTATATAAGGCCTGGTCAGGGTAGAAAAATTAAGTTTTGAGTAGCATAGGAAAAACCCTTCTATGTATGCCTGAACTACGGATGGACCAGATTTCCCTTTGGTGGGATACGTAGGCAGTCTACTTAAGACTCGGTCCTTTTATAATAAAAATCTAAATCCCTCTTAGTATAGGATGGGTAGAAGCAAATCAACCATACAAACTATTTATCACAAATCAATATTCCCAAAAGATATAAAAAGACCAAAATATCCTCAGAATGTGAATCAATCAAGAAGTTGAAACAAAATATATGATTTTGTGTGCTATAAACTATGAAAAACGTGATATCTCGCGTTTCATGCTTAAACCTAATGCTAACTTGAAAGCTTTTGAGTTATTTTCTCTTATAGACAGGGGTTGATTCGCTGGCACTAGTCACTCGATCAAAAGCTGCCGCAGCGTCCTTAAACCCTCAAGATGAAAACATGCCTGAAACTCCACCACCAAACATAAATGTTTTATTAGAAGGTACCCCAACAGCGGACATAGCTGGAATGCCTCTGGAAGAGGCTTTCAGTCTACTGATGAGACAATTGGCTGAAGCCAGAGAAGAAATGGACCACCTGAGGGCCGAGAAAGAAAACACCACTAATGCTGAGGCTAGTAGACCTCCACCTACTTTCCCAAATCTGGATTTACTGATTCCTGATCATTTCCCTCAGACCCAGACTTGGGCTACCTTTCAAACTCTACTGCGCCAAAATACCACCCATGTGGGAAGTTTCTGTCACACCCTGGCTTTACTAGGGTGTGATGGGCACCCGACCCCATATCTGGAGCCGAGCGAACCCGCTGACTCTTATTACGTATAGAAACTCTTGAATCAGTAAGGAAAGAAATACATAGTAAGCTCTCCAATATTTTTTTTTATTTTCATAAGTAAACTCTGACATCATATAAGGCTCGTGACATAAAACATAATAACATATCGACTGCTGGAGCCGCTTACAGACTGACAACCCAATACCCATTGCTTTGTCCACAAAGTCTCTAACATAGAACAAAACATCATAGCATATACTTGGACTTGGCAATTCTCCGGGACAAATGGAGTTCGCCATCTCCGCTGGAACATCTTCAGTAAGGTCTTCTAATAATCTGGGAGTACCTGCGCGGCATGAAACGCAGCCCCCCGAAGAAGAGGGGTCAGTACGAGTAATGTACTGAGTATGCAAGGCACTAATAATAACATACGGAAGATGTAGAACAAGGATAATAACATAAAAGAGACATAGCACATGTCATGAGGTGGAAAGTTAACCTGTACATATAAATGCCCTTTGGCGGATACCATGTATTCTTAGCTTCCCTTTGGAAATCTTTTCTTGTTCGTATATATATATATATATATATAAATAGAACTTGTCATATTGCCGAGGCGTCGGCAGCCGATCCATTTAACCATAAATATACACATCCCGCGTCCGGGACGATGTCATGTCATGTAATGCCAACTGATCAGGTGGATATGCGTATATAACGCTCTGCCCTTATCTCCATCTTCCCCGTATACATATGCATATATCATGTACGTATATCAGCGTCTATAGTGCTCTGGCTCTTTCATCATATACATATACGTGTATCATGTGCATATATCAGCGTCTATAGCGCTCTGGATCTTTTATCATATACATATATGTGTGTCATGTACATATTTTATAAATATATATACATATCTTACATACATTTACATGTCTCATATGCATTTACATATCTTATATACATATGTCTCATAGGCACGCAGGAGAGCCCAAAAAAGAATCAGGTAGCCATCGGAGTGACGTAAGGTCGGTGACCTCCGATTATATTATGGAACAATCGTGGTCGCCTTGTCTCTCCTTGTAGGAACAAGTATTTTAAGGCGAGACTACCAACGGAGAATAGTATCAAAAGTAAACATAGAATGGAATCATGGCACCATAGACGTCAACTCATAGGCTTGGGAATCCTTAGGAAATAGTGTCATAGCTAGGAAGTAGAAATAAGGTTCAAGAACTAGCTTATTACTTTCATGCTCACATTGAATCCTTAGCCTAGAAATCTTAGTCGTAGCATCGTTCCGATCGTACTTATCATAGGCATATTCTCTTGTCTAACATCGTCGTTATCATTGTCATCATAGAAGTGTTCTCGTTAGAGTAGTTATAGTACTTATCATTTAGTACGAAATCGGGATCAAAGGTCCCCTTTGGATTCAACCTCAAGTAAGTCAAGCAGAGCTATAAGGAAAATCCGAGAGCAACGGGCCCACCTCGGCCCGAATGCGGTAGCGTATACGATTTGCATATGTTACATGTCATGGCGTTACTTGTGAGGGTTTTAGGGTAGTCGGGTCCCATTTATACAAGTTCTAGGGTTTAGGAGGTCTTTCCAACGTTTCACGCACTTTCTAGTTCAATTCTACTGAAGGAAAAAAAGAAAACTTTAGGCGCGGATTCCAGAGGGCAGGGTTATTCCCGTGGCTCACATCCAACATATTCCGTCTAAGACATGCCATAGAAAGAAGGGTGAAGCCTTACATACCTTTTTCCGCTCCTTATGCTACTCCAAATTCACGTTCCAAATCCGCCAAAATCTACAAATTGGTCATGTTTACCAAAACTCGGTTAGAGCCTTTAGAAATTGATTCTTTAAGGTAACACTTTGTCTGCCGAAATTTCGGCAGCATTTCCCCTGTAAATACACCATCCCCGAGAATACGGCTCGGCCCCAAATCAACAACAACAATCTGGGAATTTGACCCGGCCATAATATCAACAACAATGACAACAACCATTCTAACAACATCGACCCAAAACATAAGGCGACCTAAAACCTTCCAAGTCCAAGGAAATGTCAATAACATGTTTCTTTTCCTCCAAGCTCATAAACCTTACTAACAATCTACACATTAGCAACATTACTTTCATCAACACAAAAGACCACATTAAAATTATTTTAGCCTCCAAATCAGCCCACTCTCGGCCAATACCACAACACACACATTCCATGGTTTTCATTCATTTCCTGTACATTACAACACCACATAATCATGCTAACACACTTGGTTCATTATTCCCACATGTTACACACAACACACGGCCACACCATACTTATACAATTACAACTTCAACATGCATGATTTAATACTTTTCATTCATTTCCCATTATGGCATTCACAACACAACAATCAAACCATTAGATAAAATCATTTCCTCTTAACCATACACACCACACATATTCGGCCAACATACTACATACACAACATCCTTATTTTCATGAGTTTCATCTATTCCAACACATAACAACATATTCCAACATTCATAAAGCATACAAGAAAGGATTGAATCTTACCTTCTCCATTCTCTTCTTCCACACGGCTAGGAGTATTTTCTTACAAAACGAATGGTTTTCTCACTCCAACAACTACTCCACGTCGAAGAGGGCCTTCCAATTAGTATGAAAGCATAAAGACACAAATTTTCCATGGTAGATTTCATGGGGCTGGTTCGGCCAGCCCCTCTCTTGGCCGCCCCTTCTTCTTCTTTTTCTTTCTCCATTTCTCTTGAATTCTCTAGAATTTTAAAGGGTGAATTGTCTTGTTTTTCAAGACTTATACATATATATATAAGTAGTGGGACATGGTCATGCACATGCCCCTTCTTGGACGTTTTTCCCCTTCCTTTTCCTTTCAACCTTTCTTCAATTTTCTAGAAATCTCCTTAAGTCATGAAAGATGACTTAGTAGGCTTCTCTTGCAAGCTTTGCCTAATTAATTCCATTTAATAAAATGTGGTCACATGCACACACATATGTTGCACGGCCAACATGGCCTCTCCATGAATTTTTCTAGAACTTTGTACAATTCCCATTTTGCCCCTATTCTCTCCACAATATTTCCATAAGCCATTTTGCGAATTTCCCTTTTTACTCTTAGCCCTTCTCACTACTCCCATATTACCAATGTGCGTAAATAATATTCTCAGCAACTTATACATTAGAATAAATTTTGAAAATGGTCATTCCCTTACCTTCGTCACGACTACCTTGGAATATCCGAACATATAAAATACGGGATATAACAGTTTCTCCCACCATACCCCAGCTTTTTAAACACCAGCTCGCGCCTCAAACGCAAATGCTTATCAAGCCCCTTGAGCAACAGGAGTTCCGGTGACCCATCTCGTACATCAAATGTCACTTGTCATGACCATGTCACCCATATTGACTCTTCGCCAGAATTGGAGACCATGAAAATTTTCTTTAAAGCAAGAATAGACAAAATAGAGAATGAGATGGGGAAGAAAATTACCGAGCTGGAGCATGGCTTTAAGAAGAAAGAGGGGTTGAGATACTCTGACCTGTGCATCCATCCGGACTTGGGTCTGCCTGAAGGATTCAAAATTCCCAAATTTGATCACTTCAATGGGTCGGGAAACCCCAGAGCCTACTTAAGGGCTTACTGCGACCAGTTGGTTGGAAGTGGCGGAAATGAAGTGTTACTCATGAGGTTGTTTAGTCGAAGCCTGTCAAGAACGACTATGGAGTGGTTCATCTCTCGAGATATTAGCTGGTGGAAAACATGGGAAGAAATGGCAAGTTAATTCATGAAAAGATCCCGCTTCAATGTGGAAAATGTGCCTGATCGCTTCTCATTGGAGAAAATTCATCCGAAATCGACGGAAACCTACCGAGAAAGATGAAGCGGCACGTGTACAACTTCCTATGATCGAAGATGAGTTGGTAACCGCATTCATATGGTACCAAGAAGCTGATTGGATTGACAAAATAATAACTATGAAAGGGAGTTCCTTCGCAGACATAGTTGCCGTGGGGGAAGATATCGAAGATGGCCTCAAAACCTGTAGGATTGTTAGTGTATTAAACAGATCAGGTGCGTCTGGCGCCATGAGTGGCAAAAGGAAAAGAGAAGATATAACTTATGTTTCTAGAACTACTAGTCCAAAAAGCCAAGGAAAAGAGATGACCCATAAAAATTCAGACAGCTACCAATCACCTCCGCGAACAAACTACACAACCGCCTCACCCCAGTATAGCCCAATGACTGTATGCTACGCACAACCCGGCTACCAAGCTCCACAACCAAACTATCAAAGACCAACACTAAGCAACCGAACCCCAAGGCCAAATTATTGAACGCCAGCACCTAATAACCAAGCTCCACAAAACCAGACTTTTTAGAACCAGCCTCCACCAGCAAACTATGAGGCACCCCAAAGGAAACCTATGAGAGCATTCACTCCTCTGCCAGAATCCAGGACAAGTCTATTTGCCAAACTAAGGGATGTCGGGCAAATAAGCACTGTCCCACCAAAACCTGCTAACCCCACTGATCGATGGTACAGGCTAGATCTCACTTACGCCTATCATCTTAACTAAGCTGGCCATGCCACTGAATATTGCATAAACCTAAGACACAAATTACAGGACATGATTGACAATCGTGAGCTCATCTTAGAGTCAACACCTCCAAATGTGGACACAAATCCGCTCCAAAAGCATAGAGGAAACCAAATTCACATGATAGAGAGAGGTAACGAATGGCAAGAGAGCCCAGCGATAATTCGTCCAGATATTGAAGGGTTAGAGAGCACTGTTGCTTCGTTGTCTTTACAAGAATGAGAAGAAGTGACAGACCCTTTGACAAAGGAATCTGAGATATCTGCCATAGCCAAAAGAGATCCTTTCATGCTCAAATACCCCTCAAAAGTCTCTCAAATTTACAGCGAGCCATTCATATTCAAAGCACCTGGATCAATTGAGAATGAACCCTTTATGATCAAACCACCGCACCAGATGATGATCAATAAAGAAAAAGAAATAGTTGTTATAGTTCAGGGTATGACCAGGTCAGGAAGGTGCTATGCCTCAGAAGAACCTATTCCCGAAGCGCCTCGTCACGAAAACCCTCAGAAAAAACCAATAACCGAAGAAAAAGCTGAAAATATCTGGAGGCAAATGCCGGTCAAAGATTATTCGATTATTGAGCACCTGCATAAAACTCCTGCCAGGTCAGTGATGTCGCTATTAATCAATTCGTCCCAACATCGCTTGGCCTTGATGAGAGCCTTGGATAAATTCAAAGTACCTGCCAGCACTACAAGTGAAACATTGGCCGAAATTGTGGGGTATGTTGTGCAAGCCCATAGGCTGTTATTTTCTAACGATGAATTATCAAGGGAGGGGAAGTCCCACAGTAAAGCCCTGCACATAATAGTCAAATGTCGTGACAAAATTATTCCACAAGTATTGATTGATGGAGGAGCTGGGTTGAATGTATGTCCAGTTACGACTCTGAAACAGCTCGGGTATGATATTGGCAAAATACGCCAGAGTCGGACCAACGTAAAAGCTTATGATGGTGCAACTAGGGACCCTATTGGAGAAATAAATCTACATATAAAAGTGGGTCCCGCGGAGTTCGTAGCGGAATTTTTCATCATAGACATCAAAACAAGCTATAACCTGTTGTTGGGCTGACCTTGGTTGCACGCCGCCGGAGTTGTAGCATCCTCGTTACATCAATCTCTAAAATTCATATGGGATGATCTGGAAGTCATGATTCAGGGCAAAGGAAGTGTCCACAATTATCCAGATAACTCTGTACCAGTCATAGAAAGATCACCAGCGGGTGCTGATTTTCACACTTTGAGCTAGCCATGATAGACTGTAGGGGAGATGATGAAGATATTTCTATGCCGCTGGTCTACAAGATGGTTGCTACCACTATGATAAGGAATGGGTTTGAGCCCGAGAAAGAACTTTCAAGGAATCAGAGAACTAGTGAGTATCAAACATGGGAAGTACCAATTTGGGGTTGGATACGAGCCATGCGAGGCAGAAGAAGAAGAAGAAGAAGAAGAAGAAGAAGAAGAGAATACGGGCCAAGAGGTCCCTTCAAAATGTGAAATCCATTCCCTCATCTCTACCAATCCTTCACAACATCCCCATTGGATCACAACGGCGGAGATCCAGAAGAAGGTTTAAGGACGTTGTTTTGGGAAGAAAAATGTCCGACCATCATTGAAGAATGCTTTGAAGCATTAGAGATTCGCCCTGCTGAACCAGGAAAGACAGCAAGTGGGTGGACTTCTACCCCATTGTTCACTCTGTGGTAGAAAGAATGCTCATTTTTAGGAAAACGGCGAAAGTCGGCTTTGAGGCCCGGCTTACCGCCTTTTCATGTTTTCTTATTTAGGTGTTGTTTAATAATGGAAATGGCTTGATGTTCCATTCCGAATTAGGACCGTCGTTTATACTGCTCTTTTAAAATTGCAATGAAAATGCCTTAAAGTTTGCAATAAAACAAAATCGTTTTACTTCACCTATATAAGTATATGTATAATTATAATATGAATATATATACATAGCTAAAATTACTATTACATGATTAATGATCGTGTTATTTCATTTTACAGTAATAATACAAAGGCCACCAATAATGTCATGACATGTTACGAAACAAGTAAAAACAACGATGAACAAAATAACGATCAAGAGGAAGAGATAACTGAATCGGAAGCATTGATAGATATCGGAGAAGAATATGAGAATAGACCAACGCCAAACTTAGAACAAATAGAGGAGTTGGTACGAGAAACTATAATAAATGTACACTTGATAGAAGCTGAGAAAAAAAGGTATCGGAGCCTGCTAAAAGAGTATGAAGATGTCTTCGCTTAGTCGTACGCCAATATGTCAAGTTTGAGTACAAAACTTATTGCCCATAGGTTTCCAATCCTCAAAGGAGTTGCCCCGATAAAATAGAAAATCAGGCAGCCTAAGCCCGATGTCAGCATCTGGATTAAAGAAGAGGTAGAAAAACAGATTTAGTCAGGGGATGTCGAGGTGGCACCATACCCGACATGGTTGGCAAACATAGTTCTGGTACTAAAGAAAGATAGGAAAATAAGAATTTGTGTGGACTACTGTGATCTCAACCGCACTAGCCCAAAGGATAATTTCCCGCTCCCAAATATTCACATACTCATTGATAACTACGCCAAGCATGAGGTATAATCTTTTGTGGATTGCTATGCATACTATCATCAGATATTGATAGATGAAGAAGATGCTCAAAAGACAGCATTCATCACACCGTGGGGAGTGTATCGTTACTTGATAATGCCTTTTGGACTCAAGAATGTCGGCGCTACTTACATGAGGGCGATGGCCGCCGTCTTTCACGATATGATGCACAAAGAAATTGAGATGTATGTGGATGATGTCATCATCAAATCCTGGGTAGGTGAAGGCCACCTCGAATATTTACGAAGATTCTTTGACAGACTCCGCAAGTATGATTTGAAGTTGAATCCTGCAAAATGTGCATTTGGAGTGCTTGCTGGAAAATTGCTAAGGTTCATAGTTAGTCGTCGTAGTATCGAGTTAGATCCCACCAAGATCAAAGTAATCCAGGAGCTACCACCGCCTCGAACAAAGAAAGAAGTCATGAGTTTCTAAGGAAGGTTGAATTACATTGGACGCTTCGTCGCCCAGTCAACAGTAATCATAGAACCAATCCTCAAGCTCCTCAAGAAAGATGCTCCAACTAAATGCACAAAGGACTGTCAGAAAGACTTTGACAAAATCAAAAGATACCTATCAAATCCACCTGTTTTGGTCCCACCAAGGCTAGGAAGTCTTTTGCTGCTATACATATCAGTATCAGAAAATACTTTTGGATGCATGTTAGCACAAAACGACGAGACAGGCAAGAAGGAAAGAGACATCTATTACATCAGTAAAAAGTTCACACCTTGCGAATCCAGATACTCCTTGGTGGAAAAGACGTGTTGCGCTGTAACGTGGGTATCTCAAAAGCTGAGACATTATATGGCTATATACATGACTCATCTGATCTCAAGAATGGATCCACTAAGGTACATCTTTTGCCAACATATGCCCATAGGGAAGCTGGCCAAATGGCAAATGCTTTTAAATAAGTTCAACATCCAGTACGTCGCACAGAAGGTAGTCAAAGGACAGGCATTGGCAGATCTACTGACAGGAAGCCCAGTACATGACAATCCCGTACCCTTATGGACTTACTTTCCAGATGAAGAAATAATGAAAATTGAAGGCGAGGAAGGTGAAGATGAATCAGGATGGAAAGTATACTTTGATGGAGCAGTTAATTTTAAAGGATCAGGGATCGGAGCCGTCTTTGTTTCAGACTCAGGCCAATATTATCCAGTGGCGGCCAAGTTAAGTTTCAATTGCACTAACAACATGGCTGAATACGAAGCCTGTGTCTTGGGTCTACGTTTAACTCTCGACGTAGATGTGAAAGACCTTCAGGTAATCGGTGACTCGGATTTGCTAATCCATCAAGTTCGAGGAGAGTGGGCCACCAAAAATGAAAAAATAATACCGTGTGTTGGACTTGTACAAAGATTGGCGGATCGTTTATGAGAAATCAAGTTCAAACATATACCAAGAACTCAGAATGAATTCGCCGATGCATTGGCAACAATAGCATCCATGATTCAGCATCCCGACAGTAGATACATTGATCCTGTCAAAATTTAAATCAAAGATCAGCTAGCCCACTGTGCTTTTGTAGAGGCTGAGACTGATGGAAAACCATGGTACATTGACATTAAAATGTTCTTGAAAAAGGAAGAATATCCCAAAGGGATCACTTTAAATCAGAAAAGGACTATCAGGAAGTTAGCAAATGGTTTCTTCCTCAACAAAAAATGTCTTATACAAAGGAACTCCAGACCTGGGATTGCTTAGATGTGTTGATTCTTTCGAAGCTACAAAATTGATTGAAGAAGTGCATGCCGGAACCTGCGACCCTCACATTAATGGGTTCGTGCTAGCAAAGAAAATCTTGAGAACAGGTTATTACTGGATGACCATGGAAAATGACTGTAGCAAATTTGTCCAGAAATGCCACAAGTGTTAGATTCATGGATACTTGATAAAGGTCCCTCCAACAGAACTAAATGCTATGACGTCACCTTGTCCATTTGCCGCTTGGGGCATGGATGTCATAGGACCAATCGAGCCAGCTGCGTCAAACAAACATCGCTTCATCTTGGTTGCTGTAGACTACTTCACCAAATAGGTGGAAGCAGCATCTTATTCATCAGTGACAAAGAAAGTGGTCACAGACTTTTTGCGCAACAACATCATATGCCGATTTGGCATCCCAGAATCAATCATAACGGACAACGGGGCTAATCTGAATAGCCACTTGATGACAGACATGTGTGCACAGTTCCGGATCACTCACCGGAATTCAACCTCATATCGATCGCAAATGAATAGGGCTATAGAAGCCGCAAATAAAACATGAAGAAAATCCTCCGAAAGATAACTGATAACTACAAAGACTGGCATGAACAATTGCCTTATGCATTGCTGGGATACCGCAATATAGCCAGGACTTCGACTAGAGCCACCCCAAACCTGTTGGTGTATGGCACTGAAGCAGTGATACCAGCCGAAGTAGAAATCCCTTCACTTCGGATAATACAAGAAGCTGAGTTGGACGATGCAGACTTGATTCATAAAAGGTATGAGCAACTGGCTCTGATAGATGAAAAGAGGATAATTGCTATTTGCCATGGCCAACTATACCAGCAAAGAATGGCGCTTGCTTTCAACAAACGTGTGAGAACTAGGGTATTTCAAATCGGGCAATTGGTACTCAAACGAATGTTCCCTAATCAGGAAGAATACAAAGGAAAGTTCGCACCGAACTGGCTAGGGCCCTATATGGTACGAAAAGTGCTATCTGTAGGGGCCGTAGTATTTGTTGAATTGGATGGTCAAGAGTGGCCAAAAGCGATAAATTCAGATGCAATCAAAAGATACTATGTGTGAAGAAAAGACAACTACGAGGATTTAGAGTTTCCATAGTTTAGGTGTTCTTTAGTTGCATTCCCTTCACGTGTAATTTTGCATTTCTTCTTAGAAAACCAAATCCAAAACATTATGTACGAACTACGCAAGGACCTGATTCTCTATATTTATAAAGGGATACGTAGGCGTTTTTTCAAGATCGGTCGCTTTTAAACCAAAAATTCGAAATTATGTATTTTTGAACTATGTTATGACCTGATTCCCACTTGGGATACGTAGGCACTCGTTTGAGTTCTGTCTCACCAAATATTTCAACATGTTTACCCCGAACTACGTTTCGACTTGATTCCCAAAACGGGATACGTAGGCGCTCTCCCGAGCTCAGTCATTCCAAACAAATTTCCCAATAAACCATAGGAAAACTCCAGAAATGATTTGGTGAAAAGAGAGATAAAGGTAACCCCACAAGGAAACTAGTGCAGAATGTTTAAGAAAGATCTCAAAAATTCCTCAAGCACGGTGAAATCAAGAAATGACAAGTGCACGCTTACACTGGGGCAAAATTTTTGAGAGGGTCTCAGAAATTCCCTCAACGTGACAAAACTCGAGTTGGTACGAAGACGTACACAAATTGGGGCAAAATTTTCGAAAGAGATTCAAAAATTTCACAAGTCAAGATCAAAAGCAGGAGACAGACGGGAGACTTTGCTTGAGTAACTAATGTCATGACATTAAAAGGGCGTACATAAGATATTATTTTCTAACATATATACATATTTTCTAAAAATCATCACCCAAAAAACTTTTTTTAGCATTGTTACAAAATAAAAGAATTTTAAGGAAAATGAGCATCCTTTCCTACCGAGATATGAACGAAAGAAGTCCATACGCAGGGAGAGCGATCAATCATATAGGAAACTGACAAATTTTTCTGTGGATGCAGGAACAAACAAGAATGGATACTAACACAAACTCGTTTGCTAGAATGTTTAAAACAGGGCAGTAATGATGAGCCAAGTGAAGGAGAAGCATCAAAGAATAGCGGTACAAATGAGTATACGAAAGGGTAACGAAACCCTCCCCAAGTAAGGTTTTCTTTACACTAATAGGTTTGTTCATTTCGCAGAGCACGAAGATTTTTACAAAAAGAAAATATTAAAGACTGCTGGAAGATATAATCACGGTATCAGAATCTGGGTTTCCACTAAAAACAACTTTTGTATCAAGGTATTGAGACCCCGGCCTAGACGTCGCATGGCTTATCTTGATACATTGGCTGAGTGGACGTTCGAAAATTCAAAAATTTAAAATGACGCGTTGATAGAGGGATTGAATGTCGTTACTCACAATCGAGTCTAGTCCTTTTGGAAGATGTGAATCTTGTCGATGGGTGGGTATTCTTCTCTGGAGTCAAAAAAGGAAGGTGTCAGTCTTGCTAAGCTTCATTCCTCAAAATGACGATATCGATTAAGAGACTACGTGCCGAAGGGTTTGAGCCGCCATCCATATATATAGCCAAAAATAGGTAGCGTAATTCCGAGCTTCATGTCCGTAATCGTTGAAATACGAATGTGATTCCTACGTCAAGATTTGCGGTCGTTATTGAAGTCTATTTCAAGTTAACGAAATCATGGTTCAGGGATAGTGGTAGTCATGAGAAAAGGATCCGCCCTTGAATATGCAATAGTTAACTTGAAAATTCTGACTAAATGTTGTAATTCTGGACACAGGGGTTAACGGTCATCATGAGAGGAATATGATACTGCACTCGGATGTGCAGTCTATATTTGGGTATTTTTTACTACATGTGATGTTAGACCAACTGGTATACCGCGATCACCATATGCGGATAACGGGTGTGACACCAGATTTGGACAGTCATCACGATATGCAATCATGATGTGACGTCAAATTTTTTAGGGTAGTTGACATCGTAAGAAACAAAAACGGCCCCGCACGAGAAAACATGGGTTTCATGATTGACATATCGAGTTATGAAAATGACAACCAGACTGGGTGTATAGGTTCGTTGAAATGCGGTGTAGCCCGACCCAGATCCCAATAGAAGTTATCATTGAATGATGGAAACATCTGACGATGACGAAAAAAAGCCGGCAAAGTATCGTGATTATTATCCAGAGTAGATTATTTTTCAAAAAATATACACAAAAACACACACTTATTGGAGAAAAGGAAGAAAATGGACAAGCGTTTGTGAAAAAACGAATGTAACAGTAGAGGATGACAACAAAATGGAAAACTGCCACACAGATATGACTAAATTAAAATTAAAATTTTCAAAAGACTAACACGCAGAACTCGGCATTTGGAAATGAGCTAGGGGCTACCAGAGGTGGAAGCAAAAGCCGGATTCAAAACATGCGGAGCATACGTGGAACTTTTCTTGGGCAATCGGTCAAAAACTGTGTACGAGAATCAAGCTTTCTACACCAGGGATTGGAGATCATTTCAAGAATCAACACTAATAAGTCCTTTCAAAAACCTCCCCTGATTCAGATTTTTAACTGGAAATAGCCAAAAGGGTTCCCACATAAAGGGATATTCCTTTTTGGGCTATTGAGTCGAACTACAATTGGTCTGATTCCTAAAGCCAGGGAGATGTAGGCTACTCAAGTTTCAAGGCTCGGCCATATTCCTATAATTATCTTAGGACATCCCGAGATAACTTAAAGAAAAATCTTCACTTTATAGTTCTCATAGAGTCAGAACTACAAACGACCTGAATTCTCAATTAGCCTGAGATATGTAGGAAGCCCAGAAACCAGGGTCCGGCCATACTTCCGAAATATTGTGCAAAAAGGACTGTAATTTATATTATTTGGTGAAAAATTAGGTTTGTCAAATTCGTAGCTCAAGGATGGCCTTCCCATCCTTGAACTTCGAAGGGGCGTAGCTCAAGGATGGCCTTCCCATCCTTGAACTTTGAAGGGGCAATTGTTGACACCTAATTTTCACCTCATAAAACGTATATTTTAATTTTCATATTTCCCAATTCCAATACGGGGTAAGGATGCCCTGACAAAAATCAAAAATTTAAAAATCCCAAGAAAATTGCAAAATTGACATTTAATTATTATTATTCTAATTACAAGAAATTACGAGTTATTTATTTTCATAAATGTAAGTCAAAAGAAAATACACATCCCGTTCTGTCTAACTCGAAAAAATTGTTAATTAAGACGACGTATGAATTACGGTTTACTTTTGACCGCATTATTCACACCTTTAAATATTATCCGAAACTATGTCAATATTGGGTTTATATTAAAGCTCGTATTTTTATAAACAATAAGTTTACGATAGGTTTCAAGACGAATACATATTTTCACGAAATTAAGTAATTATTCTAAATGGAGTACAAAGTTTGAAAAGTGTGTATTTTAAGCACCGGGGTGGGGGGTCTCTTTAAATAGTTTTAAAACTTGAGGGGAGGAGTTTGTTTAAAAAAGGGTGATGGAAGTTTGATAAAATAAAACTTCAACCCCCCCCCCCCCCACCCCCCGCCCCCCATCCTCTTTTCATCCACCACCCGATTCTTTTCTCTTCCAACGGCGACTTCTAGGGTTTGTCTCTCGATCAAAATTATGGCCAATTCTCGGCTATTTTTTTCATTGGATTTTAGAGGGTTTTTCTCCCCATCTTGAGTTATTTTGGTTTTCAGGTTCAATTTCATCTGATTATTCTTATTTTGTACCATGATTGAACTCCTAGGATGTTATCCGAGGTCGTTATGGGTTTGTAGGAGCCATGGGCGGGGCCTCGATCCCCTTGCCATCTTGTGCACTATAAACCCCAATGAAACGAACCTTTGGAGGAATTTCCTAGGAAGGTTCTCGGTTGGTACGGTGTCAAGGGATTCTATCCCATTTTGTACCTTTGAAATGTATTGATTTTTGTCTTATTGGTGACTAAGTGTACTATCCTAGTATTTTCTATTTTTTTCTGAAGTTCATTTGGATTTTAGGGTACAATCCGTCAGATTTTTTGTTTTGTTGTGTGATTTGTGAAAATTTTGATAGGTTATAGTACTGTTAGTACGAATTTGTTGAGAAATTGGTTTGTCTTTTATTGAATTTGAATTTGTATTGATTTAGGGTTTAAGAATTAGGGGGAAATTTGGTTGGATTTTGGGTTTTTACCTCTTTTTCCCCTAAGCCTTATTCCTAATACTATAGAGAGATGGTCTCATGGCCATAAAAGGGAGGTTTTTTCCTGAAAAAAAGGGGAGAGTATTAGAAATCCTACAAAGTCTTTAAACTTTCATATCAATATACTACACTAATATACTTAAAATACTACTACGATAATATATAAGAATAATATAAAAAGACTTATACTACCATTGGAATAGGGATTACCCAAAAATTGCAAAACAAGGCTGTTTTAAGGTTTCTTTGGTTGTTGGCATGAAGTGTTGATCCAATCCCTACCTTTGATCCTTAGGTTGCCCTATAAAAAGGTAACACTCCTATTCCAACTTAGTTTACTCTATTTTTCAGCTTATATTATTAGTTGTGTTGCTTAAATCATATTATGCCATTTAGCTTTTAAAACTGCTTTGATGTGTGAACTAAGGATGTGGATTTAGTTTGAGTGTTTACGATGTTGTTTAATATACCTTAGAACTTTGAAAACGGATGTTTGAGCAAAAAAAAACCTAAATTGTGTTCATGCTTACTGTTTTTACAGAATTCTCTTTTGGTTCTGAGATGTCTAAGATGTTTCAAAGGGTTTGATGTCTTGAAATAGTTTTAAGATGACAAAAGGGGATCTGTTTATGATTGGGGTTACTGTTCCATTGGTTACTTGAGGTTTGAGGTGTATTGTTTGGATGTTTGAGGTTAAGACATGGATCATTGTGTGTTTGCTTGTTTAAGGGATTTCCTGTTCAAAATGGTTTCAAATGAAGTTCATAACCTGCTATGGCTTAAACATTATATTTTGCTAAACCTATGTGTTGTATCAAGAATTGAAATCTTGATGTCCTGTCCCCTATTTGGTCCTGGTCATGTTGTGTTTCCTCTTTTTAAAGCTTTGAAGGTAAAACTGAGATAAAAATGGCTATTTCCAAAATGTTTGTTTGTATCCTGTTTGTTTGATCGCTTGCTAGCCTCTTAGGACTATTTTAAAGTTTAAAAGATGGTTTTGGGAACTTGCCTTTCTGCTTTCTATATGTTTATTGCCTGCAAACCAGTTTAAAAGGGTTTTGATATACCCCTTGAGTGAAACCTGGTCCCAAAAGTGGTCCTAGATATTCATTGTTCTTGTTTACACTTGGCAGGATGTGTTTTCTTTTTGAATTTCCTGTGCTATTCTTGGAAAGAAAAGGGCTTGTCATGTTTAAAACCTCTTAGAATGATTCATGTTTTCTTCTGTTTAGGTTTAACTAGATGTGTTAAGATGTGAGAATTAGGATTTTTTTCTCTTAAACCTACTTGTTGAATTTATGTGCTATGCTATCCTATTTGAACTTCGTGGAGACAAAATGGTTTGCTTAACCCATCCAAATGAATTTTGAGGTTGTAACTTGATTATTTGTTTAATGGAAGAGCTTGAAAGGGACTGTGGCTTATTTGATTAAATTTTAGATTGGTTCACTCTTTATGTGCACAGGGAATTTGACTTGCAAACTGTTAAAAGAGGAGGTACTAGCATCTGAGACTTGTGGTTTTAACACTAAAACTGGGAATGAGAGATGAATGGAGTGATTGGTATACTGTTGGACCTGTTTTGTTTTTGTGAATCACGTGACTGTTTTCTTCATTTGAGTTTACTTGTTTAAAAGATTCTGGTAGTACTTGTTATAGTTTGTTCTTGGTACCTGTTTTACAGTTTGGAATCTCCCTTGAGTATCGTGTTCACCTAGGCTAATTAGGATGATCAGAAAAGACTGAAGCAAAGTTAAAAAGCTAAGTTGATATCTATACTTCTCTTCCTGCTATTATTGTGTAACTTGAGTTTCTTGCCAGCTATTTGCTCCTATGTGACTGTTTGAGTAGGGAACTAGGCCTAATGTGTTGATTTGAGTATCATATTCTATATGTGCAATCTTGTGGCCTCTGAGTTGTTTAAAAAATGATCCTTGATAATGCTTGTCTTCCTAAACTTATATATATATATATATATATATATATATATATGCTAGTGTGATGAGTGTATGAATCTGATCCTACTTTGAGCTTATCTCTTGGCCTAAGTGAGTGTCATGCCCCTATTAGTGCTATTTGAGACCCTTTTGTGCTGATTGAGAATTTGTCTTAAGCCTTGTGTTGCTTTGAGTAGATCCTATGAATTATCATCACTAGTTTGACATATATGTGTTCCTTGTCCTCTTACATAATTTTGATAGTCAGTTGAGATTAGCTATGATGTTTGGAATTCCTATTAGGACCTGTAATTTGCTAAATAATTCCCAGCACATGAAGTTGAACCTTAACTTAGAGATTGAGAATCTGGGGACTTAGATCATTTTCAATCTATGCCCTGCATACTAGCTGCCATTTTATCCTGCAATAAGCTGAGCTAGATTAAAAGCAATTTTGCATTTGATATGAATATGTATTTTCTGGTTTTGAGCTTTGAACACTTAGATGGAATAAATCTGGGATTAATTTAGTAAGATAGCTCATAGCAACTCATAGTGACATTTACCTGCATTCTTTGACTATTTGAGATTTGCCACAATCTTATTCTGAGCTTGAGATGACTCTGAATCTGAGACTATCGTTGGGCTACTTCATTTCTCATATTAATCTATTTTGAGAATAACTTGAACTTGACTTAAGTTAAAATAGATTGAAGGTACAGTTAGTTTGACCATGTTTGATCCTAATCCTACCAATTAGCTAAACTGTCATCCTAAAACTAAATTCAATGTGTTCTTTGTAGCCTTTGAAGGTTTATTTATGAGTAGTCTAAGTTTTGCTTGTCTTCTGGGGATTCCTGACTAATTGTTTTGACGCCAATGCTTCCTTAATTCCCCTTCAGTAACTAGTGTGGTGTGTTACTATGTTTCTTAACACTCAAAACAGTGATGTTGCTTTGCTTACATAATTTTGGTCATTTATGGGAATTAAGAGTGGTTAAGTTGGGTTGTATATTGAATATTTGGAGGGCCTGCAACGTATACCGGTGTGTACTTAGTGAATATTGCAGTTTCTTGCCTTAGTGGAATTTTGAGGTGTTTGTCCTTGGGCCTCCACTTCTGGGCCCTGGTCATTCGTTTTCTTTTGGCTACTTGGCTACGTGTTTCTGAGATCAATAGTCCTTTAGCCTTTATCAGGCCCCTTTTTTTTGCGATATTTGCTACTAGTCTGAGTTATCTTACTGGTCCGGGCCCAATGTTATTTGTAAATCATTTTTTTTGCTATGTAAATAATTATAATTTAATTTAACTCTTATATTTAGTTTAATTTATGAATGTGTACTAATGTTGAGTATACCCTTCTATATCTCTGTCCACCTAAAACCCGTTGGTGGGCCCCGTCACGTGTCTAGATCGAGTCAATCCAATTTGGAGCAATAAATGGAGCATACATTTGGACCCGAGGATTTTCCAAATGCATGATATATTCTTATTGGGCTTGGTCGGCACAATGCCTTTATCTCTTTATTTATGCATTTAAATTCGGTACTTGTGTATTTATTTATAAATTGGAACCCTTAAGGTTATCCCCACATTTAAAGTCGCATAAACTTGATTTTAAAACCACATAACTAATTTTGGAAACTTTGATATAGCTTCTAACTTCAAATGATTCGATTTAGTATAATTCGGACCAAAATTGATCAATTTCGTAAATAATGGGGCTGATTTGAATAATTTTTAGACCTATGGACTGGTATGAATTTATGGACTATGCGGGTTGCTTATGGACTTATGGGCAAATCTGGACCAATGTTCAAACTTGACAGACTAATTTTTAATTGGTTAGACTTAGGTTAAAGGAAAACATAATAAAATTTGGCTCAAACTTATAGAAGGTAAAAAAATAAAAAATGGATTATATATATATATATATATATATATATATATATATATATATATACAATATAAATCATATATTCAACCTATTTTCCTAAAAATATTTTCCTATACTTTAACGATTTTTTTTCAAAACCGTTTTTGGGTGGACTTACGTAGGGTCCTACTTAGGCTAAGAGCCTTCGGGTACTAGCCTAAGTGTTCTAGTTCGACATCCCAAACGCCCAATTTTGAGCAAAATTTTACCACTTTTGATTCCTGAAACGTGCTATTTTGCATAAATGACTAATATTTACGCAACTATTAAACAAAAACTATTTTTATCAGAAACCAATTTATATCTATACGAACATACTATTAGAACTCGTAGGTAAACCGCAATTGATCGGATCCTTAATATCGAGGTGTCTAACACCTTCCCCGGGGGATCATCAGAACCCTTACCCATACTTTGGCTAGATTAGGATTCTTTTAAAATTTAACCGTTTTGAATGAACCCTTTTCGAACTGGTTTTCTTAATTTCCTAAAAATTAGGTGGCGACTCTAAAATAAGTCCATTTAGAGCACCATCCACGTAGAAGTATATTTTTTCCTTTTTTCCGATATGATTGACAACAATACATCCCTGGGACACTTTCCTTTTTAAATGATGCAAGTGCAAACGCGAATCGGAAAAAATAGAAACGCTCCCCCCCCAAAAAAAAAATAACTTAAACTTCCAATATTTGGATTAAGGACAAGCACATCAAAATCCATCCCATTCCATTTTGTTCTTTATATTCTTAACAACCTAAGTACTAGATGAACCAGTTTTAAATAATTATTAATAGGTCCATTGTCACATCAGAATTGACCAGTTTATGAAGCCCTTCCTTTGGTTTAAAGACATAGATGGAAGGCCAAAGCTGTTTATGTGGTAAACACACATCCCATGAATCCCTTAAGGCATGCCATGTCACCCTTTATATGGGAGGAAAGATACTATGGGTTAGGTTGAGCTTAGCCCTTCTCAATCCTCTCCTTAAGGTGCCTTTAAAAAGGCTTCTCTATGTCCATGTGACTTGTAGTTCACCCATACACCTTTATGGCCTTATCATTTCCTTATTAAACCAAGCCAAAACAAATACTTAACCAATAATGTCACAGATGAGCATTTTTTATTATCTTATCCTAGAGATCAAATCATGGGTGAATTTTAACCAATTTTTGAATCATAACAAAGTCCCACAAGCCTGCATATCTTATTTTAGGACTCATTTATACATAACAGGATAAGATAGAACTAGAGACAATATTTTCATCCTAAAGAAAGGCTAAACATCCCTTTGATGCCATTCTGAAGAGTCTGGCACCTTAATAATTTAGTTCAAACCAAATGCAACACTTCGAGACTTAAGCAACTTTGTTTCACTTATATTAGTAAGTTATTCGAGTAATCAAGACTACACTTAAGCTTCTTGAAAGTTCATCTTCCCATTATTTATGCTAGCAGATCTTTAAACTGTCCAAATGTACTTCATTTAAGGTAATGCAAACACTCAGACTAACTCGATTGATAGACTCTGGTGATACAGGAGTTACTGTCCAGGATACTGCGATGCCATCTTTGGTAGCTGAGATAAAGGAACGTCAGTACAAAGATCCTATTTTAGTCCATTATCGGGATACGGCTCCTCAGAAAGAAAAGACACCCTTCGTAATTACAGTTGATGGAGTAATTATGTATCGAGATAGGTTATGCGTTCCCAATGTTGCAGGGCTTCGTCAGCAGATTATGGGGGAAGCTCATTGTTCTCTCTATACTATCCATCCGAGCACAACAAAAATGTACCATGATATCAAGGAGGTGTATTAGTGGGATGGTATGAAGAAAGATATAGCAGAATTTGTCGCTCAGTGTCTGAATTGTCAACAATTTAAGATAGAGCACCAGAAGCCTGGAGGTTTATTGCAAGCTATGGAGATTCCGACATGGAAGTGGAAGGTAATTAATATGGACTTCATTACAGGTTTTCCCCGTACTCAGCATAAGCATGACTCGATATGGGTCATAGTTGACAGACTTACGAAGTCAGCCCACTTTCTCCCTATCAGAACTACTTATTCAGCCGAAGAATATGCGAAGCTATTCCTTAGGGAGATCATACGACTTCATGGGGTTTCTACGACCATTATTTTAGACAGAGGAGCGCAGTTCATAGCTAACTTCTGGAGATCTTTCCAGAACGGATTGGGGATTCATGTGAGTCTTAGCACTGCTTTTCACCCGCAGACAGGTGGACAAGCTGAGCATACTATACATACATTTTAGGAAATGCTGAGGGCTTGTGTTATTGATTTTCGAGGTAGCTGGGATGATTATTTTCCTCTTATTGAGTTTGCATATAACAACAGTTATCATTCCAGTATTCAGATGGCTCCTTATGAAGCTTTATATGAGCGGAGATGTAGATCACCCCATAGGATGGTTTGGCGTTGGAGAGAATCAGCTAGTAAGCCCAGACATAATATAGGAAGCGGTTGACAAAGTGAAAGTTATTCAAGAAAGGTTACTAACGGCACAGAGTCGATAGAAATCCTATGCAGATAATCGGCGACGCAAGTTAGCGTTTGAGGCAGGCGATTGGATTTTCCTGAAGATCTCACCTATGAAGGGAGTGATGCATTTTGGAAAAAAGGGTAAGTTAATCCCTCGATACATTGAGCCATACAGAATCATTCGTACCGTGGGTAAGGTAGCATACAAGTTAGAGCTACCATCTGATCAAGAGTCTGTACATCCAGTATTCCATGCTCCGTAAGTGCATAGGAGATCTCTCAAGAGTTGTACCAGTAGATGATATCCAGGTGACTGAGTATTTATCATACGAGGAGATTCATGTGGCTATATTAGATAGGCAAGTACGTCAGCTACGGACTAAGGATGTGGTTTCTGTTAAAGTACTCTGGAGAACTAATAATGTCGAGGAAATGACTTGGGAGGCTGAAGAGGAGATGAAGACTAAGTACCCGCACTTGTTTTGGTTGTCCCAGGAAGCCTAATTTGAGACATCATCATCACCAGGTATTGGATTTATTTATAGGTATTGTGAATGGTCGTGTGAGGCCATAATGTTGTATATTTTAGCATGTGGCCCTGTGTGGCATTATTTTGGGTTGTTGTGTACAAGTTGGATTGGTATAGTTATAGAGGAGACTATGCTGAAATTTTTACACGTGACTTGTATGAACATTCGAGGGCGAATTGTTTTTTTTGGGGGGGGGGGGGGGGGGGGGGAGAATGTTACGCCTCTTGTCTTCATCGTAAGAAAGTATATGGCATCCTAGTTGTGTATACCCTTATTATGGTGATTTGTACCCGAGTTTTGAGGTATTAAGTGCCCTACCTCGCGTATACCGAAGTACAAGTATTTGTTCCTTACAATACGATAGGATTAGAAGCTAAGCAAATCGAATCGACGCGAGCCGGAGCAACTCAGGAAGCTAGGAAACCAATCCACTTTGACGGTGTAAAGGGACTGCCCGTCAACATCTCAATATGGCGTCCTTTCTTGCCGTTGACATGCGGAGGCCTATGAACTCTAGGTGGAAGAACGACGGAGCAGAGTCGACGGTCGTCGACGTGTTGACGAGCCGTAGACCCTGAGGCACTGGAACTTTTTGTTCCACTTATTTATATAGCCCCTCACATTTTTATCCTCATTTGTTTTTATTTCCCCAACTAGAGAAAACCCTAAAATATTTCCTCTCAACACTTTCCATTATATTGGTGAGATTTTAGCAAGATCTAAGCCCTGTGAACCCAAGCTAGTGAAGAAAACGTTGTTCCTATGGTTCCATTGCAGTTGTTGGGCTTAGAAGTTGGAGTTGAAGTTTGATTTTTGGGAGTTCTAGTTCCTTCAAGGTATGTATATGATTTTTACCTTTGTTTTTGAGTTAACTACCTAGAGTTTTAGTGGGTTAAGGTGAAGGAAAAAGTGTTGTGGAGGCATAAACTAGTTTGTTGATATGGTTGCCTTGTGGGCTATTTGTGATTAGGTTTTTGGAGAGATTATTACTTGTTATGTTTCCATATGATGATATTGTTGTTGTTGATGATGTTGTGTATGTAGTGGGCTATTTTCGAAGTTGGATTGGAGTGGGAATTATAGGGGAAATGTTGTCCGAAATTCGTTAAGTTCCTTTCGTACTTGAATTGGATAGTAAATAATGTAAATGGTCTAATAGTGGCCTATGTTATCTTGATTGTAGAATTACGAGCTCGAGAAGTAGACGTTGGAAGATTAGATACGCTTCAAGGTACGTTAAGGCTATCCCTTTCTTTCATTTTGGCATGATCTTTATGATATGAACGAAAAAAATAAATGAGCAAGTTCCAAAGACTCTATTCTTACATAGTGTAGGGATATTCGTATCCTTGGCCTCCTATGTTTCATGTCCATAGCTTCCACAAAAGTTTAGAGTATCCTTTCATGACTCTTTCATGCATTTATATATATATGTATAGTTATTTTCTTACATAGTGCCGCGCTATAGTCGGCCAGGTAGGAATGTAGATGTGCACACCACTGTAGTGGGAAGATTATGAGATTAACCCAGACTCGGGATGACATGAGATATAGATCGGGCTGTACGTTCCATAGCACCAACAGTTATACTATGATATATATAAATTATTTTGAAAAGAAGCATGCATATCATACGCCGCAGAGGCACTTTCAGTTATACAGAGTACTTAGGCATTTTCAGATAATTGGATTAGCTCTCATGTTTCAGACATCTTTCCTGATTCTCATGTATATGTTGTTATTATACCTTACATAATCGGTACATTATTCGTACAGACTCCCCTATTGCTCAGGGGGGTACATTCATGCCTGCAGGTTCAGGTAGACAGACAGGCGGTCTAGCTCAGTAGGACTTCCACCCAGCGGTAGTAAGTGCGCTCCACTTGGTTCAGAGCTGCAGTCTATTTTTGGTATGCTATTCTTTTAATGTGTATATATGAGTAAGACGGGGCCCTGTCCCGTCCTTTCTACAGCTTTGTATTCCATTAGAGGTCTCTAGACAGTTATTCGTAGTTGGTTTGTTATATAGCCTAGTCGGCTCTTATTTTGTTGTACAACATATGTAGAGGCCTAGTCGGCTTGCACCGTTATTCTTAGTATATATGTATACATGTGGTTGTGAGTTTTGATACACAGTTGATGATGTTGTTCTTACAGGAGTTAGTATAGTTCAGTTATAAGTCATATATGGGCCACCCTGTTATTCAGTGAGATCCAGGTTCGAGTATAGGGGTGTCTAGTCAGTAGAAGTCAGACACTTGTCAGGACTCATCAGCTTGGGTCGTGACATGGAATCCTTGTGCTTCCAAGCTCCTCCTTAGCCACACACACAAGATAAAGTAAAAATCAAACTTTTAACTAGAAAAACCTAACTTAGGAAGTTAAGTTGAAAATTTTGAACTTTTGACCCTTTTCTAAGTATTTTAGTGCTCAAAACGTGGCTTGTTCCCAGATTTTCCTATTCTCCCGTATGTGTGTGAAATAGGGTTCTATCAGTTAAAACCCCTAAATAAAATGATGTGGGACTTGTGTATTTTTTCTGAAAAACTATCCCTTAATTTAACAACCAATGGCTATGATTTAACCATGAACAATCTTGAACTGTCGATTTTCCTTCATTCACCCTTAATCTGGTTGGTTGATAAAGAACCAATAAGTACCAAGGGTTCAAATCAAGTGACAACGAAAATAATAAATGGTAGCAGGCCGATTTAACGAAAAACAAGAGAAAAAGCATGAGAAAGGAAGCAAATCGTACCTTTTAGGTTGTGTTTGATGCAAATGGGTGGAGAGAGACGAAGTAACATTTAATGCTACTCGTTTTGGTCATGCAAAGGCAGGTAAAAGACTGATTCTCCTACAAAATAGCCATTTTTGGCAATAAAAGAGCAGAGGAGAGAGAAGGGAGGGTGTGACAGCGGCGAGGGTTTTGACCCCTAGCCTTTGTTTAGTTGAAATGCCCCTTTAGGGGTCGTTTGGTGTCACGACCCAAACTGAAGGGCCATGACAGGCACCTGACCGTACTAGTCAAGTAACATCTAACATACATCTGTGACACCAACATAAACATAGGTGGGCTAGTAGGGCCGTCATATGACTTTCAATAAACTCATAGAAACATGCATGTATCAATTGTCCTAAAAGACCCATATGTGACAATACTAGACATACTGTATGAGCCAGGAAGGCTATCATAATCATTTGTAATGACATATGAAATGTCAAACCTGGACCTCCTCTGATTATACACAACTGTCTACAAGCCTCTACTGGAAAACATAATATAACATGGTTGGGACAGGGCCTCGCCTACCCATACATATATGCGTACATATCTATATATACACGTAAGACCATGCGGACTCTTGGCATCTCCAGAACAAATGGAGTGCATCAACTTCATCCGCTGGGTTGACATCCTAATAGATGGATCACCAACCTGTATCTGTAGACCTGCGAGCATGAAATGCAGTCCCCCCCGAATAATAGGGGAGTCAGTACGGATAATGTACTGAGTATATAAAGCATAAGAGTAACATATACGTAAGAATCATGAAGAGAATCTAAAACTCATAAGCTCAACTGGCTGTCTGAATGCATCTGTATGACTGAATATCTGAACATATCTGTATAACTCTGCTTAGCTGAAGATACCTCTGAGGGCATATGATATGCATAGGTCATAATATAAATATTAGTGCTATGGAACGTACAACCCGATACATATACCATATGTTAGTGCCGAAGAACGTACGGCCCGATCCATGTATCATATAATAATGCCGAGGAACATACGGCCCGATCCATATATCATCATCATCATTATCATCACTGTGCACCAGCTGATCTGGTGGTAATGCGTATATAACACCTATCCTTTTCGTTATACCCCGTTTACATATAATATACGCGTATCTAACGCCTTCTGTTCAAGGGTCAATATGCATATGTATAATAAATGCAATGCATAAGCATAATGAGTAACTAGGACCCTTGGAGTAACTTAAGGTCATACTACCTCCGATAGACATCTTTTGAGCTAACATTATCAATATATGAAATCTCAGGACCCAAGAACAGAAGGAACAATCATAAAAAGGGTATAGGATCATCAAAGACTAAAGTACTCCTAATGCTTCTAAGAATAGAGTAATATGGAAGCTCGCTCATTCGTTTGTTCGTTCATATCATAAGGATAATACCAAAATAAAAGAAAGGACAACCTTAACATACCTAGTCTTAGCTCAACGGCTCAAGAACTTAACTCGTATCTGCTCCACGATCTATATCTAACAACAATGGTACTATCGTTAATTACACAAACGATTCTCTTAATCGTATAATGAAAATTTAACTTATCCTAAAACAAAACGGGCAGCGTCTCCCCCGTTCTTCTCATTTTCCCCAACTCCATATATCAACAACAACAACCAGAACAACCCAGCAAGTATACACATCAATAATGAGATACCATGTAGTAACCACAAGTCATAAACATTTCACGACGAGCGACAAGCCCGGATACGATTATCAAACACACTTCTCTAATCTTTTCTTTCCTTCAAAATACATATCAATGACAACAATAGCAATATACTCAAGTTCCTTCAACAATTTCTAGCCACAACACAACTTAGACTATTACCAAACAATCGATACAACAACAACAACGTCAAAATATAATTTCCCGCTATTAACTCCAAATTTCTAATTCCACAATTTAACTATGACCCGAACGAATTTAAATATATCAAGAATAGGAGAATTCGTACCTTATATGCCAAGAACTGTTCTTCTTCCACTTTAGTTCACTATGAAGTTGTCACGACCCAAACCGATGAGTCATGACGAATGCCTGACCTCTAGCGACCAAACACCCCTATACTCATATCTTAATCTTAATGAACATCAAGGGCCCACAAGTGACTTAAACTGATCTCATAAATAGGTGACATCATGAACTCTGTACAATCTGTATATATATAAACATGCTGAAAGAACGGTGCAAGCTAACTAGGCTACTACATATACTGTACACAAAAGAACAGAAGCCGACAAGGCTACATCATCTTACTAATACATACAGCTGTCTAAAGACCTCTACTAGAATAAAAGCTGTAGAAAGGACTTGACAGGGCCCCGTCATACCCATGTGCATGTACATCTCAAAAGTCTAGCATACCGAAATAGACTGCAACTCTAGATCAGTGGAGTGCACTGACCACTGCTGGATAGAAGTCCTACAAAGCTGGACCACCTATCTGTCTACCTGAACCTGCAAGCATGAACGTAGGCCTCCGAGCAACGGGGAGTCAGTACAGATAATGTACTGAGCATGAAAGGCATAAGAAAAACATGTATATATATAAGAATCATGAATAAGATCTGAACTCATAAGCTGAAATGACATCTGCATGCACTTATATGAACTAGTATTTTCATAAATCTGTATAGCTGACAATGCCTCTGTGGGCGCATAATCTGCATGCTCATGCCTATCAATGTAGGTCATACATATGTATATGCGCATATAACGCCTGTTAAGCCTCTATGGCATCCCATCATCTCATATTGGCCTCTCTGCGGCCATCTTCATATACATTGTTGTGGTACGTGCAACCCGATCCTTATATTATCATCATCATGGTGCACCAGCTGATCAGGTGGTAATGCGTATATAACGCCTATCCATTTTCTATACCCCATATATATATAATACTTGCGTATTTAACGCCTTCTGGTCACGGGTCAATATACATATATATGAATGAATGTAATGCATGAATAAACTATATACATAAAACTGGACCCATGAACAGAAGGGACAATCATAAACGAGGTACATGAATATCAAAGACTGAAGTACTCCTAATGCTTCTAAGAGTAGAGTAATATGGAAGCTTGCTTACTCGTTTGTTGGTTCATATCATAAGGTCATGCCAAAAGAATGAAAGGATAACCTTAACATACCTTGAAGTATATCTAATCGTCCAACTTCTACCTCTCGACTTATAAGTCTACAATTAAGATAACATAGGCCTTAATTAGACTACTTGCCTCACTTACTAACCATCTTTAAATACATATAGAGCTTAATCAATTGTGGACAACATTTCCCTTGTAAGCTTACAACTCTTCAACTTCACATTCGATCCAACATCAACCACAATACCCACAACAACAATGACAACACACACACACACACACACACACACACACACACATATATATATATATATATATATATATATATATATATATGTATATCAAATATACTTAAATCCATTACCAATCATCTCTTAAAAATAACCCCAATCACTATCTTACTCTTCATCAACTTACCACTTCTATAAGTATCATCTCGTCACTTAAAACCACTAAAACTCTTGATAATTAACTTACATACAAGGGTAGAAATCATCTACATACCTTGAGGGGTCTAAGATTCCAAAGATCAACTTCAACTCCAACTCCCTAGGCTTCATAACCTTGAAGGAACCCTAAAAACAACCTTCTTCTTCACAAGCTTGGGTTTACGGGGCTCAGATCTTGCCAAACAACCACTATAATGATATAAAATGTTGGGATTAAATATACTAGGGTTTCTCTCTGACATGGAAGAGAGAAAATGAGAATTAAAGTCGTGGATCACATATTTATACTTGGAATGAAA
The DNA here is from genome assembly GCF_019175385.1 of Lycium barbarum. NCBI lineage: Eukaryota > Viridiplantae > Streptophyta > Magnoliopsida > Solanales > Solanaceae > Lycium > Lycium barbarum. The sequence continues at coordinate 96,610,345 of NC_083347.1, read as the reverse complement.
AAGTCCCAGCGGTACGGTTCGACAATTGGGTTGACAACCAGTCATCGACGGTCCGTCGACTTGCCCGTCGACCTACGCCTGCAGATTTCAAGGCTGCGGAACCCTGTCAACGCTGCACAATGATAGTCCGTCGACCATGTCAAAGGCCCGTCGATGTTGACTGGTGTCTACAAATTTCTCAGATTTAGCTCAGATCACGTCGATTCGATTCGTTCAACTTCTAACCCTGTAAATCACCAGGGATACCTGCTGGTACCTTTGTACACAGGGTAAGGCACTTTCTATCTCCAAAACACGGACACAAGTTTCAATTCCAAGGCATGCCCGACTATGAAACCATAGGTTCTACTATGACGAGAATGAAAGGCGAAACAGAAGTAACCTTTGATTTGCTACAACCCAAAGGACAATCGATGTTGAAATATGTAATTGATGTGGGCATAACCTCTACGTTGTTCTCCATATTTTTCATACCACAACGTCAGATAGTATATATGTATAGGTACATGTCGTTTCTGCTCACCTAAAATAGAAGTTACTGCCCCCTTTTAAATCACGTAGCCGCATGAATTGAATATCAAGCTACTGCTAACTTGATTCATATGGATGATTCCTCTAACTGAAGATAAGAAGAAGTATATATCTCTCAATATACATAAAATGTTACTGCTACCTCCTTGTCAACAAAATCCAAGATACATGTGTCCTTAATAAAGTATGATAAGAATTGCACACATTAAATGCAAATGGGGTCCACTTTATCATTACATTCTATCTATCTCCCTAAAGTGCCACATATAAAAATATAGTCATAGTCATCTTTTTGCTACAACCCTCGTGGACCATGTTCACTCCTATATTTATCCACTACTTACTAATCAATTTATTACTCTCTCACTAAAAATCCAACAATTTAATCAATTATCCACATAATTTACTTATTGCTCTCAATTTCATTGTATATTAATCACTTTTAACACACTTCAAATCCTCATTATCATGGTCATGTGATATACCGATAGTCCATAGCCCCTTTTGGTATAAGTTATACAGACCGTATAAGTGTCCGTATAAACCATGTCGGGCAGCTTTTTTTTTTTTTTTTTTATAAAAAAAGGACCCACGTTCGAATTTCTTATTTCTCATCTTCTCCATAACTCTTGAAACCTGTAGAATATTCCATACACCATATTAACACATGTCCAAGAGAAATCAAAGATTAAACACCATTGTATAATATTCCATACACCATATTAACACATATCTAAGGGAAATCAAAGATTAAACACCAAGAATTAGTAGAATTAAGTGTATGGGTGCTCACCAGGGTTGTGGGAGTCAAGGTTTCCTTTGGAATTGAAGTTGGGGTTTTCTCAAGTGAAGTATCTTCATCCAAAGATCATCCTATATAATCAAAGGTGAGTTTTACATCTATTTCATGTTATTAAAATTATTGAGTGGTTGAAAGACTTGGATTAGAGAAGAAAGGAGAATATGAGCTTAAATATGGACATAATGGTATTTTGAGTAGTTAGTTAATTTGTGTCATGATTCGTAGTATGATATGAGTATAATCTTGCTATGAATGATGCTAATGTCGTTTAGGAAGTATTATGATATTATGGGTGTTGCTATTGCTATTTGGCAGTTGTTTATTATATTGAGGAAGTTGTCGAAACAAAGGAAATGCTGCCCAATTTTTGTTCGCTCTTAGTCGCTTTAGATTAGACTTAAGCATGTTTTTAATGATTTAACTTAGTACGAATTCTCTTGAATGTAGAGTTATGAGTTTGGAAGGAGAACGTTTAGTCGCTAAGAAGACATAAAGGTAAATAAGGCTAGCCCTTTATTTCAAAGGCATGACTCCTATATTACGACTTCCTCTCTATATTTCCATGACCTTCTTACATCCCAAAAGTTGAAAGTTAAAGATTCCTAAGAACTTCTTATGAGAAAGAGATAAGATGTTTTCTATGATAATGATGATGATGATGATTTTACTTTTAGAAATTCCAAAGCTTATGAATTGATGCTATTATGATCTTAATGATCTTATTTCAAAATTCCCTTGATGTTATTCATTATTGGACATCTCACCTCATGATATTAGTTGCTTCAAGGTGATACATAGTGATGATGGTTATTCGATAATGCAATCAGAGGTTACCGACCTTACGTCACTCCGATAGAGTTCTAGCTTTCACTTGGGCTCTCATTCATGATTTATGTTATTTTTATGTATGATTACACCGTGCCTAGTTGACAAGGCAGACACCACTACGCTGGGCGTAAATGGGCAGCTATGATGATAATTACACCGTGCCTAGTTGGCCGGGCAGGCACCACTAATGGGCAGCATAATGATGGTTACCCAGGACGCAGGAGGCCTGGACGCGGGCTAATGATGATCACACCGTACCTATGTGGTCGGGCAGCTTATATATGTATACATCTATGATATGATATTATTTTTAATATAAAAGCTAGCATGCATGATTCCGCCTTAAGAGGCAATCAGTTACAGGTTTACTCTTCATCTTATGCTCTTTTATTTCTTTATTATGCTATTGTACATGGCTTATATATTCAGTACACTGTTTGTACTAATGTCCTTTCTTTTGTGGACGCTGCGTTCATGCCCACAGGTAGACAGGGAGACGGTCCGGATACATAGGAGCTTTGTCAGCAGCCATACAGGAGCACTCCACTACTCCGGAGTTGCCGTTTATTGGTATACTCTTTTGTGTACATATTTGGGGCATGGCGGGGTCCTGTCCCATCCTTATGATTTCAGTATTCTAGTAGAGGCTCGACGATACATATACATGGGTAGTAGATGTCTCATGATCTTCGTAGTGTATATCATTTTGTAGACTCGGGGGCTTGTACATGTATGTTTATTTTGAGACCAGTCTGGCAGATGGTGCTCGGTATGCTAGCTCCAGGTACCTGTCATGACCCTCTAGTTGGGTCGTGAAAAAAGTGGTATCAGAGCAGTTCCGTGTCTAGTAGAGTCTTGTTTATGGGTGTGAAGCGTGCCACACTTATAAGCAAGAGGCTGCGGGGTATTTAGGAATAATGACCGTCCTTTTTTTTCATAGATCGTGCGATAGAGCTATAATGTAAGATTTCTCTTTTCCTTAATTGTGCGTTATGATTTCAGCGATGGCAATGAAGAGGAAAGCAACAGCTGCCCAGAAAGGCAAGACTGCAACTGGAAGACTGATTGAATAGGAGCCACCGGTGAACATAGAGGAGGGTGAGTCCTATAATGAGGCTCCATCTCATACTTCTCATACTCCGCCTATCTTAGAGGAGCATACGGAGGTCTCCACTCCAACTCTAGTGCCTCTAGTTCCTCTATCGGGTGCTTCAGGCCAGCAGATGACTGAGGCTATACAGTTATTGACCCAGCTAGTTGCTACCCGATTTCAGCATTAGAGTGCGGGTCCAGGTGACAGGGCGACTAGTGCCAGGGCTCGTGATTTTATGAGTCTGAATCCTCCAAAAATTTTCGAGTCAAAGCCGGATGAAGACCCGCAGGGCTTTATAGATGAGATGCTAAGGACGCTGAGAATAATACATGCTTCTGATACGGAGTCAGTGAAGTTGGGGTCCTATAGGTTGAGGGATGTAGCGGTTCTTTGGTATAATAATTGGATATCTTCAAGAAGGGAAAATGCACCTCCCCCAGTTTGGCAAGAGTTTGTAGATACTTTCATTCGCCATTATTTGCCACCAGATGTTAGAAGGGCCCGAGCTGACAGGTTCTTGAATCTAACGGAAGGTAATATGAGTGCTCGGGAGTATAGTCTCTGCTTTAACTCATTGGCTAGGTATGCCCCGACCATGGTAGCCGACATGAGAGACCGGATGCATCGATTTGTGAGTGGCTTAGGGCCACATTTTATTAAAGATTGCCTGACAACTTCACTTCAGGAAGGGATGGACATCTTCCGTATTTAGGCTCACACACAGAACTTGGAAGAGCAGCTGCAACCACACTGGGGTAAGCGTGATATTGATAGAGGGCATAGTAAGATAGCCAGATCTGTCGGTGCTAGTAGTGAGTATAAAGGGGGTCAGAGGCCATAGTACTCCAGATATTCAGGCCAATCCATGGCTAATGCACCTCCTTGATTTGTGGGTAGGAGATTTGATCACCCCGTTTATTCTGGACCGGGTCAGAGTTCGAGAGTTTCGGGTTCCCAGTTTGGAGGTGATCCCAGTCAGAGGAGATCACCGTTACCACGATGCAGCCAGTGCGGTAGATTACATTCGAGTCTGTGTCTCCGAGGTTCTGATGCTTGTTATGCCTGTGGTCAGATTGGGCACATGATGCATGATTGTCCCTCGATGAGTGGTAGAGGTAGGGCTCAGCCTAAAGGATCAGCAGCCGGTTCTTTATCGTCCGTGCGCACCGTGAGGCAGACTCCCCAGAGTTCAACAGGCCGTGGTAGAGGCAGAGGGGTAGCATCCATTTCAAGTGGCCCTCAGCCTCACCTTTATGCCTTAGCCGGGCGACAGGATCTTGAGTCCTCCTATAATGTCATCACAGGTATATTATCCGTATTCTCCTATGATGTTTATGCCTTGATTGATTCGGGTTCTACTTTGTCATATATCACTCCTTATATTGCTGGTCGTATTGGGGTGAAAATCAAGCCAATCAAACCTTTTGAGGTGTATACTCCTGTTGGTGACCCGATAATAGCTAGACAAATGTATAGAAATTGTGCGATTGTGGTATGTGATCGTCAGACTATAGCTGATTTGATTGCTCTGGAAATGTTGGATTTCGATGTTATTATGGGCATGGATTGGCTGGCTTCTTGTTATACTAATGTCGATTGTAAAACAAAAATGGTTTGATTCCAATTCCCCGTTGAACCAGTACTTGAATGGAAAGGTAATATAGCGTCTCCAAGAGGTAGGTTTATTTCCTATCTCAAGACGAGAAAAATGATTGCTAAAGGCTACATTTATCATCTAGTCCGAGTTCATGACACCGAAGCAAAACTGCCGACTCTTCAATTCGTCCCAGTAGTAAATGAGTTTTCGGATGTATTTCCAGATGATCTTCCAGGTCTTCCACCGGAATGGGAGATTGATTTTACTATTGATGTGCTACCGGATATCGAACCCATATCTATTCCTTTTTACCGAATGGCTCATGCAGAATTGAAAGAGCTAAAGGCACAATTGAAGGATGTGCTCGAGAAGGGATTTATTAGACCCAGTCCATCACCATGGGAAGAACGTGTCTTGTTTGTAAGAAAGAAAGATGGTTCCCTACGAATGTGCCTTGACTATAGGCAGTTGAACAAGGTGACAATAAATAATAAATACCCACTTCCGAGAATCGATGATTTGTTTGATCAATTACAAGGTGCTAAGTAGTTTTCCAAGATAGATCTGAGATCAGGATATCACCAAGTGAGAGTTAGAGAAGAAGACATTCTGAAGACGGCTTTCAGAACCAGATACGGTCATTATGAATTTTGGGTTATGTCGTTTGGGTTGACTAACGCTCCAGCAGTATTTATGAATTTGATGAACAATATATTCAGACCTTTCATAGATCTATTTGTGATCGTGTTCATCGATTACATTCTGGTGTACTCTCGGTCAGAAGCAGAACATGCAGATCATTTACGTATGGTCCTTTGGATTCCTTGGGCTCGTGAATTATACGCCAAGTTTTCAAAATCCGAGTTCTGGCTGAATTCTGTAACTTTTCTGGGCCATGTGACGGCATCCGAGTGGATACTCAGAAAATTGAGGCTGTGAAGAATTGGCCAAGGCCTACAACACCTACAGAGGTCCGTAGTTTTCTGGGATTAGCAGGCTATTACAGATGATTTGTGGAAGGATTTTCTTCTATTTCAGCACCAGTGATGAAGCTAACTCAGAAATCGGCAAAATTTCAATGGACCGATGCTTGTGAGTGTAGTCTTCAGGAATTAAAAGATAGATTGACTTCAGCCCCAGTCTTGATACTCCCAGAAGGATCAAAAGGATATGCCGTTTATCGTGATGCCTCCGGTGTAGGATTGGGCGTGTGTTAATGCAGCACGGGAAGGTTATAGCCTATACTTCTAGGCAGTTGAGGAAAACATGAGAAGAATTATCCAACCCATGATCTTGAATTAGCTACAGTCATTCATGCACTAAAGATATGGAGACATTATTTGTATGGTATTCATGTTGATATTTATACAGATCACAAGAGTCTCCAATACATTTTCAAACAGAAGGAGTTGAATTTACGGCAAAGGCAATGGTTAGAGCTACTGAAAGACTATGATGTGAGTATTCCATATCATCCCGAAAAGGCGAATGTGGTAGCTTATGCGCTTAGCTGTAAATCCATGGGCAGTTTATATGATGCGCAGCTGGAAAAGAAGGAATTAGTTCATGAGCTCCACTAGCTAGCTAGCCTAGGAGTTCGTTTAATGGATTCAGGCAATGCAGGAGTTGACAATCACAACCCAGTTATTTCATCCTTTGATATGAAAGTGAAAAGGCGCAAATATGAACACCCTAAATGGAGTCATGACAGAGATACACTTCCCCAAAAGGAAAAGTCACCATTTGAGATTTCTGCAGATGGGATTCTCAGGTACCGAAGCATGATATATGTTTCAAACGCTGCAGGATTACGCCACCAGATTCTAGAAGAAGCCCATTACTCCCGCTATTCCATTCATACAGAGTGACAAAGATGTACCATGACCTCAAGTCAATGTGTTGGTGGGATGGAATGAAGAAAGATATAGCAGAATTTGTAGCTCAGTGTCCAAATTGTCAACAAGTGAAAATCAAGCATCAAAAGCCAGAAGGATAGTTACAGACTATGGAAATTCCAACCTGGAAATGGGAAGTGATCAACATGAATTTTATTGTAGGTTATCCCCGTTCTCGGCATAAGTATGGCTCCATATGGGTAATCGTGGACCGACTTACAAAATTAGCTCATTTTCTTCCAATCAGAACTACATAGTCAGCAAAAGATTATGCAAGGTTTTATCTTAAAGAGATAGTGCGACTTTATGGTGTTCCACTATCTATTATCACAGATAGAGGAGCACAATTTACTGGTAAATTTTGGAAGTCCTTTCAAGAAGGTTTGGGAACTCAAGTGAGACTCAGCACAACATTTCATCCACAGACTGATGGACAAGCTAAACATACTATTCAGACCTTGGAAGATATGTTACGGGCATGTGTATTAGACTTCAGAGGTAATTGGGATGCACATTTGCCACTTATCGAATTTGCATATAATAACAGTTATCATTCCAGTATCCAGATGGCCCCATATGAGGCTCTGTATGGGAGAGAGTGTAGATCGCCAATTGGGTCGTTTGAAATCGGAGAAACATAATTCATAGGTCCAGAATTGATTCAGCAAGTAGTGGAAAAGATCAAGCTTATCAGAGACCGATTGTTGATAGCCCAGAGTCACCAGAAATCTTATGCGGACAATAGTCGATGAAACTTGGAATTCCAGGTTAATAATTGGGTATTCCTAAAAGTATCGCCGATGAAAGGTGTACTGAGATTCTGCAAGAAGAACAAGCTTAGTCCTCGATATATTGGACGTTATAAGATTGTGTGCAAGGTGGGCCAAGTAGCTTATGAGCTAGATTTACCTCTAGAACTTGAATCAGTTCATCTAATTTTTCATGTGTCAATGCTCTATAAATGTGTTGGAGATCCTTCCAGAATCGTGCTAGTAGATGACGTTCAAATTACCGAAAAGTTGGCTTATCAAGAAGTACCCATTGACATACTAGATAGGAAGGTGCGGAAACTCATAACCAAAAATGTAGCCTCAGTTAAAGTTTTGTGGAGAAACAACAACAGAGAGGAAATGACTTGGAAAGAAGAAGAAGATATGAAGTCAAAATAACCGCATTTATTTCCATCACCAAAAGAGGTTCACGATGAGACGTCATTGTCGTAAGGTATGTAATGCTTCCTTTTGATGCTCTTGGTCGTGTGTGGCCATGTTTTCTTGCCATTGTTGTTGTATCCCTATGAGTAGATGTTATTTTGGGTTGTTGTGATAGGATGGTAGTGCCATATAACAGGGGGAACTCTGATGACATGTAGAATCCCCGAGAGGTCAACATTCGAGGATGAATGTTCCTAAGGGGGAGAGAATGTTACACCATGGACATTTTATGGTGATGTGCTGTGAATGGATTAACGTGAGCTCAAGGAGAACATGGAGTCCATATGACCTTAAGGAGAGTACCTGATAGCCTTAGAGCGCCTACTACAAGATTTTGAAGCTATATGAATCGGTGAATCTAAGTTCGTTGAAGAAAGTGAAGTATTAGTTGTATTCGGGAAAGTTTTGTAACAACTGAGCTAATGTTGATCTAGTAACATCTTTAGGAGGAGCTATAAGGCTCCCTAGATATTTAATGAAGTATTATACAAGTGCCTAGAAGGTTCCACAAGGTTTGGAAGTCAAACGAAGAAACGGGAACAATTTCGGAAAAATGTGAGTTATATGACCACTTATACGGTCCGTATAACTTGTACGGTCCGTATAAGGTTCCGTATAACCTGTCCAGAGAAGGGTCACTCACTAGTGGCATTATAAGTTCACTTATACGGACCGTATAAGTGTCCGTATAAACCATGTCGGGCAGCATTTATTTATTTTATAAAAAGAGGACCCAAGTTTTAATTTCTCATTTCTCATCTTCTCCATCATTCTTGAAACCTCTAGAATATTCCATACACCATATTAACGCATGTCAAAGAGAAATCAAAGATTAAACACCAAGAATTAGTAGAATCAAGTGTATGGGTGCTCACCTAAATATGGAAATAATGGTATTTTGAGCAGTAAGTTAATTTGAGTCATGCTTTATGTTATTTTTATGTATGATTACACCGTGCCTAGTTGGCCGGGCAGACACCACTACGCTGGGCGTAATTGGGCTGCTATGATGATAATTACACCGTGCCTAGTTGACCGGGCAGACACCACTAGTGGACGGCATGATGATGGTTACCCCGGACGCCAGCTAATGATGATCACACCGTACCTATATGGTCGGGCAGCTTATATATGTATACATCTATGATATGATATTATTTTTTATATAAAAGCTAGCATGCATAATTTTGCCGTAAGAGGCAATCAGTTACAGGTTTACTCTTCATCTTATGCTCTTTTATTTCTTTATTATGCTATTGTACATGCCTTACATACTCAGTACATTGTTCGGACTGACATCCTTTCTTTTATAGACGCTGCGTTCATACCCGCAGGTAGACATGGAGACGGTCCGGATACATAGGAGCTTTGTCGGCAGCCATACAGAAGCATTCCACTACTCCGGAGTTGCCGTTTAGTGGTATATTTTTTTGTGTACATATTTGGTGCATGGCGGGGTCCTGTCCCGTCCTTATGATTTCAGTATTCTAGTAGAGGCTCGAAGATACTGTTGCGTGGGTAGTATATGTCTCATGCTTTTCTTAGTGTATATCATTTTATAGCCTCAGGGGCTTGTACATGTAGAAGTAATTGAGGTTCGTTTCATGATAAGCTTGTGTTAGGAATGGTGTATGCTCAGGTTGAGTTTGATGATCAGTCTGGTAGATGGTGCTCGGTATGCTAGCTTTGGGTACCTGTCATGGCCCTCTAGTTGGGTCATGACACGTGTGCACATCAAGCTCAGCCCATAGCTCAATCTTTCGAAGACGTATAAGGGTTGGTTAACCTTTTCTGATTTGTGAACTTCTTTTGGGGTGCTTATCTCTTAAATTCTCTTTTGATACATAAAACTTCTCTCTACGCAAGCACACATTTTTCCTTCACATTCTTATATCCTATCCTCTCTCATATGTCATAATATCTCATTATTCCCATTTCTAATCTAATGTTTATCTATTAAACCTGTCCCATAACTGACTGTCAATTTCACCTCTAATTACTTCACTACTGTACCCTTTCTTTCTTCTCGTAATAATCCCACTTTAAAGTTTCCACAATTTCCCTTAAGTTCTCGAGAAATTTCGGCAGAGTTTCCTCTATAATTGTAACAATTCCAAACCTGTACATAGCCCAGAAAATACATCTCATGCCTTACAAGGCCATATATGGAAACACATGTGATATAAAACTCAACCACACAGGGTTGATTACTACAAAAGGATGTAATATAGTAAAGCTCGTTTCATAATTCGCGCCTGAACACTCTTCCTAAAACTCCATCTTTCCCTTCTAAATCTCTTCATCAATTGACCCCCTTCTAAGAGGTTTACTCGCAAATCATATATTCCTCTTATTTTTCTGGTCATTGACACTTTATAAGTAAATCTGTATTTACAATTACAATTAATACTCACATTACCTGACTTACCTGTAGCATTCCAAAAGTGCCTAATGATTCTTATACAATTACTCACATTCTGAAGTTTCACAACAGAAACCCTTACCTTGGCCCTACCCGGGAATTCTGATCCGGTACAAATTGGTCCAACGGTAGTTGGGGAAGTCTTCTTCTGTTGTTCTCCCATAGACTATTCCATGGCGTCCATACCTTCTACAAATGTACCAATTATACTGACTCTCCCAAACTGTCCACTGTTCTCATTTTACCCTCATTTTGTAGATACTATCAATCTGGAATAACACAAATCGTCATCTCCCAATATTTATCTGTCTCTATGGAGGACATAACTTCCAATGGATCTGTCTCGATAGAGGGTACATTCTCCGATGGGTCTGTATCATAAGAATGACTGACTTTGGAAGCCCCTGGACCATCATCCTTCTTCCACATAGAAGGCATCTCACAACAACAAAACAATCAGGGTTAGGATTGGAAATATTATATCCTATGACTTAGCTCAATCGCACGATCAAGAATAGAAAAAAAGGTAACCATCCTAAATGTCCTGCAGCCTCCTGTTTATTAGTGTTATGTCCCGTGCTTTCGTATAATTGGAAATCGAGAAATAAACAAGACTTGTGTGTTATAAGGAAATATTTTTTATTTTGGTGAATATGACTATGTTGGTTGTGGAATCATTAATGTTAAGACATCGGGGAAGGCCGAGGGTAAATTTGGAATTTCGGAAATTAGTTTCGGGAATTACAAAACGGGACTTTTATGAATTGGGCCAAGAATTGGACAACATAAAATTGAGGCCCAAAGGATGAAGTGGCCGGCCAAGGTAAAGGTCCAAGCCCACATTTTAAAGGTCATGTGATATACACATGACCTATGGATAGATATATATCAACTCCACACTTAGTAATTATCAAGAACCTTCAAGAAAACACAAAGCAAGAAAGAAAGAAAAGAGAGGGCAATTCGGGTTTGAGAGGAGAAAAGAAAGAAAAGAAAGAAAAATTTTTTGGAGCCAATTCCTTGGTTTAAAAGTTCATCTCTTGTGAAATTATTATCAAGTGCAAAGCCCTCTACAAGTTGATATAAGTATTGTGGCAAGAAAACAATTCTTATCTCCAAGTGAAGGACTTGAAGAAAGGTGAGGATTTCATGCTTTTGTTATGTTATGAATGGTATATGTATGTTGTAGTATGTGTGAATGAATGGAAAACATGGGAATTTTGTGTGTTGGGACTAAGTGTGTGTTAGCCGTAGGTAAGCATGTATATTGCATGGTTTTGGCGGCTTGAATTCATGTTAGAATCTAGTATGTGATGGTAGAAATTGTATTAGAAATGAAAGTTGAATGAATTGGGTGGAATTGGAAAAAATGAATGTTGGCCGTGGCTATGGAAGAAGTTGGAATGGTGATAAATATTTTGTTTGATATGTTAGTTGTATGGTTATGATCCTTATAATTTAAATGATGTAAGTTTGCATTGATTTGGAAGTGTTGGAAGAATTATGGCATTGAACTTGGTTGTATGTCATTATGGGAAATTATGCGAATTTATATAGTTTTTGTATAATTGTGAAAGTAAGATCATAGGATGTAAATTGATGTTGTTGTTAGTGAATTCGGAATGAAACGACGCAAGTTAGAACGTTTGTTGTAAGTTTTGATGTTTTGAAAGAATTATGGAAAGTAAAGAATCTTGGGCAATTTCGAATATGGCTTGGAATATATTTGGAATGTGATTGAATAATCTTGAATGAGTGAATGAATACAATAATATGGATATAGATTTGGAGTTTTGGAAGTTTGAATGAAAAGTTGCCAACTTAGGTAATAAGGTAGAACTTTGAAGCTAGAGTGGTTTGATTATGATTTGTGTTGTTTGATGATGTGTGGGCTGTTGTTGTTGATGTATTTGGAGCCGAGCTAAGTCTCGGGGATGTTAGATTTATAGGGGAAATGCTGCCGAAATTTCGGTAGGCAAAAATGAAGTTAATGGCATTTTTAAGCCTAAGAATCTCAAATTGGTAACTTTGACCATTTGCAGATTTCGGACGAAACGGGACTTGACTTTTGGGAGAGCATAAGGCGTCTGTAAGGTATGTAATGCTTCCCACTTCTTCGTTTGGCATGTCTTAGTATGCTAGGTGAATATTGGAACTTCCGGAGCATTTCTGCTCCTCGAAACCCGATCCACAGAAAAGTTACTATTCATTCCTTATTCAATTGAAGCCTAAGGGCTCTATTTTGGCTAGAATGCCACCAATCGTCCGAAACCTATCGAAATGTGATCGGGTCACCTGGTAATGATTATGTATGACCTTTTGGCCTATTAATGTTCGTAAATTATGTTCGCCACCTCAATTTGACTCGAGGTGGGCCCGCTAACCCCGAGACGCCCTATTTGTCCTATCGGGCTCTCCTTTGGAATAAGGTTTGATATGAACCCTTTGATTTTGAAACGTTCTGCTATGAGCTATGTTATGAATATTATGATATGCTAGGTTACGTTTTGAGCCATACGTACCATTTTGGAAACTTTTTGTGAAACGAACCTTCGTATCGACTAAGTATTCGATTATTTTGTACTATGGAATGACTTATGAAACTATTATGTTTTGAAAGACTATTTTGAAATATAATTTGCATTTGTTTGCTCACGACTCCGCTCGTGCCTCATTATGACTTCGTTCACCGGTTCCCGGGCCGGTTATGATTCGTGCGCCTTATGATAATTCGGCCGTATGCTGTGTTGCGGTTCCCGAGGCTTCGCCATAGGGCCGGGTTCCGTTTGGAGTTATGCTGTGATATGGCTCGTGATGCGATACGCTCACCTATGTTTGTGTTTGTGTTTGGGGATATACGGAGATATGAAACTTTCTGGTGTTATGCTGTGTGTGGCGCCAGCGTCGGAGTGGCGACCACGTTCTTAAGCGTTTGCATGATTTCGTTTGCATTATGTATACGTATATGACTTTGATACGGATTTTGACATACTGATTTGTACTCCACTTTGTCATCTGATTTGCTTTCGGTTTTGGCCCATATTTCTGTACTCCGTGCTTTACATACTCAGTACATATTTCGTACTGACCCCCTTTCTTCGGGGGCTGCGTTTCATGCTCGCAGGTGCAGATATTGGTGATCCTCCACTGTAGGCTTCACTCTTTGCTACTTCGGAGTACTCCTTCTTGACTCGGAGTCCCTTTTTGGTACAGACTCCTTTTGCTATGTGTATATACTCTGTACATTTGACTATTTGGGTACGGCGGGGCCCTGTCTCGCCATATGTTTTTGTTTTGAGTTCGTAGAGGCCTGTAGTCATATATGTGGGGCGAGGGTCCTATATATGTTTGTTTGATTTTGGTTTTCTAGTCTTAAAGCGGTCCGTTCGTTATGATGGCCCTAAATGGCCTTTATGCTTATGTTTGCACTTCTGACCGGCGATGTCTATTCCGCTGCTCCGTTTGGATTTGATTTGACATTTTGATTTGGGCGACCGCTTAAGACATATTTGATAAAAATTCTGGTTGATATGACTTTTATGAATTTTTGGAATATGCTCGGATCTGGTAAATGAATATGCGATTTGGTCTGGGTACCCAGATAGGGTGCCAGTCGCGGCCCACGGGGCTGGGTCGTGACAATTAGTGTGGCGCGCAACACACCCATAAACAAGACTCTACTAGACACGACTTGTAGACAACCCTAGGACAGAACTGCTCTAATACCACTTTTGTCACGACCCAAACTAAAGGGCCATAACGGGCACCCGACCGTACTAGTCAAGTACCATTTGACATACATCTGTGACAACAACATAAACATAGGTGGGCAAGCAGGGTTGTCATATGACTTCAAATAAATTCATAGAAACATGCATGTATCAACTGTCCTAAAAGACCCATGTGTGATAATACTAGACATATTGTATGAGCCGGTAAGGCTATCATAAACATTTGTAATGACATGTGAAATCTCAAACCTGGACCTCCTCTGACTATACAAAACTGTCTACAAGCCTCTACTGAAAAACATAATACAACATGGCTGGGACAGGGCCTCGCCTACCCATACATATATGCGTACATATCTATTTATATACATAAGACCATGCTGACTCCTGGCATCTCCGGAACAAACGGAGTGCATCAACTTCATCCGCTGAGCTGACATCCTAATAGATGGATCACCAACATGTATCTGCAGACCTGCAGGCATGAAACGCAGCCCTCTCGAACAATAGGGGTGTCAGCACGGATAATGTACTGAGTATGTAAAGCATAAGAGTAACATATACATAAGAATCATGAAGAGAATCTGAAACTCATAAGCTCAACTGGCTGTCTGAATGCATCTGTATGACTGAATATCTGAACATATCTGTATAACTCTGCTTAGCTGAAGATGCCTCTGAGGGCATATGATATGCATAGGTCATAATATAAATGTTAGTGCTTCGGAACGTACTGCCCGATCCATATATCATATGTTAGTGCTGAGGAACGTATCGCCCGATCTATGTATCATATAATAATGGCGAGGAATGTACAACCCGATTCATATATCATCATCATCATCACTGTGCTCCAGCTGATCAGGTGGTAATGCGTATATAACTCCTATCCCTTTCGCCATACCCCATATACATATAATATACGCGTATATAACGCCTTCTGGTCAAGGGTCAATATGCATATGTATAATAAATGCAATGCATAAGAATAATGAATAACTAGGACTCTCGAAGTGACATAAGGTCATACTACCTCCGATAGACATCTTTTGAGCAAACATCATCAATGTATGAAATCCCAGGACCCAAGAACAGAAGGAACAATCATAAAAAGGGTATAGGATCATCAAAGACTAATGTAATCCTACTACTTCTAAGAGTATATTAATATGGATTCTCGCTCATTCATTTGTTCATTCATATCATAAGGATCGTGCCACAATGAAAGAAGGGGCATGTTACACCTCGAAAAATTTCAAGTCGTCGTGTGGTGGATAGACTAACGCAGAGTGAGACGTATGTGATGTCCCCACAAGTAAGAAGGGGTATTTAATAATTCTAATTAATATTCCAAAGACATTCGAGGCGAGAGAAGAAAGTTCGTTGAAGAATGTAAAGTATAAGTCGTGTTTTGAAAAGGGTTTGCAAAATATCGAGCTAATGTTGACTTAATAATGTCTTGAGGAAAATTTATAACACTCCTTAGGTTGTTAATGAAGTGTTAAAAAAGTTCTAAGAAGGTTCCATAAGGATTGGAGATCAAACGAAACGACGGAAATAATTTTAGAAAAGTGGAGTTATACGACCACTTATACGGTCTGTATAAGGGTCCGTATAATGCAACAGAAAAAGGGATTTCCCTGATGGTGAAATACGATCACTTATACGGACCTTATAATATTATACAAACCGTATAAGGGTCCGTATAACTCCCGACGGACTGAGTATTTTCCAAGTATAAAAAGATGTTCCCACTACTAATTTCTCATTCTTCCAACTTCTCCACTTCTCTCTAAAGCTCTATAACATTCCACGCCCTTCACTTACATAAATTCAAGGCAAATCAAAGATCAACATCATTAATCCAGGAAATCAAGTGCAAGGAAGTTCTTTAAGGTTGCTAGAAGACAAGAATTTCTTTGGAAGTGGAGCTAGGGTTTTCTTCAATTGAAGCATTTCCATCCAAAACCCATTCCTACACAATAAAAGTTGAGTTTTATGATCATTTCATGTTATTAAGAATGTTGAATGGTTGAAAGACTTAGATTATGGAAGAAGATAGAATGTAGAGCTCAATTGTGAAATAATGGTATTCTTGAATAGTAGTTTTACATAAATCATAATTCTTGAGGTGTTATGAGTATATTCTTGTTATAAATGATATCAAGAATATTGGAGAAGCATTATATGAGGATGAATGTAGTGTTGTATTATGGCTATGGTTATGGACGACCTTGAGAGTAAATTTTGAGAATTGAATAATGTTGAACTTTGTCGAATGTTATTGATTACGATATGATGAATATTGTTATTGATGTTTGGGAGTTGTTATATCGTATGGAGGAAGTTGTAGAAACAAAGGAGATGCTGCCCAATTTTCATTAGCCTTAGCTTAAGCTTAAGTATGTTTCCGATTATCTAACCTTAGTACGAATTCTCTTGGATGTAGAATCGTGAACGTTGGAGGGAGGCATTTAATTAATAGTGTTAGAGAGACGTAAAGGTATGCAAGGTTAGTCCCTTATTTTTCTAAGGCATGATTCCTATAACATGACCTCCTTTATCTTCCCATGACCTTCTTATATTCCGAAAACTATGAGTCTATGTTTATAAAGAGCTTTTCATGAAATAAAGATAAGAGATGCATTGTGAATATGACAATGATGATGATGAGTCCAAGTCTAGAGATTCCAAAGCTTATGATATGATATTCGTATGAAGCTAATGATTCCTTGATATTATTCCTTGTTACTAGACTCACCTTATAATGCTAGTCCCTTCAAGGTGAAGCCCTCGAGCCAATGTTCGAATACCAGGCGCTACGGCGCTGAATTAACCCATGCCATACTCCCAAGGGCATGCCTGACTCTTTAGAAAGTATACAAGTGTTGAAAGAGTGAAGTCATGATTACTCCATAATGGAATCGGGGGTTCTCGACCTTACGTCACCCCGATAGAGTTATAGCTTGTCCTTGAGTTCTTATGTATGCTTTATAATAAGTAAACGATAATGAGATTACACCGTGTCTATATGGCCGGGCAGACACCGCTAAGGCGGGCGGCATATACACCATGTCTAGATGGCATGGGCAGACACCACTAGTGGGCGGCATAAGATGGTTATCCCGGACGCGGGAGGCCTGGATGTGGGCTAATGATGATCACACCATACCTACATGGTCGGGCAGCTTATATATGTATACTTGATATGATGTTGATTATAATTTAAGTAGCATGCATTATTCTGTCTTAAGTGACATTCATTTGCAGGTTGTTTCCTTACTTATTATTCTCCCATCTCTTCGACATGTTATTATTGTATATGCTTTACATACTCAGTACATTGTTCGTACTGACGTTCTTTTCTTTTGGACGTTGTGTTCATGCCCATAGGTAGACAGGGAGGTGGCCCAGATTCCTAGGAGCTACTCAGAAAATTTACAGGAGCACTCCACTATTCCGGAGGTGCCATTTTGGATACATTATTTTGTGTATATATTTGGGCACGACGGGGTCCTGTCCCGTTCCTATGTCTTAGTACTGTAGTAGATGCTTGTAGATACGTATGCATAGGTAGTATTGTCTCATGAATCCATCATTGTATATCTTTGTATATCATTTTTGCAGTCGTGAGGGCTTAGATATATATATATATATATATATATATATATATATATATGCATGTGCATGTGTTGCCTTGGAGATTGTTTATGCTCAGGTTGGGTAAGATGATTAGCATAGTGAGAGGTGCTCGGTAGTCAGCTCCGGGTACCCTTCATGGCCCCCTAATCGGGTCGTGACAGGACAGCCTTAACATACTTGGTCTTAGCTCAACGGCTTAAGAACTCAACTCGTATCTGCTCCACGATCTATATCTAACGACAATGGTTCTATCGTTAATTACACAAACGATTCTCTTAATCGTATAATGAAAATTTAACTTATCCTAAAACAAAACGGGCAGCATCTCCCCCCTTCTTCTCATTTTCCCCAACTCCATATATCAACAACAACAACCAGAACAACCCAGCAAGTATATACATCAATAATGAGATACCATGTAGTAACAAGAAGTCACAAAACATTTCACGACGAGCGACAAGCCCGGATATGATTATCAAACACACTTCTCCCAATCTTTTCTTTCCTCCAAAATACATATCAACGACAACAACAACAATATACTCAAGTTCCTCCAACAATTTCTAGCCACAACACAACTTAAAATATTACCAAACGGTCGATACAACAACAACAATGTCAAAATATAATTTTCCGCTATTAACTCCATATTTCTCATTCCACAATTTAGCTATGACCCGAACGAATTTAAATATATCAAGAATAGGAGACTAATTCTTATCTTATATGCCAAGAACTACTCTTCTTCCATTTTACTTCCCTATGAAGTAACCTTTAATAGAAGTTGCTGCCCCCTTTTAAATCACGTAGCCGCATGAATTGAATATCAAGCTACTGCTAACTTGATTCATATGGATGATTCCTCTAACATAAGATAAGAAGAAGTATGTCTCTCAATATACATAAAAACGTGACTGCTGCCTCCTTGTCAACAAAATCCAAGATATATGTGTCCTTAATAAAGTATGATAAGAATTACACACATTAAATGCAAATGGGGTCCACTTTATCATTACATTCTATCTATCTCCCTAAAGTGCCACATATAAAAATATAGTCAGAGTCATCTCTTTGCTGCAACCCTTGTGGGCCTTGTTCACTCCTATGTTTATCCACCACTTACTAATCAATTTATTACTCTCTCACTAAAAATCTAACAATTTAACTAATTATCCACATAATTTACTTCTTGCTATCAATTTTCTTGTATATTAATCACTTTTAACACACTTCAAATCTTCATTATCATGGTCATGTGATATAGCGATAGTCCATAGCACCTTTTGGTACACACAAAATATTATTTTCAATCACCATCATTCCACTTTCGAGTCTTAAATAATTTCGGAACTTCATTCCTTTTATACATTGATCTCTTGATTTCCATGCTTGAACATGACCAAATCCTCCGGGCTCGGGTAAATTTTCTCATGTTGGACGGTTCAATTTCCTAATCCGAAAATAGGGGATATTTTGACCGTATTTCATCCAGATAAATTTCGAACCGCGACTAAACTTATTTTCTTCGATTGTTTAACTTCTAATCCTTACGACACATCCGTACCATCACTCTAACCACCTATAAGCTTGGGGAATAACCTCATTTTCATTACAAATGTCATTTAACTCGCATGCTTTCCAATGCATGGAAACACGGGATGTAACATTTGGCTTCGTAGGGGAAGTATGATTGTCAATCGTACCGAAAAAAAAATATACTTCTACGTGGATGATGCTCTAAATGGATTTATTTTAGAGTCGCCGCCTAATTTTTAGGAAATTAGGAAAACCAGTTCTAAAAGGGGTCATTCAAAACGGTTAAATTTTAAAAGAATCCTAATCTAACTAAAGTATGGGTAAGGGTTCTGGTGATCCCTCGGGGAAGGTGTTAGGCACCCCGTTCTTAAGGATCCGTAAAATACGATTAACCTATAGGTTCTAATAGTATGCCTTTGTAAAATATAAATTGATTGTGATAAAAACAATTTTTGTTTCACATTGACGCAAGTAGAAATTAGTCATGTATGCAAAAATATACCACGTTTCAAGAATCAAAAGTGGTAAAATTTCGTCCAAAATTGGGCATTTAGGGTGTCGGACTAGAACACTTAGGCTAATACCCGAAGGCTCTTAGCCTAATTAGGACTCTACATAAGTCCACATCAAAAAATAGTTTTGAAAAAAAATTTAGAGTATAGCAAAATAGTTTTTAAGAAAATAATTTAGGTATGCTATTATAGTCCATATAATATTCTACATATAGTCCATTTTTTGTTCTATCTTTTGCCAAGTTTTAATCAAATTTTATTTTTTCACCTAAGTCTAAATAATCATAATTAGTTTCACAAGTTTTGTATCAGTCAACACGTCTAAGTCCATAGGTTTTCGTAAATGTTCAAATCGGTCCCACATTTTACAAAGTCGGCAGTTTTGGTCCTTTAATCAAATCAGTCCCAATTTGCATTAAAGTCTCAAAATTAGTCTTGATTTTTGAAGTAAACTCATTTTGGCGACTTTAAAATGCGACAATCTCATAAGGGTTCCAATTGACATAATAATTGCGCAAATAATAATTTAAAGCACGTAGTTAAGGGAGATAAAGAATTTGGGCCGACCAAGCCCAAAATAGAAAGTGTTTATGCAATTGGGTTCATCTTAATTACAACGTATGCTCCATTTTGCTCCAAGTTGGGTTTACTCGATCTAGATACGTTAGCGGGCCCCCTTGGGACCCACCAACGGGTTTTGGATGGACAGAGAGGTAAAGGCCATACATGACATAAGATTTGGGCCAAGCCCACTTAATACTTTGTAATGGCAGAATAAAGAAAATAGCCCGAATATGCAATAAGCCTATAAATAACTGCAACAATAAACCACACACGGATGACAGGCCCAAATAACAAGCCCAGACTGAAAATTTCCTAAGTAGGTAATATACACGATATACCACATATATATCACTGCATTTTATCTCAATTTTTTCTAAGTTTTGAACCATGATGTACATGATATACTAGGTGATACACTTGTATATAGAGAGCAAAATTCTTTAAAGGAACATACCCCCAATATACACTGCACTCTATGCTCCTCCCCCAAATACCAAAATCTTCCCAGCAAATGCCAAAGGATTTTTCAAAGTTTATACTATTCAAGATTCAACTAACAATTATGGCAGATACACAGTGAAGGTCACAATTTCAAGAACAAATTCAAGTAAGAGCATCAAGAGGCAGTCCAGCCAACACAGGAAAGGGGGGAAACAAGCAATTTCAAACCAAACATAAGTTACTCATGAACAAGCTTCAAAACACTAATGCAAAAAGTGATCTTTGCAGTCAAAACATGATCAATTAGACTAGAGTAGGACAACATCAATCCAGTTTTTGGCAGACTTTCTCTTCTCCACTTCTTTTATAAAGAAAACTTGTAATCACAGGTTTTTACTAGTCTCACTTAAATAATTACCAAACCAGCAACAAAGTTTACAAACTGAATTCAATTATCAACACATCTTTCAGAATTTCAGGGATACCAAGGATTCAACAATGGTGCACACAAATTCTCTAGGAGCAGATCAGGCTAAGTTAAAACAAACTAAAGTGACCAGTTTTGCAAGGCATACATAGATTTTGAAAAAAATCTAAGTAGATGAAATGTTGAACTTTCACAGAATTCTGTAAATATTATATGTTATGCCAAGCACATTTTTGTCCAGGACCAGTTTATTAACCAAGTCTTAATCACTATCAAGGGAACTTCATCTAAATATAGGGTTAAGGACAAGCAGTCCAGTGAACCAAAGCACACACAATTTCAAAAGAGGTTTAAAGCTACTTTTACAGTTTTAGCAGTCTATTAATTAAGCCAGCTTAGTAATCAATGGTAGGCAGAAATAAAACTTATAGTTCCAACTTCAATGGCCCATTCAAATTGCATTACAAAAACACTTAACGAGAATCATAAAGATCAACCTTGACACAAGAGAATTTCTACTCAGTTTCCATTTTTTAGACTTGAGAAAATAAGCAGAAGTGCAAGCCATAATACAATCTCTAATCTTTTAGTCAACAGGTTTGTTTCCTCACAATTTTAGTCAACTTTAGTCTTGCTTAGCAAGTAGCAAACTCAATTTTCCTCTAAGACAGCCAAATGGTTTCAAGTCAGGGCCAAATTTCAAGATAGCACATAGCAACCATTTACCACTTCAAGGTCAAAAATAGGCTATTTTAAACTTCTACATGACATAGATAATTCAAACAGAAATAGGTGTCAAACAAAAAGGGCATTTCTAATCTTTTGTTATTTCAACTCTTGAGACTTTAACTAGGCACATAAGCATTTAAGAACTTATTAGGCTTCATTTTAACAGAACAAGTCTCCATTTTAACTCCCATATCAACAATTTGTAATCGCAGGGTCCTATAGGCTATATATTAACTCACTTCAACCCTGTTAGAACACTCAGCCAATTTTAGTGAATCATGAGACTCATTTAATTCCTCCTTTCAAAACAGTAGACACTCAAGCAATTCTCAGAATTTCAAATTACAAATCAACTTCTAAACATGGCCTAAGGCCATCTCCACAAAGAACTGTAAGTTCATTAGCCATAAACCAAGTTGTAAAGGACTTAGGACTAGTTTTTTGTATCCTATTTTTAGCAATCTAGATAGTAGAGGGATGAGAAGACATGATCATTAGATTCAAAGTAAACTCAAAGTGCCCAGTTTTACAGGGTACAACTTTAACAGAGTCCCCTTAAGTCTCTATATCTTAGTTTAGGTTCATTGAGAGGTCATAAAGACTTAGCTTATCACAAAATTTCCTTAACATACAAACAATCCTACAAAGAACATTAAGAGAGAGCCTTATGCTATTGTCCCCAATTCTTTACATCAAGATTTGAGCAAACAGATTCAATCACAAATACAGGAATCAGAAATAGAGTTTAACTAATGATGTAAGTCAAATCAGAACCAGAAAATCCACAAGAGTAGGAGGGAATATAAGACTATCTTTTATGAATAAACATGAGGCAAGTACGGCCACAGTAAGTCACAAGTGATGGAAAGTTCACATTGAAAACAATTATAAGTTCTAAAGGAGGTTCATGCCACTGCCCTAGGTCACAAAGTGATATGCTCAAGAGTATTACAGTCAACAGGATATCATATGCAAGTTCCAGGATCAGTCATATGAGAATAAATAAGGAAAGTAATGAACCATCATTATGCTCAATCTCCAGAATCCATTTTTGGTGGTTAAATTCTAGTTTTTTTTTAATGAGTGTCAACATGGTTTAGCAAACAAGAATGATATTTAGAACTTATCTGGCAAAGGAAATCTCATCAGAATATATTAGCAATGACTCAAGTGGAGGGTTGATACACACTCAAGACCAAAAAAGATTCAAATCATTCTAATGAACTAGTTAGACAAATTATGGACCTATCCAGTTATCACTTTTAGACAAATTCTTCTATTTTTAGAGTCTCCAATTCACATTTAACCATTCTAGTGTTCCTCAAACAAGTATACAAAATCATTTCCAACTTTCAAATGTCTAGCCAAGTTAAAGAATGGAAAATGCATATCAAATAAGGCAAATAGTTATAAAGGCAGGCAAGGAATCCCTTTCTTGTAGTCTCAACATGTCATTCAAGTCAAGGAAAAGAGAATCAGGGATTCAAGAAGTCATTCTTTACAGATTTGGAAAGAAAACAATCCCAAAGAGATGAAAACAAATTCTAACACCCATAATACCAAACAAGCAGAAGTTTAATGTCTTTCAAGTTCAAATATACATGAATAAAGACATAAGCATCATATTATGAGGTTTTAAAGTTATTTTCTCCATTTAAGTTGTCCTAGGAGATCATGGAAATTAACACACAAGACAGATTCAAATTAAAAAAAAAAAAAAAAACAGAGGTGTACATGAACAAGTCATTCTTCCAAAAAGGAATAAAGCCTTAATTTCATTCTTTTTGAAGTGAGTTCTTATTTGATGATCACTTAACCATTTCAGAATGTTCATATCACTTCAAGTTACCATTTGGACTAGAGCTTAACTACTTATTAATGAACATAAGAAACAGGCTTACTTTAAGACTTTAAGCAGTTTTAGATGATAAACATATGGCAGTCACTCACAAAAACTAACCAGGTAATCCACACCTTATTAAGAACCATTCAATAACTAGAACGTGAACTAAGTAACCATGACAGGACCAAAAGGTATTCAGCAAATATAGAAACAACAACTAAATGTCTCAAAAAAATGAAAAAAAAATTCCTTCCAGCCTTTTAAGACTAACATATGAGGCAGTGAGCAAGATCCAAAGTAAACACATAACTCATTTTAAACTAGTAAACCTTAATACTCAATAGTTAATTGCTAAAGAATCTTTCCTTTTTCTTTTTGAACTTCATTATACCCATATTATATCATGGCAGCCTTAAAGTTTAATGAAATAGTAACTAAACAAGACTTGTATCAAAAAGACTTAAAATCACATATAAATAGATACAAACACGAAGTTCTTTAAATGGAATCTTAAAGTAGCTTTAGAATCACACATAGGTAGACAATGCATCCAACAAGTTGAAACAATAAATATAGAAAAGCTAGAATAGAATAATACCTTTCTATAGGGCAACCAAAAGATCAAAATAAGAGAGGTTGAATCACAACTTCAGCACCAACACTTAAGCCCTTGGAAATCAACCTTTTCTTTGAATGTTTTTTAATACCAGTATATCTAGAGTAGTCTAAATAGACTATGTATTTGTAGTGCTCTTGTATATCTAGAAGTGATATAGTATAGTATAGAGTCTATGTATACAGGTGGTATATTTTGTAATATATTTGGAGATATGAATGAAGGACCTTTTTGTCACACCCCGACCTCGCTGGGGTGTGATGGGCACCCGACCCTTACTTAGGGCCGAGCGAACCCTCAGACTCTCACTGCACATAAAATCACGTCAACTTTTTTTTTTAAAACAAATAATAAAGTACATAGCAAAACTTTTCTTTCAGAAATATTCTTTCTCGTGGCTTTCAAGCCGAACAAATTTGTGATCATACAAAATTCATTACGTACACAGACCGACAACCAATACCCACGACACTGTCTGCAAAGTCTCTAATAAGATCCCAAAAGCATTACATACAGAATCTGACTCGGCAGCACTCCGGGAACAAATGGAGCTTGCCATCTGCACTGGAACATCTTCCATCTGTCCTCAACTCAACTGGGAGTACCTGCGCGGCATGAAACGCAGCCCCCGAAGAACAGGGGGTCAGTACGGAAATGTACCGAGTATGTAAAGCGGAAATATAACAATATAAGCAAAACCGAGCCAGAAGTATAGAAATAGAACAGGTAGTATCGGCTCCAAGTCCGAAACGGAAATACAGAGTGTATGGCCAGGACCACGATATATATCATAAGCACGGGGTGTAGCCGTCTGAATCGTGATATGAAACAGAGGTACAAAGCCTAACTGGCAGGATCATCGTGCAGATCGGGGCACAGAGTGCGACTGACATACCCGTGCAGCACGGGCCGTAGATGTCAAAAAAAATATTTTATAAAGCTCATAAAGGTGGTCATAGCACCTATCGTATAGTAAACAACATAATAACCAGGAGCTACCTGCGAGCTCCGGACACGAGTACATTGGCTAAAGCCATACAGAATTTATATCAGGGTTTCTGTCCCCGTAATTGTTTCCATGAACATTAAATCAATTCAGGTTCGTTAAAATAACTCCTATTTAGTAGTCGGAACAATAGCCATAAGTTTCCTCGACTTATCGTATGGGAATAAGACAGACAGAACAATAAGAGAGGCATCGGGGAATAGCGGGCCCACCTCGGGCCAAGTCGAGGCGGCGGACAAGAATCACGCCCATTAGACTCTACGGACTCATCCAGGAAGGTTTCATAGTGATCGGGTTACATTTGTACAAGTTATGGAGGTTTAATCACTTTTCTAGCAAAATGCGCCTTTTGAAATTCAATTGAATTGAATGAATAGTACCAAAAATCAATCTCGAGTTTCTATGAGCAGAATCGCCCCCGAGGCTCCGATCTTGACCTAGTACATCTAGGACATGCCAAAGAACAAAGGGGAAGACTTTACATACCTCGATTGCGCCTTACGGTCGCTTGGCTTCAATTCCAATTTCGTCCAGAATCTACAAATGGTCATGTTTACCAATTGTCAATTTCAAGCTTTTCGAGAATCTAAGCTTAATCACATAATTGCCTACCGAAATTTCGGCAGCATTTCCCCTATGTATATGACATCCCCGAGACTTAGCTCGGCTTAATATATCAACACAGCAACCCAACAACAACATCACTAACAACAACACGCATTACAAAACACATAGTATGGCATAACTAGCCTTGTTTTCCACATGGTCCAACAACTTCCACTTCAACTTCACAAACCCAAACTAGTATCAACATTTCCATATTCATCATTAATCAAGACCATTACAATGTGATTTGGAAGTATTTCATATCATTTCTATACCATATTCACATGATATACAAAATATACAAATTTTCCACCAAACCATAATCCATCCAAAACGTCAAATCTTCAACATACATATTCATAACATATTTCCACCTTCCAATTTCATCAACCATAATCATAATTCACATCTTAACAACTTCATTTCCATAATATCATAAAATCATATTAAAATGACATAATCTTCTACAATCAATTTCAATGCCAACGGACGAATTTATATCGCTATTTTCCCGTTCTATTCCGTTGAAACTTTAAATAAACTTGTTGGCATTGAAAAAGAGCCTTAATCATACCTTAAGTGCACAGCAACCACGTCCACCCTCTTATTTTTAGTTGATTTTTAGCTCAAATCGAAGGCAACGCGACGTAGAACACTTTTCTCTTCATGGGCTTCAGGATTCGGGGCTCAGATTTTGATCAAACTTTATTTATCTCTCTAAGTCTTTCTTCCCTCTCTCTCTATAGAAATTTCTGGATCTTTTCTGATCTGAAAATGTGGAGGAGGAGGCTGAAACCTCCCTTAAATAACAAGGAAATGGGCCTGACCCGGATTGGAATCGGGTTGGGCCCATTTCACTGCCCAGCTTGACCTTTCCGCCTTAAAATGTTCATATCTCCTTATCCCGATGTCACCTATAGGCCCACGACCTTCCGTTGGAAAGCTATTTCAATTATCTACAACTTTTATTTCTGGGCGTTTTCCAAAATTCCAGACTTATAATGCCGTTTTTGCCCCTCCAAGTCAGGTCATCCGAAAACGTTTTCTTAAAAAAATTCGTTTGGAGGGCTTCCACTTTGATTTGGCCCCAAGGCCCTTCACAAGTTGTGTTTTACTTTACATATGCGATTCATATAACTTGTCACGTGTCCCAAAAAAAATATTGACGTGTGGGCCCCACCTCAGTTAATAATCTGACGTTCAAAAATACGGGATATAACACTTTTTTTTACTTCGGATTTTGCAAACCCCAAAAAAGGAAGAAGACCCCCATTCTAGTGGCCACTTCTTTCTATTTATAGGAATAGAAATATGTCTAAGGGAAAAAAATGGAAAGGAAAGACCATCCACCCCTGAATTCCCCCCCCCCCCCCCCCCCCCCAATTTGAAACCCTCATTCAAAATATTCAAAAATCCAGTAAAGGTCCAACAAAATTACAACCAATTTTTGTACTAATTCGTACTTCAGCCAATCAGAAATTCACATATCACACAATATAACAAATTTATATCCTAAAATCAAAAAATAAAAATTCAGCAAATCAGAAAAATACTAGGATAGTACAAAAACCAGTACATTCAAAGGCTAAATAGGATAGAAACCCCTAAAATAGTACCCAATCTGAAGGAATTCTAGGAAATTTCCCTAGATTCCCTCATTTGAGTGTGCATGGCACACAAGTTGGCTATAGGCTCATGGCCTCGCCCATGGCAACCACACACATGAGGAAACCTAAGTAACAAGCTAAAGAAAGCCCAATTCGCGATTGGTAATTAAAAATTATACAAAATTGAACCTGGGAAATGCAACAGCTCATGACTGGGCATGAAAGCCTTTTAGAATCTAGCCAAAAATGGTCGTGGAATGCCGTGGCATCGCCGCCATGGTAGAACCCTAAAATTCGAGTATAGCGCCTGAAGGAAGAGAGGGAGTCGGGGTGGGGAAAAATGAGAGTAGGGGGTGGAATGTTTAATTTAATAAACTTCCACCCCTATTTTTTTTAAAAGTCCCCCCCCCCCCCTCCATTTGAAGTTAAAATAAAACTAAGTATTAAAATAGGCATATAACTTAAATAAAAAAATAGTTACTTAGGCAGATTAAAATTTAAAACTCATAAATTTAAAAAATTAGCTTCAAAACAAGCCTAATATTGATATAGTTTCGGAAAATATTTGAAAATGTGAAAAATGTGGTCCAAATGAACCGTAATTCATGCCTCGACTTAATTACCAATATCCCGAGTTAAATAGTGCAAGATACACAGTTTCTTTTTTGAATTATATTTATGAATGTAAATAACTCGTAATTTTCTTGCAATTGGCAATTTTTATAGAATACTAATTAAACGTCAATTTTTTGAAATTTTAATTTTGGAGGAGTATCCTTGCTCCGTCTTTGACTCGGGAATTTTGAAAATTTAAAATACGTGTCTTATGTGGTGAACATTAGGTGTCAACAGACGAGGCTTATATGCCTCACGTTGTTGGGCCGGTCCGATTAAGCTTGAAGGAAAAGGGCCTTATGTAATATATATATATATATATATATATATATATATATATATATAGTAGTTTGGGAAAATAAAACCCACCAAATCTATGAAATAAATATATCTTCAATTATCTTAAATTATATCAATTAAACACATAACTAAACTTCACAGAATAATTAAAATCCTGATTTAAATACTCAATTATTGAAATAAAAATGCACTCCTCATTTTCACTTAATTAATTCAAATCCCTTGACGTTGGCAGAGTAGGACACCTAATGATGCTTAATCGTAAATGCTTAAAATTAATAACTCGTAATTAACTGCTTCTTTGAGAAAATAAACAAATGCTTCTAGTATTTCTTGAAAATATACGAAAATGTAAAAATGACATGCAGTTGCTTTTTTGTCAGTGTTTTGCCAAATGCAATGGCAAAATGCCACTGGAGCAATTTTGTAAAATTTATTCTGACTTATAAAATGCATGTTCTACTCCGTCTATAATCCAGGGACTCCGAATAATTAAATAAAATTATCGGAGGTCAAAAATTAGGTGTCAACGGTCTGTACTCCTGCTCTAGTCTGGGAACCACAACCAGGTGCAGTGGCACCGCCTACGACATGCTGCCCATCGAGATCAAGAAGAATCTTGACCATGGTGTCCAAGAAAACTGGGTTGGACATGACCTCAGGGTGGGTCTGGGCTGGCCCCACAACTCCCCCGGCTGCCAGCTCTCGCGCTGGTTGTTGCTCTGGCACATGCTTGAGAGAAACTGATCGGGCTTGCCTCTGTCCAGCTGCAGGGGCCCTGCCCCTGGCCGGTGCAGCTCTATGGCCTCTAGCTTGGCCGCGGCCTCTCACCTGCCCTCGTCCTCTAGTGCTGATCCCAATAGTAGACTCGGGCACCTCGTCCCTCGCAATCGTAGCTCGTGTTCTCACCATCTGTGAAAGAATAGAAATGAATCAGATACGAATTCGAAAATTCTAGATACCAATTTGAATAAATTAGCACGAAAGAATGAAAGAATTTAAAGTTCCTAAATGTCCCATAGGCTCTCCCAACTAAGTATGGAGCTCATCATACTCATCCACAAGACTCTACTAGACATGCTTTTGTACTTATAGACCGGGTAACCTAGGACTCTAATACTAACTTGTCACGTCCCAAATTGGGCAACGTTTGCGAGCCTACAATTTCCCATCTCGGTAGGCGAACCCTTTCTCAAATCAATCATGCACTAGTAACCAAGAAAATCAAAATATATGTCTCAACGTAGATAATAATAAGGATAAGTGAATAAGTGAGGAAAACAATACAATAATCTCAAGGAATCTGGTCCAAGGCCATACAAGAGCCACTACTAAAAATACTACAAGTCTGAATATGAATACAAGTTTGAAAATGGAATACTGTCTCAGAATATAAAAATAAGACAAGTAGCTAAGAAAGGCATCCGAGCTGCGGATCCGTCCATGTGCTCACCCTGGATGCTCGATCACAATGCCTCGGGAAATCAACCACGAGGAGAGAAAGTTGACCCTGTCACGTACTCTACACTCATAAAAGAATGCAGCAAGGTAGTATCAGTACAAACACTATGTATTGGTAGGTATCATAGGCCGACAACAGCTAGCTGACATATATAAAGAAAGAGACTGAAAGATAATCATGCTCACAATCAAGTATCAATCAACACAGTCCAAAATAGTATCACAAGTCCAGAAATATCAACAACCGAATCATAGCCTATGGTGAAGCATCTAAACATAAGTCTGCCAATTTTCCCACAATTCCTCAAGTAATCACAACCACAAGTACAATCCACGAATCCGATCAATAGGTGATAATGGGATGATAATGATGAATGCATATGCAATGCAATGATACACACACGCTCCGAGCGGAATACCTCCACGCCTCGATAGTCATGACCCATGGGGGACCCATAAAGTACATGTACTTGCTGCGACGCAAATATATATATATATTGCGGAACATGCAACCCGATACAAGATAAGTTTAATATATGTTGCGGCGCATAACCCGATCCAAATATATGAGTATGAATGCATGAATGATAACAATGACAAGAGAATCTATCAATATCAACGGTGCCCCACATGGACACATATCACAAGAATCTATCAATATCAACGGTGCCACATATGGACACATATCACAAGAATCTTTCAATATCAACGGTGCCACACATGGACACATATCACGAGAATCTATCAATATCAAGTATAGTATCACACTGTGAAAACAAGCCAATAGATCACAACAGGGCAACAAGCCACAATCAGACAACAGTACCAACCTAAGTAATCCATTCCAACTTTATACCCGAAGGCATAACATCCTTTCTCTAACAATCACTCACTCTACATATGCTTCACTAACCGAAGTCTAACCATAAGGTAAGCCGTAACCTACCTGGTAGCCGAGCAGGAGCCATGAACAATCACACCTTTGCCTTGCCCTTTCGTAGTTCCTATAAATACTCAAAGTATATTCATAATCGTGTTCTAGATTAGAAATAAGGAATAACAACTCCCATATTGCTAAACTTATCTTTCGAATCAAAATCAACTATTGAGAAAGGAGGAACCGAGCCCACAAGGGTAAAAGGGGTATTTCAAAAATTAAAATATACAATTCAATGTTCTAGGAGTTCAATCCTACTAATCAACTGCTAAAATAACTCAAGAATGGGTCAATTTCGATATGCGAGTGAAAACCTCTAATTTGGGTATGAACCCTAATTTTTCAACCTTCAAATTAATCAACATTAATGGAAGATTCGAGTCTATTAGCTGTGAAATCATCAAATTCTATGATTAGATTAGTCAAACCCGCCAATAATCTCCATTTAGAAAGACTAGAACATATTTCAAGAAGTTATCATCAAAACCCATTTCTTCCTCTTAGATTCTAATGGATTTCTAGCATGGATTCAAGCTTAGGAAAGTTAAAATAATGAATGCTAGGTTAGGAAACTTAGCACAAGAAAGAATCAGCCAAGAACTCTTCAATTTGCTTTAAGAATGCTTAGGAAGTAATGAATGAAGTGATAGAGAGTTAAGGGTTTTATCCTAGCATTTAATGAATTCTGGAACACGCCACCTCGCAACAGCCATCACTAGTATTCTACGGCGGGCTCGCTGTTGCGCATCCGCCACAGCGGATTTCTGTCCGTTGTGGCACCCCAGTCGTATCCCATCATCCCTCTATAGCGGGTTCACTATGGTAGATCTGGTGCCGCTACAGTAGACTCGAGACACCCGAATTTTTTGTTTTTTCAACAATCCAATCCCGAAATCCGACAATCACCCGAGACCTCTCAGACACAAACCAGACATGCATTCACACATAAAAAAACACTACGAACTCACTCATGGTCTCATAATTTCCAACGGAGGTCTCTTTGACTGGGTCAACCTCCAATGGCCAAATACTACCCTTCCAACCAATAACCCAAAGCGCTTCCAAGTTCCTTGGGAGTCGGACCGAACATCCTACCAAGTCACAAACAACCATCCGGACCTCTCGAAATTGACGGATTTCCGAAAAAAGTCCGTTTACCCAAAAGTCAACTATTGGTCAAACGTCTTTTACTTTAAGGCTCAATTTCATAAAATTCATCATAAATCTCGCTCGATCACCTCGAGAATCGTACCACCCATCCCCGACGGTCAAAATCAAGCTAATAGGGCTCGGGGAAAAGTCAACGGGAGTAAATGGGTCAAAAATACTTTAGCGACCAAACGGTTTGTTACAATACACATGCATACACACACACACACACACACACACACACACACACATATATATATATATATATATATATATATATATATCATGCATGTATACACATGTATATAGGTATATATCAATTGGGACCGTCCTTTCTCCTTTAAATTTCAGCCGAGTCCAGCTCAATAGGGGATTGACCCGGCTCATTTCTTCATCTCTTCAAACATATAAACACATTGTATATGCCAAACACCCCCTTTCACGCATGGAGGAGGGTTTCTCTTGGAGAAACCCTAGCCGCTGCGGATTACACTCTGTCTCCTATCGTTATCGATGCCGAAAATGGAAAAATCACAGTGTACAATCGCTTTTACACGCATTTTACTACCATTTGAGGCAAGCATTAAATGCTAACCTTCTCTCTCCATCGTTGAACCACCCACCAAGGTATATCTCTCCCTTTTTTTTTACTTTTCTGCATTACAATAGCCAAACAAGTAGAGATCTTAATTATTTTTATCCCATTTTGATTTTTGAATAACCGATTCTTATTGGTTGTTGGGATTTAGGCGAGATTCAAGATGAATCCTTTGAAAATTGCACTTGTCCGACATCGAATTAGGTTTTCAGAATCACCATATTTGGGGTTCTATGTAAAGAACCCCGTATCTCAGTTCAACACACACCTTACAAGTGTCATTTTTTCGATACACACAAGTCTCGAAATATAGAGCAAAAATACCTAACTTAATCAAGGATTTAGCATTCTTTGCTGAAACTTTTACTTAGTTGGGTTTTAAGTGTAAACTTTTATTTTTCTTTCTTTGTGGCTAAGTCTCGGTTAAGGAGCAAAGGGCTTCAATGCCAATCCTGACAAGGGCTGCACAAAGAAAAGCTAAATGTTCCTCCTTTTAGTTATTTTCTTAATTTGTCTATGTTCAACATGTTCTTGTGTTTAGTTTAATAATGTGATTTTAGGTTAAGTCATTAGCATTTTTATATTTTTTGTTTAGTTTAATTACTGTTTAAATTGAGTATGGGTTTTGTTAGGGCAATATCCATTAGCAATGACGGATAATTGAGTCAGTTTAGGATAGTTTGTTTCATGTGTAGTTGACATATAAATTTTCAAGTCTAGTTTAGCATTCTTAGCTGTTTTAGTGTTAAAACCTATTCTATTTTAGTTTAATGTAACATTAGAGGCTTATATGTTAGTTTGAAGGCTCTCATATTCTTATCTTATTGTAGCTTAATTTCAGTTTGGTATTTATCAATAATGTCATGACTAATCAGTCTTTAAATATGCTATAGTTCATATATGTTTAAGTGTTAGCTTAGTTAAGTCTCAGTTTGATCATTAACTTGCTTAAACATGCCATTTGTTTACTATGAAATAGCATTATGATGGCATAACTTCCTACTTAGGTTAGTTTAGTCATTTATCCATTAATTATTTATTGTTTGTTTTTTCCATCCTTCCCTATTATGTGGTCATTAGCAGTTCATCATGTTTGACATCTAGACGCAATTAGGGTTTAAATAAACATAGGGGAATATGACTCACAAATTGCCTAAGTTTAAACTGTTCCTTTTGTTCAATGTTTTTGTTAGCCTAATCCAGCATGCTTAGGAACTTGTTCTACACTCAATTTGCATAAAGCATGAGATGTTCCTTATTTGTGTGTCTCACTAATGCTTCAGTCCCAGCCAGTGTCTAAATGAAAGTTCGATTCAGTTATTTGGGGATTCTACCTCTCAAAACAGATTTGAAATAGCATGAAAGGTGTTTAGTGTGATTATTTGGTCATAACTTCAATTAGTTTGATGAAAGCTATCTAGATAAGTTCTGTATTGATTCAACATGCCCTTTGGTAGTCTCTAAATGAATGTTTTCATTGGTATCCATTATGACTTGGTCTTAACAAAGTATAGTTTGTATGTCTTTAACTTCAAGTTATTGTAAGCATATTAGTAGGGGTCTGTGCACTTGTCTAAATATCTCTATGTGATTCATGATACATCAGTGATGGTTTAAGTTGTTTAGACTAGGGGGAAGATTACAAGAGTTGTCTTTATATGTTTAGGGCTCTGCAATAATCATTTGATTCAAAGGCTAAGTCTGGCATGTTGTTTTAACCTATAATACTCCTATGCCCATGTTTTCCATTAATGTGTAGTCTGGGAATGTTGGCTTTGGTTCCCTTATATGGTTCTAGCGTTTAACTCTGTTGTTTGAATGTACATGTTTAAATTCAAAAGAAGAATGTAACTGGAGTAAGAATCCTTTCTACCATATATGCTATGTGTTAAACCTGTCTGTTTTGTCCCCATATCCTTAACCCCTTCATAGTCTCCCTAAGCTTAAAGCACACCTGTGTGGTTCTTCATATTTTGCTCAGTCTGCTTGATATCTTGTAGTCTTTATTACTATATGGGTATAAGTACTATGCTTAACTAAGGGACGAGGGACTGTTTACTCGAGTATTGTCACGCCCCAAATCTGGAACGGCGTGACCAGCACTCGGTGCCAAACTAGGCCCGATCGAACCACTCTAAATCTGAAACTCTGATAAGGCCTACCTGCACACAGATAATACCAACAAGCCGCCGAGGCTATAATATATATATATATATATATATATATATATATATATATATATATATATATATATATATATATATATAAATGCTTACTATCTCGTCTGAACTGGGCACACACACACCCAATATATATATATATATATATACACACACACAACTGAGCAAGACAACGAGGCTGCTATGTATGTTGTACAACAAAAATGAGAGCCGACAAGGCTACATAACATCCCAACTACATACAACTGTCTACAGACCTCTAGGGAACACGAGCTGAAGAAAGGACAAGACAAGGTCCCGTCATACCCATATATATATGTCAAAATAGCATACCAAAAAGGACTACAGCTCTGAACCAAGTGGAGCGCCCTAACTTCAGCTGAGTAGAAGACCTACTGAGCTGGATCGTATGTCTGGCTACCTGAACCTACGGGCATTAATGCAGCGCCATCAAGCCAAAGGGTCGTCAGTACAAAATAATGTACTGAGTATGTAAGGCAATGGAATAACTGAAACTGAACTGAAAATAATACAATCTGGAGGCCAAAGAATGCCTTGAAAATCTCACCTGACCTGTCTCATATAAAATGCAATATAATAATATTATATGTCTCACTGAACAAGTGGCCAGGCAACTGAAAATTCTCACTGACCCGTCGGCCAGGCAATCTGTCTCACTGACCCGTCGGCCAAGCATTCTGTCTCACTGACCCGTAGGCCAGGAATTTTGTCTCACCGACCCATAGGTCAGGCATATCTATCTCACTAACTTGTAGGCCAGGCATATCTGTCTCACTGACCAAGTGGTCAGGCTAAAGAATATGTCTGTATCACAGACCCGTAGGCCAGGCATATCTGTCTCATACCAAGTGGTCTGGCTAAAGAAAATGTCTCTCGGATCAAGTGGCTAGGATAAAGAAAAATATATATGTACATCATGCAGAATATCATGCATATGCTGAAAAACACTGATACAGTAACATGTCCCTTCTGTCTCTCTATAAATACAAGGACATAGGGAAGGGATGTGGCCCCTCAGAAAGAACAACATAACACTCGGAAACTATGCCACAATATGACAAGCTCTACTTTGACAAATATCTAGTCATGAGGTTCTTTACGCTCCTACCATATACGGAATCAAGCCAAGAAAAGAAGGAACAACCTTAACATACCTTTTTGGTCTCCTTAACTACTTAACGCTTATCCTTCCAAGCTTGTAAATCTACATCCAAGAGAATTCATACTATTGTTAGGCTTATTTTCATATGCTTATCTTAAGCCTTCAAATTAAATCCCCTTAAAATCTGCCGAAATTCGGGCAACATCTCCTCTATTTATATCCCTGGCCCGAAATCACAATACCGACTAAATAATAAAAATAGCAAAACCAATATCAACGGCATCATCATCAACATCAATATTCTCAATAAAACGTCCCACATGATGTTTCCCCAATTTCTCAACCAATCACTAGACTTTACGAAGCTTTAACAACTAAATTTCCATGGTACAATTCATAATACCCATAGTAAAGAATATTATTACCTCAATCAAGGTTGGTAGGGCCTGAAATCTTATTTATTTTTGGCGGCCTCCTTTGATTCATCGAAATTCATTTTTTAGAACAAGAACTACAAGACCTTATACGCTTCCCGAGCCTAAATCCCGGGGTTTCAATTGATTTGGGCTAAAATTCTATGGAGGAAGTTGGGAGAATGTTCTAGGGGTTAGGGAAGGTTTTAGGGGTGTTTGGATGAAACCTTAAGGGGTAAAACACCTTTATAGTGTTCTAAGGTCGGTTGGCACCGACCTAGAATTTTCAGGTACTGTAGCGCGCGTGTCGCGCACTGTAGCTACGCATTTCTGCTCTGCCAGCCTGACCTGTAACGTCCATAACTCTCTACTCCGACGTTGTATCGACAAGCGGTTTGTTGCGTTGGAAACTAGACTTCGTGAACTTCAATTTAGGCTTTGCTTTACTTTAAAACTCCTTATATACTAAAAGATATTCTTTCCCCAAATTGGCTCATTCTTTTCATTCAAAGTAGCGCTCATCTTCTTCTAAAGTCATACTAACTCAACTTCGTCCACTCATTTCCTTATGGGACCTTTAGAACTCTTCATATGCATCCTTTACTCATAAAATATACTTAATAATGCTTCGGCCCTTATACTCCAAAGTTGTTTTACTTAGCCATAGTTCAACATACTTACCCTAAAATTTGATAACTGCTTCTCCGCAAGTACAGGGTCTAACATCCTTCCCCCCTTAAAAACATTCATCATCGAATGTTGTAGCTTGCGAGCTTACGATGTTATCATTGATTTCTCGAAATGGTTGTCCTCCTTTAGGCCCTAATCTTCATACTCTTATAATATAAGCTCACCAGTCTTCTTTCATGTTCCCTTAACTCTCTATTGAACTCATCCATTAGTTTTATATCCTCATGTCCTCATGTATGTAACCGGTGGTCAACTGATATCCAGCTATCATTCTGTTCTCATTAAGGTGGTCTTGGCTCATGATCGCTACGGATCTCCGCCGACCTTGCGAGTATTCTTAATTGTTGTATCCTTTTTACTTGCTCTTTATTTCTCAACTAGTAGACAAACTCTCTTATTCAGTTATGGCACCTTTCCTTGCTTGATTCTCTGGTGCTATTTTAGATTATACCTTTCTGTACTAGTCGACCTTATATACATATCATATCATCTCCTTTTAATCCCTTGGTCGGAACCCTTAATTCCTTACAATATCATCATATTCATATATAAACTTTTCCTCCAATTTCCTCTTCTCAATTTTAACATAATTACAAAATAAACTCATGAACATGGAACTAAGATAAAATCCTGCTTAATCATAATTTCCCTTCAATACGAGTATGCTTCCCTCCTTGAGTCCTTGGCTCTCTTAAACCGGTGACTAATTGAGACTTAAGAAAATGTCGGGCTAAAGAAAATGTCTGTCTCACTGACCCATAGGCCAGGCATATCTGTCTCACTGACCAAGTTGTCTGGCTAAAGAAAATGTCTCACTGACCAAGTGGCCAGGCTAAAGAAAAATATATATGTATATCATGTAGTATATCATGCATATGCTGAGAAACACTGATACTGTAACATGTATCTTTGTCTCTCTATAAACTCAAGGACATAGGGAGGGGATGTGGCCCCTCAGAAAGAACAACATAACACTCGAAATCCATGCCACAATATGACAAGCTCTACTTTTACAAATCTCTAGTCATAAGGTTCTTTACGCTCCTATCATATATGGAATCATGCCAAGAAAAGAAGGAACAGTCTTAACATACCTTTTTGGTTAGACCCCGTATTTTATACGTCGAGTTATTCGCGAAGGAATCGACGTGAGATAGAAACCTCAGATTTTTTTAATTTCTAAACTAGAACTAATCGGTTATAAATTTTTACTTAGTATAAGAATGTTGATGGAAATTAGGAACTACTTAATTGTGGTGTTAAGTATAAATTAGTGGTAACAATGAGTCAATATGAACATTAACATGCCATGTCCAAAAGATGACTCAAAGTCATCTAAAATAAGGCTATTATGGAAGACATACAAATATGCATTTAATGTTGATTCATCCACTACACTTTCATTATATTGTGGACAATTAAATTGGAAGAAATATACATGTATATTCGGCCAAGGAGCTGAAATTTGGAGGAGGAAAAGGTTAGTCATGCAATTGAATATTGAAGCATGCATTACTTTATTAAAGTATACATTATTTTAGGAAGACATAACATGGTGGAGGGATCATTTCACATTAAATATGGATCATTCATCTTGGAATGATTACAATGGACAAAGGGTGGTGTGTGAATCATTCACCACACATGAGATTGTCTTGTAAACAATTGAAAAGAAAGAAGAAAGGAAACAAAGATGAAAAATCAGCCAACACACTTAGCCGAAAGTTGAAGAGAAAAATTAAAAAATTTTAAGTGTAAAGTTAATGGAATGAATCATGCCATAAGTGGAGCATGTGACCAACATGTAGGCATCAAAGTTGAACCAAATAATTACCAAGAAATCAGCCATCAAAATTCATTTCAACTACACAACACAAAGAAAGAAAACCTAAGCCTAGAGAGAGAGAGCATTCGGCCAAGGGGCTGATTTTTGAGCTCTTTGAGTCTTGATCCAAACATTATTTTCCAAGGTGTTTCAACCCTTTAGAAGGTCCCTAAAATGAGAAGATAGTCTTTGGAGCAACAAGAACCATTTTTATCTCAAGTCACCAACTGTAGCCAAGTAGAGAAGTCAAGTTGTCAAGGTAAGATCAAACTTTCTTTTCCATGCATTAAGGGTGATGTAGATGAGTAGATATAAGTTGTATGTATGAAATAAGGTGTGATGATGTTGGAACATGATAGTAACCATGAGGTTATATGTGTTGATGTTGAAGTATGGTTGTAACTTGAAGAACATGAATCGCATGCATAAAATCATGAATGTTGGTGTTGGAATGTTGTTGTGACCGAGGGGACTGTTTTGGTGGAATTAATGAACTAATTTTCTTTAATAAATATGGATGTTACTATCATAGATCTCATGGTAAAAAGAATGAAAAGAATTGGAAGGTTAAAGGTGAAGTTGTGTTAGTATGAAAATAAAGTGAATCTATGATTTTATGTGAAGTGATGTTGAAGCATGTTGAAACCGTGTGTGGACTGTTTTGTGAGGAAGTTAGTGAACTGTTTTTACTTGATATTTTTATTGTTATTATCATGAAATTTATGATGGAAATGAAGGTGTTTAATGATTGGAGTTGAAACTTAAGTCGTTTGAGAATTGTTGTAAGGATTATAGAAATGACGATACAACGTAGTTGCGTATGAATTGATGTTGTACTTGTCGTGTGGATAGCTGGTAATAACTTACTGAAATTATATGAAAAGAAGACATGAAATGATGTGTAAAAATCGTATGTGGTTGTCTTAGTATGTTCGTAAACGTTTGCAAGAATTCCGAACATTGTTATGTTGTCGGTTAGGGACTGTTTTGGATGTGTTGTAGGTTAGGGACTGTTTTGGACTTGTGTTTTCATTAAGTTGGAAAGACTAATTATAAGTTAAGAGTATACATCATATTGTATGTTGGATGGGCTGTTATAAGTTGTTACATGCAAACGTTAAGGCTACAAACTATTAGAAGTAACTTGAGAATGTCGTAGCCGTATGTGAATCGTTATTGCATGTTATGAATGTGGGCTGTTTAGAATATTGTGTGGGCTGTCCGGATTGGTATTGAACACATAATTATTGATGTTGGATTGGTTGTGTGTGGTTATTTTGGATACAAGAGAAAACGTCGTCTAAACATCTAGAAAGGAGTTACTAACGTTAGAATACGTTTTGAATCTCCCCGTAACTTAAACGTAGTTGTTGGCATCTTAATATAGGTCGAAGTATTATTGGGCAGCGTATACATACTGTGACGAATAAGCTCTAAAGGTATGTGAAGCTAGCCCTTCTTTCTTTTGGCATGATTGTTGTGAAATGAATATACGATATATATACGATTCCAAAGGAAATTCCTATTCCTAGAGCCACTAGGATAGCTATTGATCTTGATTCCCATAATTTATGTTTTGGTTCATATATATTGATATATACACATGATTTCAAAGTTCCATTTTGATATAATCCACAGGGACGTCCGAAAGGTATATGAGATGACTATTATTTGAAATTTGCGAACGATGGTTCGTGTTGACTATTCTATTGAGTCCTTAAAAAATGTTTTAAATTGCATATAGTTTCTCACTACTCTGCTCGTGCATATCTCATTATATATTTCACCGAGTCCCGGGCCGGGTATGTTATCGTGCACACTTCCACTGTATTGTTCGCCGAGTCCCTCATTAAAGGGCCGGGTACAATCTATATATATGTATATTCTGAAGTTATGCTGTGTTATGAAGTTATGCTGTGATATGAAGTTATGCTGTGTTACAGAGTTATGCTATGTTACGGAGATATGCTGTGTTACGAAGATATATATTATATTCTGAAGTTATGCTGTGTTATGGCGCCAGAGACGGGGTGGCGACCATGTTCACCGAGTCCCATAATGGGGCCGGATATGATATATGATATTGACATGCATGATTTATGTTTCGAAAGCAAGTACTTGGTATTCTGGTTATTGTACTCATTTTTTGTACTTCTTATTTCAATTATGATCCCGTTTTTTGTATTTCATGCTTTACATGCTCGGTACATATTCCGTACTGACCCCCTTTCTTCGGGGGGCTGTGTTTCATGCCCGTAGGTGCAGATACTCGCTTTGGTGATCCGACAGCTTAGGATTCCCCTTCTGCTATTTTGGAGAGCTCCGTTGTTCCGGAGTCCAGATTTTGGTACAAATCCTTCTCGGATATATATATATATATATATATATATATATATATATATATATGCACATGTTGACTAAGGGTACGACGGGGCCCTGTCCCGTCATATGTTACGTTACTGTTGATACTCTTAGAGGTCTGTGGACATATGTGTGGGTTGTGTATGGGTTCTGTTTAGTTGTGTCTATACGATGTGCTGTGGTATGATGTTCGTCTATAATGGCAGCCTTGTTGGCTTGCATATGATATTGATATGTGGTGGCAGCCTTGTCGGCTTGCTTTTATATGTATAATTATGCGACAAATCTGAGACCATGGTTGGTCGTTATAAGATCCATATTGAGTTTGTTGTGAAAAGAACATATAGCTAAAGAATATGTATACGGGTGTCCAGGTTGGGCACCAGTCACGGCCTACGGGGTTGGGTCGTGACATTTTTGGTCTTCGTAACTAGTTAACGATTATCCTTCCAAGCTTGTAAATCTACATCTAAGAGAATTCACACTATTGTTAGGCTTATCATCATATGCTTTGTTATATCCCGTAATTTTAAAACGTCGGATTATTTGTAAGCTGAGGTGGGGCCCACACGTTAAGATTTTTTTTGGAACATGTGACAAGTCATATGAATCACATATGTGAAGTTAAACACAACTCAAGAAGGACCCTTGGGCCAAATCAAAGTGGAAGTCCTCAAAACGAATATTTTTAAGAAAACGTTTTCGGGTGATCTGACTTTTAGGGGCAACAACGGTATTATAAGTTTGGAATTTGGAAAAATACCAAGAAATAGAAGTTGTAGATAATTGAATTAGCTTTCCAACCATAGGTCGTGGGTTCCCAGGTGACATCGGTACAAGGAGATATGGACGTTTTAAGGTCGAAAGGTCAGTGGGCTAGGCCCAACTCGGGATCAACCGAGTTGGCCCAAAAAATATCAAAAAAAAAAAAAAAAATAAGGCCCAAATTTGTGAGGGATGGCCGGCCAACATGGCCCAAGCCCATGATTTTATTAATTATCCATGTGATAATTAATATAAAGGATCAATTAATGAGTCATATCTCATTTAGAAACTTCAAGAACACTTCAGAAAAAGGAAAGAAGGAGAAATATCCAAGGCCATTTCGGCCAAGTGCAAAAATTGACAAGAAAATTGACAAAAATTTCTTCAAAAATTATTTTCTACCAATTAAAGGATTCCTAGCAAGGTGGAGTGGTCTTTGGAGCAAGAAATATTCATATTCTAGCAAGTTGCAAGACTTAGCTAAGTGAAAGATCAAGGAAGAAGGTAAGAACTTATTCTTTACATGTTATGGATATTTTTGCATGTTGTAGTGTGCAAAAGTGAGTGAAATTCATGAATAGCAAGAATATAGTTGTGTGGCGGTGAGTTGTATATCACATGTATAGCCGTGTATATTTGGTGAATCATGAATGCATGGTGAGCAAGTTTTATTTAGTATGTTGGTTGTTGTGTTGTGGATTTTGTATTGCAAACAAAAGCCTAATGAGCTTAGTGAAGTATTAGTAGTTGGAGGCTTGTCTTGGAAGATTATGTAAATTGAATATTATGTTCTTACATGTATGGAAGATAATGATATTAGTATGGTGTTGTTGGAATATATATTATAAGGTTGTTATTGTTTTCATTGGAGTTGGAAGGTTTTGAAAGAAGTAGTAAATTGATTAAGTTGTTATAATGTATCTTGGATTGAATATGGAAATTGTTAGTGTGGTTGAGTTATGTTAATAGTTTGGCCGGGTTTGAATTCCCGGGTTGTTGTTGATTGAAAACTTGCTAGATAAATGTCGAGGATGGTGTATTTACAGAGGAAATGCTGCCGAAATTTCGGTAGCCAAGTGTTTCCTTATGATTCTAACTCTAAGTACCCTAATGAAAGTTTGGGTAAATGTGACCAAATCGCAGATTTTGGCGGATTTGCAGCTTGAATTCGGAATAGCAAAAGAAGCGGAAAGAGGTATGTAAGGATTCACCCTTCCTTCTATGGCATGTCTTAGCTGTAATAAGTTGGGTACGAGCCTCGGGGGCAACCCTATCCCCCGGAATCCGCACCTAAAGTTTCCTCTTTTTCCTTTAGTAGAATTGAACTAGAAAGTGTGCAAATGTTGAAAGGACCTCCTAAACCCCTAGAACTTGTATAAATGAGACCCGATTACCCTAATACCCTTACAAGTAACGCCATCACATGTAACTTATGTAAATATATACGCTACCTCATCCGGCCCGAGGTGGGCCCATTACTCTCGAATTTTCCTTATAGTTTTGTCGGACTTACTAGAAGTTGAATCCAAGGGAATCCTTTGATCCCGATTTCGTTACCAAATGATAAGTACTATAACTACTCTAACGAGGAGACTTCCATGATGATAATGATAAAAATGATGCTAGACGAGGGGATATGCCTATGATAAGTACTACCGGAACGATTCTATGACTAAGATTC
This sequence comes from Lycium barbarum, assembly GCF_019175385.1. Classification (NCBI taxonomy): domain Eukaryota; kingdom Viridiplantae; phylum Streptophyta; class Magnoliopsida; order Solanales; family Solanaceae; genus Lycium; species Lycium barbarum. The sequence goes on along the minus strand of NC_083347.1, from coordinate 96,566,605 downwards.
CTAAGCTAAGTATTCTATGTGAATATGAAAGTGATAAACTAATTTTTGAATCTTATTTATATTCCTTAGCTATGACATTATTTTCTAAGGGTTTCAAAGCCTATGAACTGACATCTATGATGCCCCCGATTTCATTCTACGTTTACTTTAATATTATTCTCCGTTGATAGTCTCACCTTAAAATACTCGTCCCTTCAAGGCGAGACGAAGCGATCACGAGTATTCCATAGTGTAATCGGAGGTCACCGACCTTACGTCACTCCGATGGCTACATGATTTTTCTTTGGGCTCCCTTGCATGCTTATATGAATATGTATATAAAACAGGTATATGTATATAAGATATGAATATGTATATAAAACATGTATATGTATACAAGCTATGTATATGAATATAACGACATGTATATGTATACAAGCTATGTATATGAATATAACGACATGTATATGTATATAAGATATGTATATGACCCTGGGATGGGGGGAAGGGATATATGGGGGAATGAGAAGGGAAACATGTTTCATTGCCACCTGATCAGCTGGCTTATCCTCCCGGACGCGGGGTGCCCGGACGCGGGATATATGGGTGAGCCGGTGTTTATCGACGCTATGTGGGTGAGCCGACATTGCTCGGCGCTATGATATGACCTACCATGTCATGACCAGACATGCTATGATACGCTATGCTACGATATGATACGCTATGATACGCTATGCTATGATAAGATATGCTATGGCAAGCTATGCTATGACATGATATGCTATGATATGACAAGCCATGCTATGATATGACAAGCTATGCTATGATATGATAAGCTATGCTATGATACGACAATCTATGCTATGACGTGATACACTATGACACGCTATGCTATGACATGGACATGATATAACACGATACGACATGCTGTAATAAGATATGATACTACATGATACAATACGCTATAATAAGACATGATAGGACACGACCTAATATACCACGATAAGATATGGTAGGGCACGATAGAAAATGATAAGGTAAGATACGACATAATATAAGTTCTATTTTCTACGTTCATGGAAGAGAATCGTTTTTTTTAAGGAAAAGACAAACCATGCATGATAGCCGCCCAAAAAGGGGCCTCCTATGTACAGGTTACTTTCTTGTCTCATTATATGTCCTATGACTCCATGATATTATTAATCATACTCTATGTTACTGCTTGTATTATCTTCCATGCCTTACATACTCGGTACACTATTCGTACTGACGTCCCTTCTTGTGGACGCTGCGTTTCATGTCGCGCAGGTCAGCAGACAGGTGGATTTGATCCTTAGAAGCTCTACCAGCCACCCTTGACAGCGCTCCAGTTGTTCCGGAGCCTCACTTCCGCGGTACTATTTTGTGTATGTATATTCGGGCACGGCAGTACTCGGCCCTTTCTATGTATAAGTGTACTAAGTCTGGAGGTTCATAGACAGAAATGCCCAGTCAGTCAAGTACAGTTAGCTATATGGTGTGTTGGCATTTTAATGTTGTTGTATAAAGTGATAACGAAGTTTACTAGTTTATGTTCATAATGACGCTGCTAATGTTAATGTTCAAAAAAAATATATGGCACTGTTTATACGGCTTACTAAGAGGTAAAGGCAAAATGATAGATAAGGGGTGCTCGGTACAAGTATCGGGTACTCGTCACGGCCCCTAATCGGGTCGTGACATGCTTATCTTAAGCCTTCAAATTAAATCCCTTTAAAATCTGCAGAAATTCGGGCAGCATCTCCCCTGTTTATATCCCTAGTCCGAAATCACAATACCAACAAAACAACCACAGTAGAAACACCAATATCAACAACATCATCATCAACATCAATATGCTCAACAAAACAACCCACACGATGTTTCCCCAATTTCTCAACCAATCACTAGACTTTACGATGCTTTAGCAACTAAATTTTCATGGTACAATTCATAATACCAATAGTAAAGAATATCCTTACCTTAATCAAGGTTGGTAGGGCTTGAAATCTTATTTATTTTCGGCGGCCTCCTTTTATTTGTTTGAGATTCATTGTTTAGAACAAGAACTACAAGACCTTATACGCTTCCCAAGCCTAAATCCCGGGGTTTCACTTGATTTGGGCTAAACTTCTATAGAGGAAGTTAGGAGAATTCTCTAAGGGGTTAGGGAAGGTTTTAGGGGTGTTTGGATGAAAACTTAAGGGGTAAAACCACTTTTACAATGTTCTAGGGTCGGTTGGCACTGACCTAGAATTTTCAGGTACTGCAGCGCGCGTGTTGCTCACGGTAGCTGCGCGTGTCACGCACTGTAGCTGTCTTTTCTGCTCTGCTAGCCTGATTTGTAACGTCCATAATTCTCTACTCCGACGTCGTATCGATGAGCGGTTTGTTGCGTTGGAAACTAGACTTCATGAACTTCAATTTCGACTTTTACTTTACTTTAAAACTCCTCATATACTAAAATATATTCTTTCCCCAAGTTGGCTCATTCTTGTCGTTCAAAGTAGCACTCATTCTTGTCGTTCAAAGTAGGCTCATTTTCTTCCAAAGTCATACTAACTCAAATTCTTCCACTCATTTCTTTATAGGACCTTCTGGAATTCCTCATATGCATCGTTTACTCATAAAATTTACTTAATAATGCTTCGTCTCTTATACTCCAAAGTTGTTTTACTTAGCAATAGTTCAACATACTTACGCTCAAATTCGATAAGTGCTTCTCCGCAAGTACGTGGAGTAACAAGTATGATTTTGTTGTCCAAACATGATTGTTGCACTTAAAAATATGTGATTAAGTAGTCCTTATATTAGTTTCATTTCCATACTGCCATAGAGTATATTAGAAATGCCTAGTTGTTTTTGAGTAAAAGCTCAAGTCCCATGTTTAGTCAAGGGTTTAATAAGAAATGAGCATATTGAGTATTAAGGGGCTGAATAATGTGCTGCATTTTCATTCCCATATCTTGTTTCAGTGTTTGGCTTATGCCCTCTGTTTGTTTTGCTTTTGTAAAAGTGCCTAAAAGTAAATATACAGAGGTATACCGATGTATATAGTCAATATACACCCTGGTGTATGTTGCTCTATTACTGAGTATACCCCCTGTATATCACGCCTAGGATTGTCAAATATAAACATTGCTGTTTGATTGGGTTTTCACTTCGGAGTGATTCCTCTTAAATGTCGGGATTGGGCTTTCCCTTCAATGTCCATTTATTTATGAGTTTTTGGGCATGTTTCCAATATATTTTCGCCTAGATTGGGCTAGTTTTGTTGAGACTCCCTATTAATGTATTTGGGCCTGTCTTTTCTTTTGCCAAACTAACTGTTTGCACATATATAAATTAAAGCACATGTTGACATGTAATATGTATATGTGGCTATTGCATGTATGTCTTTTAGCCTATATTAGACAATGTCATTAAGTCTACGTGCTCTCTAACCGGGTTTCTCCTTTTCCCCTCTTTATTTTGCATGGGATCACACTCGGGCCACTCGGGCAATTCACGAATGAAACCAATATTGGGCCAAACTTCTATTCTATCGAGTCCGGATTAGGGAAAATGCATAGAAGGCCCAACCATGGGTGAAAATGGTAACTAGTGGGCTTCGGTAGGCCCAGTAGCCTAACTTTCTCTTTCCATTTCATATATATGCATGTGTTTGTATTTAGTAATTGTAAATGAATGATCGTAAAATATTGAAACCCGGATGAGTTAGAACTTAGGAATTCCGTGTAGAAAGTTAGGGATTTCTCAAATGATTTTTAAACCAAGCTTAGTAAGGATAAATGATGCATCAAATGGGTAAATGGATTTTGGTAAAGTCTTCAAAAACTGGAAATTAATATATGATATAGGTATATACGGGTATGCGAATTTTTTAATATGGGTTTGTTTTGAACCTTCAGTTTTGGCCTAAAAATCGGAATGTAACTGCTATACATTTGGGCTGATTTTTGAATGAAAAGAAATCAAAAACTGATTTTCAAGAAAAATGAATGAATTGTTTCAAAAAACCAACTTAAAAAACTTAAGGTTATGTTAAAACCTTTTTGGGCTCAAGCCCAAACCTGAAGTCAAGAAAATAAGAGGAAATACACATAAAACTTTATTTTGAGGTAAAGGTTTAAAAAGTAGAATATGATTGGCCTAAAATTTGAGAAAGGATAAACAAAAAATGCGAAACTTTTTCTATTTACTAGTATACCCATGGCACATGGTTGAAGGTTGAGTTATTTACCTAATGGTCTAGGGATCAAGCCCCACTTAATAGTACCTGATGATGAAATTGAAGAACCCTTCCACACTTTGAGGTGCGAATCAGTAAGGTACCATCAAAATAGCATCATTTGGGTTCATCATCACCTTCACACCACCAACGACGCCGAGTTTTCAATAGAGAGAATCGTCGAGGAAGAGAGAGAAAACGCAACGAGTATGTAGGGTTTCATTTAGGAAAGTAGGACAAATTTTATTTTTGGGTCTTCTATTATTTCTCCTATTTATTGTTTTTCCTTTGGGGCCTAACCCGATTTTGGGTTGGTCCATTTGAACCTTTTAAATTTCTACACATTAATAAAAAAAAAAACCGGACGAGCATAATTGATCTTAAAAAAAATTCCCATGGCATATTTAAAAAAGAAATACACCTAACTTTTCAAATAAATTATAAGGATTAAATTGGACATAACACTTGGGACAGAATTAAGTTGAACTCTAACCAAGGGAAACCTTGACTGTGTTTTTGGTTCGGAAAGTAATATGGCTATTTAAACCTTTTATGCATTTTACAAAAGATATAAACTTCTCCAAATAAATGATTTTTTGTTTGCCAAAATGAGTTGTGATATGTCATGACAAATTATGCAAGGAAGTAAACCATTTTAAGCAAATAATCACAATAATCACACATTGAAGCTCGTGGGTCAACCGTATTCGATGAATTCTTTATACTAGGGTGCTTAAAACCTTTCCTAGTGGATCACCAGAACCCTTACCTCGAAGTCTGGTTTAAAAAGGATTTTTCTCTTGTTTGAATAAACTCTTTTAACTTGGTTTTCCTAATTTTCCTTATAAATTAGGCGGTGACTCTAAAACTAATGAAATCCGAATAGAGTCCACAACCACTTAGTAGCTTTTATCCACCCGCGTAAAAGTGAACCGTAACAGATGGGGACTCTACTGGGGATTTTCTAGGTTCTAACCATAAGGGTTTCAATATAATGTGATTTAATTTTGAATATTTGCTTAATTGTTTACTTTCTTGTATATATAACTATCATTGCATGCATATTATAAACTCTGCCACCACTGGCAAACAATTGCATGGTTTCAAAGGGGACATGTGGGTTCATAGTCTAGCCTTCACTAAAAAACCAAATAGATTTTCTTTAGAACACGAAGTTAGTACGCGGTCGTCCAACAGCCGACAACGGTTCACCTCGAGTAGTCCGTTTGAGTCCCTGTCATTTCGAAAAGGCCACTCTAGAATTGCCTAGGATAGAGCTAAGCAAAATCTCAATGGACTAGTGCATGCTTACCTAGACGGGTTTTGGATATTTGAGACATATCTAAAACCCATTAAGGAGATTACCCTGTGTCAAGACGGTCTACGACCCCAAGGACACCGCATCCCACTATGTGCTAAATGGAAACATTTTGTGTGCCTATGTGCTAAACCATTGTCCATAGGGGTGGGGAATTAACCATGTTCTATTTTGTAGATGCACACAAATCTGAAATTTGACATGGTTCTCGAGGCACCTAATATGCTAAAAAATTGGTGGGTTTGGATGAATACTGAGGAACAACGAAAAGTGACCAAGTGTTTAGGAAACTTTCCCTCCTTACTAGTCATGTCTTGGTGTAGGGAGCTGATTGAGATAATCACCGGTTACTGAGACCGAGATAGGAAGGTGTTCAGATATGGGGACGATACAGAGATGGCCCCAACTTTAGAGGAGCTTTGGGATGTAATAGACAATGTCGGGACTAGCCTAAGAAGGAGAAAGAAACCCGACCAAAAGTTCCTTATACCACACAAGCCTACCCCCAACCAAATCCTAAAAATGCTATCCCTATGCCACACCAATTGGATATTTGGCCCAACCGTAGCCTTAAGAGAATTACGCAAACAGTTTGGGACACGAAAAGGATTTCTAGAGCACCCCACAAAATTCAAATCCTTTGCTGAGTGGGAAGCCACCCGACCTTTGGCCTTCGCTATTTGCCTACTAGGACTCATCGTATTATCAAAAGATAGACACCAAGCCATAGATACCCTAGTCATTTGGGTCACCCATGCTATCTTTCATGGCATACCCACAAACGGGGAAACCAAATACTTTGACCTAATCCCCATCATCCTTGCCGATATGTACTGAGCCCTAAGCATATGCCAAAGTCACTATAATTACTTCCAAGGATGTAACCTACTCCTACAATGGTGGATCATTAAGTATTTTAGCAAGGTTGAGGGTACCCAATACTTGAGCAAGCAAACGGGGAAAGATGACTTTTACTCTCATTGCCCAAACATTGGACAACAAACTAAGAAAAGTTGTGATTTCATCTTCTCTAGGCTTAAAGAGGGTAGCATAGGGTGTATGTTTGCTGATTTCATAACCGATTACATTGTCATCAAGGGGAGAAAGTGTCCATTCATACCACTCATGAGGATCCGAAGGATCCGCCCTTATGTGCTTGCTTGAGTCTTGAGACAGTTTGGTGGGACCCATATCCTACCCCAAGTAGGAAACATGGGTGAGTTCATAATCGACTACGAGGAGGACAAGATCCAAAAAAGGAGAGACATAGTCCGAGAGTGGAATGGTAGCGTCATTTGGGGTTCGAATACTTTAGCTCAAAATAAGTTTAGCCCGGGTTGTTATTAAGACTATAGAGATTGCTTAAAGCACTTGTAAGACACCCATGACGCTGGTCCTATCCTTTATCATTGCATCCAAGACAAGTCTTCAAAGGCCAAAATCAAGGCTCGCTTGAACCAAAGGCGAGCCGATGATAGGGATGCCAACTATTTGGAGAAGATTGAGTATGATCAAGCCATCATAGCTAGCTTGACACAAGAGTTGGACTTCACACATGATTGTTTGTTGGAGCTGGATGATTGAATGAAGAAGGCTATCGAGGACACCGCACCGATACTCCTCACATAAAAGGGATTCTTGATGGATGACATGTTGTCATCAACCTATCTCCGGATTCTGACAGCCTTTCTAAGGGCCAAGAAGACAAGGATCGAGAGAGCTTCATCATCGTCCACTGGAAGACATTTCTGCTGATCATTACTTTATGCTTTATTATCTTTTGTAATCCCTTAGGGGAAAATATTATTAATGAAACTATGATTTATGGGGCAATGGTTTAATACAAATGGCACATTCATGTTTCAAACCGACTAGGGTGACTATGCTTTAGAAACGCGAGTAGCATAAATTATTGCATGATTATATGATTAAATGCTTATGCGTTTCATGTATTTCATTTGAATGATTGATTGATCCTATGTTCCGATCACTATCCCAAAGAAATACACAAAGAAATGCCAATTAGCCAAAAACCCCGAACATCGAAAACTAACCCTTTGCGCCTCTTAAAAAGGTTGATTTGCTATCATGGACGAGCAAAGAAATCAAAGTAACACTACCTCCAGGGGCGATGCCGCTAGTGAAGACAAAGGATTATTTAGTAGGAAGATTCGTAGGGTAGAAGAAAATATCAAATTGGTCTGAGCCAAGATCAAATAGGCCGACCAAATTTTGGACTCAGCTGGGAACCCACCCAAGGAGACTGCAGAATTGGAGAATTACCGAGAGAACCTGTCAGAAAAGATCAAGGAAATGGTACGGAGCTACGTGCCTTTGATAGTCAAAACCGAAAATTTTAAGGAAGAAGATGAGGATCCCAAGGAGGATTCCGAGCTACAAGAGTAGACCTGGCCATCTAAAGAGGCCACCACTGCCGTCTCTACGGCCCAAGACGCTAGTTATGAGGTAGCCTAAGGACCCATTCGCCCACCATCGCCAACTTAATGGGAAATCGCCCTTAAGGCCATTACTTGTCCTTACCGTGCCAGACCGAATCATGTGCGATACGAAGAGCTTTTCAAAAAGATGAAGAGTGTAGGTGCCGAATGTGCTAGCTATGATAAGCTACCACCTTGCGCTCCGATCTACGCGCACAAGAGGTTCCCTTTTCACAAGAACAAACCCAACCACACTGTGGACAAGTGTGTGGCCCTAAAAAGAACGATCGTGAGAATGATAGATGACAAGACGATCCATAAGTTATGGGGACCCCAATCCTTGTTGGTCCATGACACGGTCACTCCAAATGAAGGAATCACTTTAGATACCCACATTTGGCGTTACTACTTTACTATCTTTGAGAACTCTATGTCAGTATCTTTTAGAAATTAGCAAGTACCGGGAAGGTCCATCCAGTCAAGGCTTCTTGGAAACCCTTGTCTAGCGGGCCAAGTCAAAAAAATATTTACTTGTTCCATTCGGGAACATCAGGGCACGATATCTAAGAATGTGAAGCTTTCAAGTTCGAATTGGAACATGTGGTCCACATTGGGGAAATTTGGATAGTGCTCTCACCCTGCTACTTGAAAGTAGGGCCTTCGGTCAAACGAGCGGTTGTAAGGACAACAACCCGTTTTGATCTCGAGAACAGGTCATTTTTTGGTTAGGCTTAGGGGGTCCCTTCTTGTGATTTTAAAAGTTTGTCCCCCCCCCCCCCCCCCCCTCCCCTTTTTTTTTTTATTTATGTGTAAAATAAACTATGTTCGACCTGATGTCCCAAGAAAGGATACTTAGGAAGCCTTTATCGGGCCTGGTCTGGGAAGCTTTTGGGTAGTATAGGTTTGGCAAGAATATTTTATATGTAAACTAAACTACGGAAGGGCTTGATTTCCCATGGAGGGATACGTAGGAAGTCCACGTAAGACTAGGTCCCTATATTATATAAATATATATTTTCCCATTTTATTTAGCGTAAGCAAGCGTCAAAAAGATCGTTTAAAGAAAATCAACCATAGACTATCATACCAAAATCCAAAGCAACTCAAGAGAGCCAAAATACCCAAAAAACTTGGGAATAGGGGATCAATCAAACGTTTAAATCAAATACATGAATTTTATGTGCTCTATGTGCTTATATGCCAAATGCGTGCAATATTTTTCTTTTCTGTTATTGTCTAACGAACTAAAGTCATTTGCTTTTGAGTTGTTTTTCCCTTATAGAAAAGGTTGACCCATGTTGTTCCACGCTGGCATAGTTCACTAGATCAAAAGCTTCAATAGCATTCCTTTCCCAACAAGAAAGCAACAATAACTGGTACTTCGGAAGACGACCACAATCTGAATGACCTCATCATCAGAGTCTCGCCCCCCACTGAACCCAAAAGAACTCACGCACTCTGAGGACATGATAAAAATGCTGCTTGAGAAAGTTGATGACCTTCAAGAGAAGGTCAGAAGAGCTGAATTGGCCAGTGCAGCCAAAGAAACACCTACTGAGGCGAGAAGGCCTCCTCCACCTTTTCCATATCTTAGCTCACCACTACCAGACCATTTCCCACTTACCCCACTGGAACAATACCACTCCCCGCTGATCCAACCTTATCGTACCACACCCCACCATCTCTCAACACTGTCCAAATTCCTGGAACCACCAACTCAGTGCCATCATACCAAGCACCTCAGCCCACTCATACCCACCCCACTATACGTCCAAGTACCATTTCCTTAACTACCGTAAAAACTACATACACACCTAAAAGCCACCCCACACACCCAACCGTTTATTTCCATACCCCTATCACACTAAGCCTCTTTTTCCAGATCACCAGGAGCTTGACCATTATGAGGAGATGGAAAAGGCTTGGAGAGTCGAACAAGACAGTCGCAACAAAGAAGTAGATCGCAAGATGGCTAAAATGCTAGAACAGTCCACGAGAGCTACTCACAAGGCAACGGGATTGACCTATTATGATCTCTATATGCATCCAAGCTTGGATCTACCCGAGGGCTTCGAAGTGCTTAAGTTTGAAATGTTCAATGGAACAGGCAATCCTAAGGCCCATTTACGAGCCTATTTCGACCAACTGGTCAGTGTCACAAACAATTCGGCACTCATTATGAGGCTATTCAGCCGAAGCCTAACCGGAAAGGCCTCCGAATGGTTCACTGCGCAAGACATACACTGATGGGCCTCGTGGGAAGACATGATGGGATCTTTTATGGAAAGGTTTTGATTTACCGTTGAAACAGTTCCAGATCGGTACTACCTAGAAAAGGTCAAGAAGAAGTCCACAGAGAACTACCATGATAATGCAAACAGATAGAGGGCCAAAGCCGCCCGGTGCAACCACCGATGAGCGAGGAAGGGCTAGTCTCCATTTTCATCCATTCATAAGAAACGAACTTCTACGATCAAATGCTTTCAAGGGTCGAAAGGCCATTTTTTGAATTAGTAAAGATGGGAGAGGCCATAGAAGATGGTCTCAAATATGGAAGAATTATAAGCGTAGTCGGCAAAGCCACCAGACAAAGCACTATGGGACTCACTAGGAAGAAGAAAGAGGACGTGGAAAACTTTTCCCATACACTTAGCCCAAAACCCAAAAAGAAAGAGGAGCTACAATCTCCCATCGAAGTTTATCAATCACCACCACCAAGTGCCTACTTATTAACAACATACAACCCTGTGCCCGTTATTATGCACAACTCAATTTCTAAACACACCACCAAACTACCAAGCTCCACAAACAGCCTTTCAAACACCACCATCAAACTACCAAGCACCACATCCAAATTACTAAATTCCTGCAGCTGCCTACAAAGCCCCACAAAATAACCCACCAATAAATTACAAACCAACCACCGCCAAATGCCAACAATTGGCCGCGTCCGAACTTTGAGAAGAAGCATGCCTACGTGTTCAAACCATTGCTAGAAACACAAACTAAACTGTTCGAGAGGTTAAACGTTATAGGAATGATCCAAACGGTCCCACTAAATGTCGTCAATCCCGAAAATAGATTCTTCCGAGCAGACCAAATATGTGCCTACCATTATGGGGGAAACTGACACAATACTGAAGATTGTATCACCCTAAAGCACAAGATACGAGATTTGATTAACAAAAAGGAGATCATTCTTCAGACTGCCACACCAAACGTGAGCACCAATCCCCTGCCTAATCATGGAAACAACACGATTCACATGATAGAAGGGGAAGAAGATTGGGCCATGTGTAAGCCTGTGATCCGAGATCCAATCCAAGTACTTGAACAAACAGTGGCATCACTTACAATACAAGAGCGTCCACAATTTAGAGTACTATTCCCCACGCTAGTCATAACGCCAGTATCTCAAGAAGTGACAGTTACACCAAGAAAGGAATTCATTGTGCAAGAAGCAGTTGCCTATTGAATGACGCGGTCTGGCGATGTTATACTCCCAAAGAATTGGCCCAAGGAGTGCCAAGAAAAGAAGGGAACCAAAGAAGGGCCATTACTGAAGGCGAGGCCAACGACTTCTGGCACCGGATGTAGCCCAAAAAATATTCCATTGTTGAACATCTCAAGAAAAGACCATTGTAGATATATGTACTAGCATTATTACTGAGCTCACCTCACCACCATTTGGCTTTAATGAAGGTGCTAGATGAAGCCCATGTCCCCACAGGAACAGGCAGTGAAAATATAGTTGAGATGGTCGCACGTCATGAGAGAACATCAAATCTCTTTCACAAGTGAAGATCTGCCCAGGGAAGGAACAATGCACAATAAGGAGCTATATGTCACGTGATATGCCGAAACAAAGTGGTAACTCGAGTTTTAATCGACAACAGGACTGGTCTCAATATCTGTCCTGAATCCACACTTAGACAATAAGGATATGTTCTTGGGAAGATTCTCTAAAGCCCCACAAATATAAGAGCATTTGATGGAGCTCAATGTGACCCCGTCGGGGAAGTCGGCCTTTGTATCCAAATAGGGCCCGCTGGGTTCATCACCGAGTTCCAAGTCATGGAGATAGCTGCTAACTACAACTTGTTGTTGGGAAGAACGTGTTCACATGCAGGAGCCATACCATCCTTACTTCGTCAGGCTATAAAGTTTGTGTGGGACGACGATGAGGTCATAATTCACGGAGAGGGTAGTATCCATAACTATGCCAGTCATGAAAGAAAATCCCAAAGGAAAAGATTTCCACGTGGTGGAACTAGTTGGGGCTACCCATAAAGAAGGTTCCATACAAGTACCCATGCCTACAGTCTACAAAATGATTGCCTCGACTATGCTCCAAAAATGGGTTTGGGACCGGGCGAGGTCTCAGAACGGAACAGCACAGCATCATAGAGCCAATCCCCATTCCTTAAGATAACTTACGCTTCGGGTTGGGGTATGTTCCCAATGATGATGAGATCTCCAAAGCCAATAGGAAGAAGAAAGGCCCTGCAAAGCTGCACAAGCCAATTCTGGATTTGTACCAGTCATTCCTAGTAAAGATGCCCCTAGCAGAAGATGGAAGTAGAGACGAAGGGTTAGGGATGTTATTCCGAGAGAAGGACTGCCTATTGATATTAAAAGATGCAGTGAAGCGTCCACTATCCACGATGCTGATTCCGGCAAACAATTATTCAATTGGACCTCTACCCCACTTTTGGATCTTCGGTAGAGAAATGATGAAATTATGCTTTAAACCTGCGAGAATCAATAGAGGCCCGATTACTAACCATCTGCACTTTTTATTACCTTGTAATGTTTTCAAAAATGAAAATGACTTGACTTTAATCCGAGTTAGGACCACAGTCTATACTTCTTTTCAGTTGAAGTTAATGAAGCCTCGAATTATGGAAAAAATAACCTTTTCTTTTTACTTACGCATATGTTTCATACTAACCTTGATTTTTAATAATAAAAATAATAAAACAACCTTAAATGTCATGATATGTCGTAAAATGAGTGAGTCAAGTGACGTAGGTGAAGAGGAATACGAAGAGTACAACGAAGAAACAATGTTACCTAAAGGTCTTGTAGAAGAAGTAGAATAATTTGAGAATGATCAAAAGCCGAAAAAAGCTGAGACAGAAGCAGTCAATCTAGGAGATGAGGAAACAATCAAAGAAACCAGGATAAGTGCGCATTTGGAAGCACCATAAAAGGAAGAGCTAATAAACTTGCTAAGAGAATATGTGGATATTTTTGCATGGTCATACGCTGACATGTCGGGTTTGAGCACCAGCATAGTGGCCCACAGACTACCCATCGATGTGGGTTTCGCCCCGATCAAACAGAAAACCAGGACGTTTAAGCCAGATCTTAGTATCCGCATCAAGGTGAAGTGGAAAAAAATATTAAGTTTAGAGTACTGGAAGTAACTACATGGTTGGCCAACATAGTGTCGGTACCCAAGAAAGACGAAACGATTCAAATATGCGTAGACTACCGAGACCTCAATGGGGCTAGTCCTAAGAAAACCTTCCCACTCTGAAACATCCACATAATCATTTATGACTGCGGAAAACACGAGTAACAATCATTCATGGATTGCTTCGCAGGATATCATCAAATCTTGATGAGCGAAGAGGATGCTGAAAAGACAACCTTCATCACCCCATGGGCGGTGTATCACTGCAGAGTAATTTCATTTGGTCTCAAGAACGCCAACGCCACTTACATGAGGGCTAAGAACATTTTTTTTCATTACATGATCCACAAGGAAATTGAAGTATACGTGGACGATGTCATCATCAAGTCAAGAGAAAGCTCGGAGCATACCACACATTTACGGAGGTTCTTCGATAGACTTTGGAGATTCAACTTGAAGTTAAATCCAACCAAATGTGCATTTGGAGTACCTGCTGGAAAAATATTAGGATTCATAGTCAGCCGGATGGGCATCGAGCTATACCCATTGAAAATCAAAGCTATCCAATTGCTTCCCCCTCCGAAGACTAAAAAGAGGTCATGAGCTTTCTGGGAAGGCTAAATTACATTGGACAGTTCACAACCAGTCCACCATTATCGCGGAGCCAATACTCAAGGTACTAAAGAAGGATGCACCGAAAAAATAGACTGAGGAGTGTCAAAAAAATTCGACACCATCAAGAAATACTTGTCCAATCCACCAGTCTTTGTACCTTCTAGGCCTGGGAGCATTGTTGCTATACTTGTCAGTATCAGATAATCCTTTTGGATGCGTGTTAGGACAACACAATGAAATCGGCAAAAAAGAGCATGCATTTACTATTTGAGCAAAAGGTTCACCGCCTGTGAGGAAAGACACACACTAGTGGAAAAGAAATGTTGTTCCCTTACATGGGTAGTCCAAAAGCTGAGGCACTACCTTTTGTCATACATTACTCACCTTATATCCAAGATAGATCCACTGAAATACATCTTTCGCCAACCCATGCCTATCGGGAAATTGGCCAAATGGCAAATGCTATTGAGCGAATTTGACATTGTATACATGGCATAAAAATCCGTCAAAGGACAAGCATTGGCAGACTTACTGGTTGAAAGCCCAGATGAAGATTTCGAACCGCTTCGAGCCTACTTCCCAGATGAGGGAGTACTGATGATAGAAGAAGACGCAGCTGAGCCCTATTCAGGATAGAGATTGTTGTTTGACGATGAAGTTAATCACAAGGGTTCAGGAATCAGAGAAGTCTTGGTATCAGAATCAGGCAACATTACTCGACGGCCGCGAAACTCAAGTTCCGATGCACTAACAACATGGCGGAGTATGAGGCTTGCATTATAGGTCTCAAAATGGCTTTGGATATGGACATCCAGGAGCTATTGGTCATAGGTGATTCAGATCTATTAATCCACCAAGTACATGGTGAATGGGCCATAAAGAACGCCAAGATCTTTCCACATGTGAATCTCACTTAGGCGTTATGCAAGAAGTTCAAGAAAATTGACGTCAAGCATACACCAAGGGCTCAAAATGAGTTTGCCGACACTCTTGCTACTATAGCATCCATGATACCACACCCGGAAAGCAGTCACATTGACCCGCTGGAAATAGCCCTAAGGGAAGATCATTCTTATTGTTCCCATGTGGTGGCGGAGCTCGATGGCAAGCCATGTTATGTTGACATAAAGACATATCTAGAAAATGGAGAATATCCCGAGAACACTTCAAGCAATCAGAAGAAAGCCATCCAGAGAATGGCCAATGGATTCTTCCTAAACAAAAAAAAAATATCCATGAGGGAACGCCGGATCTAGGAGTATTCTGATGCATGGATGTCGTCGAAGCTACGCAACTATTAGAAGAGGTACATATTGGGACTTACAGACCCTTTATATTGGGACTTACAGATGTCACAACCCAGCTAGGGGCCGCGATGGGTACCCGGGGCTAATCACCGAGCACCACTCGCTCTGCTACTCACTTTACTCATTTAATGCCCTTTTTATCACATTTATACTCAAAGCATGGGAAAATCATATTCCATATGAAAACATGAATACCTTTATATATATACATATGTACCTTTAGACTATCAAAATAATAAATGTGCTACGCATCTACGAGCCTCTACTGACATAATATACATATAGACGGAACAAGACTTCGTCGTGCCCAAAATATACATATGTACCAAAAGAATAATCATAAGAACCTCCGAACAATGGAGTGCTCTCAATCAACTGACAGCTACTCGGAATCTGGGTCAAGCTCACCTCCCTGTCTACCTGTGGGCATGAACACAGTGTCCAAAGAAAACAGACGTCAGTACGAATGTTGTACTGAGTATGAGAGGCATAAACAACAACAACACATCAAGAAAATAAGGGAGTGATAAAAAATGGAACAAATGTAACTGACTGTGAGTCATATAAGAAGTAATGCATGCTGACTTACTTTTATGCTCATCATCATCTCATGTATGCATAACATGTACATGTATAAATAAACTGCCCGACCATATAGGTGCGGTGTGATAATCAATAACATTAGCCCGCGTCCTGGCCTCCCGCGTCCGGGGTACTATCTCATGCCACCCACTAGTGTTGTCTGCCCATGCCAACTGACCATGGTGTATAAGCTGCCCGCCTTAGCGGTGACTGCCCGGCCAACTAGGCACGGTGTAATATCTTCATAACATGCTAATCATAATATGCTCATCATAATATATGCATAAAGGCTCTAGAACAACTATACTTTATCGAAGTGACATAAGGTCGTGAACCCTCGATCCCATTATTGTTACGGCTCAGAAATTTTTCCGTTGGTACGAAAGTGAATGAACTAGTGATGAATATGGGTGCATGATGTCCATGAGCAAGAAATGACGTTTTATGAACTTAGGCGAGATTGTAAAGGTATCCGATGTGAAATGAGAAAGTTGACTAAGTTAAGATGAGATATAAGGTGAGCAATGCATGTGCATGGACGTGGGTGATTAAATGAGAAGTTTAAGAAATATGGGAAATTGCAGATTTGCAACTGCCCAGTGGTCGTAAAGTGCTAGGACGGACCGTAAATTGGTATACGGTCCGTAAACTAGCAGGTCGTAAATTGGCATGCAAAATTTCAACTTTCGGCCAGTTGAAGAAATGGCTAAATACGACCTGGAGGACGGACCGTAAAGTGATTTACGGCCCGTAAACCATGGTCGTAAATCACCATGTTGCAGCCTTAAGTTTCTGGTTCTGAATATGGTTAACGACGACCACGAAGGACGGTCCGTAAACTGGAATACGGTCGTAAACCCCCATGGACGACCACTGTGCACTTCAGTTCAGATTTTGCAAGTCATTAAATAAAGGGACCAACACTTGATTTATTTCATTTCAACATTACACCACTTCTCTCTAAAACATCTCTCTACATTTATTATCCATGTTTTCAAGGATCATAAGTCATCAACAACATAAGACAAAGTGAATCAAGAGTAAGAACATCATCAAAGGTCATCCAAGTCAAGAAATCCAAATGGAGAAAAACTAGGGTTTTGCTCAAAGTGGAGTATTATCAACTAAAGCTTGTTCCTACCGCTTATAAGGTAAGATTCATGATATTTATATGATGTTTAAGATATTGGAGAGTTGAAATGCAGGGATTGTAGAAAATATGGTCAACTAGGTCATGAATGATGAATAGTGACATTTTAAGGAATAGTTTGAATTGAATCACGAATGTTGTTGTGTTGAGATATGAATGTGTTACAAATAGTATTGAGATCACGAACTCGACACTTTAGACGAATGGGAGAAGTTGAATGTTATGACCATAAATATGGGTGAATTAGAAGCAAATTGAGAAATCTAGATTATGTGGATGATGTGAATGACTAACGACCATTGTTATGATATTAATGAAGGTAGAAACGCTAACATTGGAAGGAAGCGTGCATGTGTAGAATAGTTCGACGAAAAGGTATGTAAGGCCGACCCTTCTTTCATAAGGCATGGTTCCTTGGCCAAACTCTTAAATCCTCTATATGAGTATGTTGTTTTCAATTGGTTTATATTCCGAGCTCATAAGCTCACGATCCTTGATATGTACTACGATTGTACCACGCACTTCATACGACGAGTAGGCCTGTGATATAGTAGTAACGATAATGATGACGATAGTAATGATAGGGATGATAATAATGATGCTAAAGGTGCCTATGGGCTATTATACTTATATGTGTGCCTATGAAGGGCTATAATGAAACCCCGAGCTTATAACGCCGGGTAGAATATATGTATATGAATATGTATAAAGTATTTATATAATTACGAAATGCACGCACACCTCTGCAGATGGTACGGATAACCCTGAAGCCTTGGTAGGGCCTGGTATGAGTAACCTTGAGCCTTGGTTGGCCAAGTATGTATGAAACACCGATCCTATGAGGTCGGGTATGCTATGTAAAATGCTATGTATATGAAATGACTAAGTATATAATATGAATATGAATGTGATAAGACTATGTATGAGAATACGACTAAGGACATGTATACGAATATGAGCACGAGTATGGTATGAGTACTATTATGGAATACGGATGATGACGTAGGTGTACGAATACGTATGAAAAATGGGAAGCCCCTATGAAAGGCAAGTAAGTGTAATGATGATGATGTTATTGTCTTCCCTCCTATGCTATTTCATATGTTGTTCATGATGCTTATTTATTGATGTTGCTCATGCTTTACATACTCAGTACATTCTTCGTACTGACGTCCTTTTGTTTGTGGACGCTGCGTCATGCCCGCAGGTGCACAGGGAGACAGACTTGATCCATGGCTGCCTATTCAGAGATTACATAGAGAGCTCCATTTCCTTCGGAGCCATATCTTTTGGGTACTCATTATTTTGTGTATATAATTATGGGCATAGCGGGGTCCTTTCCCGCTAATGTGATATGTTATACTCTTAGAGGCTCGTAGACATGTGTGTGTGTGTGGGTAGATGTGTTTGGCCTTGTCGGCCTATGTTTTGTATATTATTTTGTCAGCTACGTTGGCCCATGTACATTGATGTGGCATAGATGCCTATGATGTTATCCAAGACGATTGTCGTCCAATGGGACTAATATGATTGACGACTAGAATGCGTGAACTGATTTATGGATCACCTAGATATTATGTAAAGCATGTCAAGGGGGGGTGCCCGGGTGAGGATAGCACCGGGTGCTCGTCGCGGCCCCTAGTCGGGTCGTGACAAAAGTGGTATCAGAGCGGTTCAGTCCTAGGGTGTGTCTACGAGCCGTTTCTAGTAGAGTGTTGGGTATAGGTGTGTTGCACGCCACACTTATAAATAAGAAGCTGCGGACATTTTAGGAATGATTGACCTTCTTTCTTCATAAGAATCGTGCGATAGAGCTATGATGTAAGAAATTCTTGCTCCTAAATCGTGTGTTGTGTATTTCAGAGATGCCTAAAAAGAAAAACGGGCTGAAAGAGCACCACCACCGGTAGTAGAGGATGATGAGTCCCAGAGTGCGGCTCAATCTCAATCCTCCCAGACAGTGCCTATTACTGAGGAGTGTGAGAGAGCCTCAGCTCCAGCTCCGGCTCCTCCACCAGATGCTTCGGGCCAGGATGTGAAAGAGGCCATTAATTTGTTGACCCAGTTGGTTGCGGCCCAGGGTCAGAGGCAAAGTTCAGGACATGGTGATAGGGCTGTTAGCGCAAGGGCCCGTGACTTTATTACTTTGAACCCTCCGGAATTCTTTGGGTCAAAACCGGAGGAGGATCCCCAGGATTTTATTGATGGTATGCTAAGGACGCTCCGGTTGATACATGCTTCGGACACCGAGTCAGTGGAGTTAGCGTCATATAGATTTAGAGATGTATCGATTCAGTGGTATACGGTATCGATGGCTTCACGGGGAGCAAATGCACCTCCCCCGGTTTGGCAAGAGTTTGTTGATGCTTTTCTCCGTCATTATATGCCCCCAGAAGTTTGGCGAGCTAGGGCCGATAAATTCTTAAATTTGAGGCAAGGCAGTATGAGTGCCCTAGAGTATAGCCTCCGTTTTAACTCCTTGGCCAGGTATGCTTCGCCCATGGTAGCAGATATGGGCGACAGGGTACATCGATTCGTAGAGGGCCTAGAGCCACATTTGATGGACAAATGCTTGACTGCGTCCCTTCAGGACGGTATGGATATTGCACGCATTCAGGCACATGCTCAGAACATAGAGGAAAGCCTACAGCAGCGGAGAAGTGAACGTGAACAGGATAGGGGACATAGCAAGAGGGCCAGATCTTCGGGCCCAATAAGTGAGTCCAGAGGTGGACACAGGCAACAGTTCCCTAGACATTCGGGCTATTCTATGACCAGTGCACCTCTACGGTTTTCAGGCCAGAGCCTTGATAGATCTACTCATCCCGGGCCGAGTCAGAGTTATTCGGGGTCCCAGATTAGAGGTGATTCAGGCCAGTCAAGGCCACCTATACCACGATGTTCCCAGTGTGGGAAGTCGCATTGGGGTCAATGCCAATTGGGTACAGATGTTTGCTATTCATGTGGTCGCCCAGGCCATATTATGCGTGATTGCCCTTCAGTACATGGTAGAGGTAGGACCCAGCTGTCAGGGTCGGTAGCCGGATCTTCGGCATCTGTACGCCCTACGGGGCTAGGTTCACATGCGCCAGTCAGCCATGGTAGAGGTAGAGGCAGAGCTCCCAGTTCTAGCGGTCCTTAGCACTGTATCTATGCTTTGGCTGGACGCCAATATCTTGAGTCTTCTCCTGACGTGGTCACAGGTATATTATCGGTATTCTCTCATGATGTATATTTTTTGATTGATCCAGGCTCCACGTTATCATATGTTACTCCTTATATTGCGGGTCAATTTATAGTCGAGCCGGAGTTGATCAAACCTTTTGAGGTGTCTACACCCGTGGGTGAATCGGTAATAGGTAGCCGAGTATATAGAGATTGTGTAGTTATGATTTGTGACCGTCGTACCATGATTGATTTGCATGAGCAAGAAATGGTAGATTTTGACGTCATTATGGGCATGGATTGGTTGGCTTCTTGTTATGCCAATGTTGATTGTAGAATGAAGATGGTTCGTTTCCAGTTTCCGGGAGAACCAGTCTTAGAATGGAAAGGGAATGCGGCATCACCAAAAGGTAGATTTATTTCCTATCTAAAGGCAAGGAAGATGATCATGAAAGGATGTATTTATCATCTAGTGCGAGTTCAAGATGGAGAAGCTGAATCGCTGACTCTTCAGTCAGTTCCCGTAGTGAACGAATTTCCGGATGTGTTCCCGGAAGAGCTTCCAGGCCTTCCTCCCGAGCGGGAGATTGATTTTGCCATTGATGTATTGCCAGGCACCAAACCCATATCTATTCCTCCTTATAGAATGGCACCCGCAGAATTGAAAGAGTTGAAGGAGCAACTGAAGGACTTACTTTATAAAGGCTTCATTAGGCCTAGTTCATCCCCATGGGGAGCGCCCGTATTGTTTGTCCGAAAGAAAGATGGCTCTTTGAGAATCTGTATCGATTACCGGCAATTGAATAAGGTGAAGATTAAGAATAAATATCCTTTCCCAAGGATTGATGATCTATTTGATCAATTGCAAGGTGCCAAATGGTTTTCAAAGATTGATTTGAGGTCAAGGTATCACCAAGTGAGAGTTACGGAGAACGATATCCCTAAGACAGCCTTCAGAACAAGATATGGCCATTTTGAATTTCGGGTAATGTCATTTGGGTTAACGAACGCGCCAGCGGTATTTATGGATTTGATGAATAATGTGTTCAGGCCCTTCCTGGATTTATTTGTGATAGTATTTATCGATGACATCTTGGTGTATTCTAGATCCGAGGCAGAACATGCAGATCATTTGCGTATGGTCCTTGGAGTTCTTCGAACTCGAGAGTTATTCGCGAAGTTTTCCAAATGGAGTTTTGGTTGAACTCAGTGGCATTTTTAGGGCATATTTTTGCAACTGATGGTATCCGAGTGGATAGTTAAAAGATTGAGGCCGTGAAAAATTGGCCAAGACCCACAACTCCTACAGAGGTTCGTAGCTTTCTGGGCTTAGCAGGTTATTACAGGAGATTCGTTGAAGGTTTTTCCTCTATTTCTGCACCACTCACAAAGTTGACACAAAAATCAGCCAAGTTTTAATGGACATATGCTTGTGAATGTAGTTTCCAAGAGTTAAAGGGCCGATTGACTTATGCCCCAGTTCTGACACTTCCAGAGGGATTGGAAGGATACGTTGTGTATTGCGACGCTTCAGGTGTTGGGCTAGGCTGTGTGTTGATGCAACATGGCAAAGTGATTGCGTATGCTTCAAGGCAATTGCAGAAACATGAGCAGAATTATCCTACCCATGACTTAGAATTGGCCGCGGTGTTCCATGCATTAAAGATATGGAGACATTACTTATATGGTGTCCACGTGGATATTTACACAGATCATAAGAGTCTTCAATACATCTTCAAGCAGAACGAGTTAAATTTGTGGCAACGACGATGGTTGGAATTGCTGAAAGACTACGATGTTGATATTTTGTATCACCCCGGAAAGACAAATGTTGTAGCTGATGCTCTTAGCCGTAGGTCGATGGGAAGTCTAAGTGATGTACCACCAGAAAAGAAAGAGATGGCCCGTGAGCTGCAACAGTTAGCTAGCCTAGGAGTCCGAGTGGTGGACTCAGGTAGCAGCAGAGCTACTATTCACAATTCGGCAGTCTCGTCGCTAGTAGAGGAAGTGAAAGAGCGACAATATGAGGATCCCATGATAATGCAGTACAGAGATACACTCCCTCAGAAGGAGGAGTCATTCTTTGATATTTCAGGAGATGGAGTTCTCCGATGTAGAAGCAGATTATGTGTCCCTGATGTGGCAAGTCTTCACCACCAGATTTTGAGAGAAGCTCATTGTTCCCGTTACTCCGTTCACCCCGGAGCGACAAAGATGTATCACGACCTTAAGTCTATATATTGGTGGAATGGGATGAAGAAAGATATAGCGAAATTTGTAGCTCAATGTCCTAATTGTCAACAAGTGAAAATCGAGCACCAAAAGCCAGGCGGATTGTTGCAAGCTATAGAAATCCCAACGTGGAAGTGGGAAGTGATTAATATGGACTTCATCACAGGGTTACCCCGTTCTCGACGTAAATATGATTCCATATGGGTGATTGTGGATAGACTCACAAAGTCAGCACATTTCTTACCGGTCAGAACGACCTATGTGGCAGAAGATTATGCAAGGCTTTACCTTAAAGAGATAGTGAGACTTCATGGCGTTCGAGTGTCTATTATCTCCGATAGAGGAACTCAGTTTACAGCTAAATTTTGGGAGTCTTTCCAAGAGGGTTTAGGGACCCAAGTACGTCTTAGTACGACATTCCACCCACAGACCGATGGGCAGGCCGAACGTACCATTCAGACTCTTGAAGATATGTTGCGAGCATGTATGTTAGATTTTGGAGAAAATTGGGATGATCATTTGCCACTCATTGAATTTGCTTACAATAATAGTTACCATTCCAGCATTCAAATGGCACCGTATGAGGCTTTATATGGGCGGAAGTGTAGATCCCCGATCGGGTGGTTTGAAACCGGAGAAACTAAGTTAATAGGGCCAGACTTGGTCCAGCAAGCTATAGAGAAAGTTAAGCTCATACAAGATCGGTTGTTAGTAGCCCAAAGTCGTCAAAAGTCCTATATGGATAATCGTTGAAGGGACTTAGAGTTCGCAGGGAAAGATTGGGTGTTCTTGAAAGTGTCGCCGATGAAGGGCGTTATGAGATTTGGCAAAAAGGGGAAACTTAGTCCCCGGTATATTGGGCCATATGAGATTGTACGAAAGATAGGCAAAGTGGCCTATGAGTTAGATCTACCTCCCGAGTTGGAGTCAGTCCATCGAGTATTCCACGTCTCGATGCTTCGAAAATGTGTCGGAGATCCTACGAGGATCGTCCCAGTAAATGATGGTCAAGTGACAGAAAAGTTGTCTTACGAAGAAATACCCATTGCCATATTAGATAGGCAAGTACGGAGGCTTAGAAACAAAGAAGTGGCCTCAGTTAAGGTTCTATGGAGAAGCAGTAAACGAGAGGAAATGACGTGGGAAGCGGAAGAAAGTATGCGATCCAATTACACACATTTATTTCAGCCCTTGGAAGAGGTCTAAGATGAAATGTCAAGATCATAAGGTATGCCTGTTTTCCTTTTATGCTTTTAGGTCGTGTGTGGCCAAATTTTTATGTTATTATGTTGTGGCCCTGTGAGGCATCGATATTATGGGTTGTTGTGGCCGGATGGTAGTGCCATATTATAGGGGAAACTCTGGCAAAATTTTTATAGAATCCCCGAAGACTTTAACATTCGAGGACGAATGTTCTTAAGGGGGAGAGAATGTTACACCTCGGAAATTTTTCCGTAGGTACGAAAGTTAATGAACTAGTGATGAATATGGGTGCATGATGTCCAGGAGCAAGAAACGACGTTTGATGACCTTAGGCAAAATTGCAAAGGTATCCGATGTGAAATGAGAAAGTTGGCTAAGTTAAGATGAGATATAAGGTGAGCAATGCATGTGCATGGACGTGGGTGATTAAAATGACAAGTCTAAGAAATATGGGAAGTTGCAGATTTGCAACTTCCCAGTGGTCGTAAAGTGCTAGGATGGACCGTAAATTGGTATACGGTCCGTAAACTAGCAGGTCGTAAATTGGCATGCAAAATTTCAACTTTCTGCCAGTTGAGGAAATGGCTAAATACGACCTGGAGGACGGACCGTAAAGTGATTTACGGCCCGCAAACCATGGTCGTAAATCACCATGTTGCAGCCTTAAGTTTCTGGTTCTAAATATGGTAAAAGAAGACCACGAAGGACGGTCCGTAAACTGGAATACGGACCGTAAACCCCCATGGACGACCACTGTGCACTTCAGTTCAGATTTTGCAAGTTATTAAATAAAGGGACCAACACTTGTTTTTTTTCATTTCAACATTACACCACTTCTCTCTAAAACATCTCTCTACATTTATTATACAAGGTTTCAAGGATCATAAGTCATCAACAACATAAGACAAAGTGAATCAAGAGTAAGAACATCATCAAAGGTCATCCAAGTCAAGAAATCCAAATGGAGAAAAACTAGGGTTTTGCTCAAAGTGGAGTATTATAAACTAAAGCTTGTTCCTACCACTTCTAAGGTAAGATTCATGATATTTATATGATGTTTAAGATATTGGAGAGTTGAAATGCAGGGATTGTAGAAAATATGGTCAACTAGGTCATGAATGATGAATAGTGACATTTTAAGGAATAGTTTGAATTGAATCACGAATGTTGTTGTGTTGAGATATGAATGTGTTACAAATAGTATTGAGATCATGAACTCGACACTTTAGACGAATGGGCGAAGTTGAATGTTATGACCATAAATATGGGTGAATTAGAAGCAAATTGAGAAATCTAGATTATGTGGATGATGTGAATGACTAACGACCATTGTTATGATATTAATGAAGGTAGAAACGCTAACATTGGAAGGAAGCGTGCATGTGTAGAATAGTTCGACGAAAAGGTATGTAAGGCCGACCCTTCTTTCATAAGGCATGGTTCCTTGGCCAAACTCTTAAATCCTCTATATGAGTATGTTGTTTTCAATTGGTTTATATTCCGAGCTCATAAGCTCACGATCCTTGATATGTACTACGATTGTACCACGCACTTCATACGACGAGTAGGCCTGTGATATAGTAGTAACGATAATGATGACGATAGTAATGATAAGGATGATAATAATGATGCTAAAGGTGCCTATGGGCTATTATACTTATATGTGTGCCTATGAAGGGCTATAATGAAACCCCGAGCTTATAACGCCGGGTAGAATATATGTATATGAATATGTATAAAGTATGTATACGATTACGAAATGCGCGCACACCTCTGCAGATGGTACGGATAACCCTGAAGCCTTGGTAGGGCCAGGTATGAGTAACCTTGAGCCTTGGTTGGCCAAGTATGTATGAAACACCGATCCTATGAGGTCGGGTATGCTATGTATATGAAATGACTAAGTATATAATATGAATATGAATGTGATAAGACTATGTATGAGAATACGACTAAGGACATGTATACGAATATGAGCACGAGTATGGTACGAGTACTATTATTCGAATACGGATGATGACGTAGGTGTACGAATATGTATGAAAAGTGGGAAGCCCCTATGAAGGGCAAGTAAGTGTAATGATGATGTTATTGTCTTCCCTCCTATGCTATTTCATATGTTGTTCATGATGCTTATTTATTGATGTTGCTCATTCTTTACATACTCAGTACATTCTTCGTACTGACGTCCTTTTGTTTATGGACGCTGCGTCATGCCCGCAGGTGCACAGGGAGACAGACTTGATCCATAGCTGCCTATTCAGAGATTACATAGAGAGCTCCATTTCCTTCGGAGCCATATCTTTTGGGTACTCATTCTTTTGTGTATATAATTATGGGCATAGCGGGGTCCTGTCCCGCTAATGTGATATGTTATACTCTTTGGGGCTCGTAGACATGTATGTGTGTGCGTAGATGTGTTTGGCCTTATCGGCCTATGTTTTGTATATCATTTTGTCGGCCACGTTGGCCCATGTACATTGATGTGGCACAGATGCCTATGATTTTATCCAAGATGATTGTCGTCCAATGGGACTAATATGATTGACGACTAGAATGCATGAACTGATTTATGGATCACCTAGATATTATGTAAAGCATGTCAAGGGGGGGGGGGGGGGTGCCCGGGTGAGGATAGCACCGGGTGCTCGTCGCGGACCCTAGTCGGGTCGTGACAATTATGAACATTTATAAGCATTCTGCCTCTCCTTGAAGGGATTAATGTATAAGGTGAGTGTAACCAAGGAATGACATCATATCACTACTAAACTCAGGACATTGCTCTTATCTCGTATAACTATTCATGATCTTAGACTCTTAGCTTTTAGGAACATAGGAGAGTCGTGGAGAGGGAACAAGAATCATGTCATAGGATTCATGCCATAGAAAAAAAAAGGACTAGCCTCACATACCTTTGTCGTTTAGCTAATCTATCATTCACTTGTTCTCCTTCGATATCACGTCGCTACCTTCACGAGAGAATTCGAATTAACATTAGTTAATCGACTATGAGAACGTATCGTTATTTCTAGGGAAAATTGGGCAACATTTACTTTGTTTCTACTACTCTTCCCATGTTCTATTTCAACTCCCAAACATTTACAACAACACCCACAATATTGCGATCAACAATCATCATTTATATACTTTAAGCAAAATCCACCATTTCTCTCCAATTTCTTCACATTTATGGTTATAGATCGTTATCGCGTTTTCTCATATATAATACTTATTTCATGGCCTAAACATCATTTACAACATATTCATAATCATATCATACCAACATTCATGATTCCATTCAACTACCATTCAATTGTGACACTATTCACCCATTTAAGACCCATTTTCCATGCCTTTCTACAATTCAAGCATCTTAGCTTTTCAATCGCTTAAACAAAATGATAAAGTCAAGAAACTTACCTTAGATGATGGTTGAACAAGCCTTGAATGAGAATACTCCTCTAGCACCAAAACCCTACTTCACCTCTTTTGGGATTTCTTGGTTTGGATGAACTTTACTTGAGTTTCACACACTTGTTTCATAGATTTGGTGTTGATGATCTTGGTTTTCCTTTGGTTTTGCTTGTGGTTGAAGAGTAGGGAGAGTTCTAGATGTTTCTTGAAGTGTGGAGAGTGAATGAAATGAAGTGGAATGAAAAAAGGGGTCCTTATACTTAATTTAAAAAGCTGGCCGAGCCAACTTATACGGACCAACATACGGTCCGTACTATTTATACGAACCGCATGTGTGGCCGTATATTTGGTCCAGTGGCTGGTTCCTTCTTTGGCCAATTATACGGTCCCATATACGGCTGGTACAATTTATACGGTCCGTAGGTTAGACCGTATAATGCCCAGTGGTTCCGTTTTCGTTCTCGTCGACTCGTTTGATCTCCGATCCTTATGGAACCTTCTTGGCAGTTGTTTAACACTTTAATACCAACCTAAGGGACGTTATTACTTGTCTCTAAGGAATCATTATGCCATCACAGAATCGTATCTCGTTATTCTTATCCGATACACAACATATGGTTTGCTTTCTTTAGCAACTTTCTTTCCTTGCCTTATATGCCTTCAAAATCCCGTTTAGGGTCATCAAATACCATTTCTTACTCGTCAAACATTGCATAACTTATGACCTTCGTTCAACCTATTCACTGTACATGTACGGGAAATTTTCCAAGGTGTATCATTCTTCCCCCCTTTTGGAACATTCGTCCTCGAATGTCAAACACTCGGGATTTTTTAAAACTTTCGCCAGAGTTTCCCCTATAACATGGCACTACCAACCCATAATATCACTGCCTCACAGGGCTACAACACAGTATCACATACCTATGGCCACACACGACCAAAAATATAAAAAGTAAGCATACATACCTTATAATCTCGGTGTATGATCATGAACCTCCTCTGGAGATTGGAATAGATGTGGATATTTGGCTTTCATATGCTCCTCCGCTTCCCAAGTCATTTCTTCCCGGTTATTATTTTGCCACAAGACCTTCACTGAAACTACCTCTTTGTTTCGAAGTCTTCGCACTTGTCTATCTAATATGGCAACAGGCACTTCTTCATATGCCAATTTTTCTGTTACTTGGATATCATCAACAAGAACTATTCTCGTTGGGTCTCCAATACAC
The DNA here is from genome assembly GCF_019175385.1 of Lycium barbarum. Classification (NCBI taxonomy): domain Eukaryota; kingdom Viridiplantae; phylum Streptophyta; class Magnoliopsida; order Solanales; family Solanaceae; genus Lycium; species Lycium barbarum. The sequence continues at coordinate 96,538,305 of NC_083347.1, read as the reverse complement.
TTGCGAAGCATCGAAACATGAAAAACTGGGTGCACTGACTCAAGCTCTGAAGGAAAGTCCAATTCGTAGGCTACACGACCCACCTTACGGATAATTCTATAAGGTCCAATATATCTTGGGCTCAACTTCCCCTTTTTACCAAACCTCATTACCCCCTTAATTGGCGATACTTTCAGAAATACCCAATCATCCACCTGATAGTCCAAGTTTCGTCAACGGTTATCCGCATAAGACTTTTGACGACTTTGGGCTGTCAATAATCGATCTCGTATCACCTTGACTTTATCCACCGCTTGTTGAATCAATTCAGGGCCTATTAGTTGTACTTCTCCCATCTCAAACCACCCAATCGGGGATCTTCATTTCCTCCCATATAAAGCTTCATATGGGGCCGTTTTAATGCTGGAATGATAGCTGTTATTATAGGCAGACTCAATCAAGGGTAAGTGATTATCCCAACTACCACCAAAATCTAATATGCATGCCCTTAACATATCCTCCAAGTATGAATAGTCCGCTCGGCCTGTCCATCGGTCTGAGGATGAAATGCCGTGCTAAATTTCACTTGGGTACCTAAACCCTCTTGAAAAGACTTCCCTAACTTAGCTGTAAATTGTGCTCCCCTATATGTGATAATAAACGTGGGAATACCATGGAGTAGCACAATCGCTTTGAGATATAACCTGGCATAATCTTCGGCTGAATATTTGGTCCTGACCGGAAGAAAATGAGTTGCTTTTGTTAATCTATCCACAATCACCCATATAGAATCGTATTTTCCTCGGGAGCAAGGTAATCCTACAATGAAATCCATCTTAATTTCTTCCCATTTCCATGTAGGAATCTCCATTTCTTGCAATAAGCCACCTGGCTTTTGATGTTCGGGTTTTACTTGTTGGCAATTTGAACATTGAGCTACAAATTCTGCTATGTGTTTCTTCATGCCATCCCACCAATATATCATTCTCAAATCATGATACATCTTTGTTGGTCCTGGGTGGATAGAATACCGAGAATAGTGAGCTTCCTCTAGAATTCGACGACGCAGTTCTGCAACATCCGGAACACATAGTCTGCCTCGACACCTAAGGATTCCATCTACGGAAGCTTCGAATGGAGACTTCTCTTTTTCACGAGAGACATCCCTGTAACGACACATTTGTGGATCTTCATACTGGCGCTCTTTTATTTACATATTCAAGGGCGATGCTGTCGGATCATTAACACTAATTCCTGCATTACCCGAATCAATTACACGTACTCCAAGGTTAGCTAGTTGATGGAGCTCATGAACCATTGCTTTCTTTTCTGAAGGAACTCGACCTAAACTGCCCATGGATCGGCGGCTAAGCGCATCGGCTACTACATTCGCTTTTCCGGGGTGGTATAAAACATTTACATCATAATCATTCAACAATTCTAACCATCGCCACTGCCGCAGGTTTAACTCCTTTTGCTTAAAAATATGTTGGAGACTTTTGTGATCTGTATAGATATCGACGTGCACACCATACAAATAATGTCTCCATATCTTCAACGCATGAATAACCGCAGCCAATTCGAGATCATGAGTTGGATAATTCTTTTCATGTTTCCGCAACTGCCTCGAAGCATATGCAATAACTCTACCATGCTGCATCCCAGTCCATTGCCGGAAACGTCACAATACACCACATAGCCATCCGACCCCTCTGGGAGTGTTAAAACTGGAGCTGAGACCAACCTGTCTTTCAGCTCTTGGAAACTACGCTCACAAGCCTCGTTCCATTGAAATTTCGCCGACTTCTGGGTTAACTTCCTCAATGGGGCTGAAATAGATGAGAAGCCCTCTACAAATCTTCTATAATAGCCTGCCAAACCCAGAAAACTACGAACTTCTGTAGGCATCATAGGCCTTGGCCAAGTCTTTACGGCTTTAATTTTCTGAGTGTCGACTCGGATGCCATCATCTGAAATAATATGGCCCAAGAATGTTACAGAATTCAGCCAAAACTCGCACTTGGAAAACTTTGCATATAATTCTCGAGCTCGAGGAATTCCAAGGACCATTCGCAAATGATCTGCATGTTCTGATTCTGTGCGAGAATATACAAAAATATCATCGATAAATACTATCACGAAGAGGTCCAAAAATGGCCTGAACACATTATTCATTAAATTCATGAACACCGCCGGGGCATTTGTCAACCCAGATGACATCACTCGAAACTCATAGTGGCCATATCTTGTCCTGAAAGCAGTTTTGGGAATATCCGCTTCTTTAACTCTCACTTGATGGTAACCCGATCGCAAATCTATTTTAGAAACCATTTGGCACCCTGCAATTGATCAAATAAATCATCGATTCTGGGAAGAGGGTATTTATTCTTTATTGTCACCTTATTCAATTGCCTGTAATCGATACACATCCATAGAGATCCGTCTTTCTTTCTCACAAACAAGACTGGTGCTCCCCACGGTGATGAACTGGGCCTTATAAATCCCTTTCAAGCAAATCTTTCAACTGTTCTTTTAGCTCTTTCAATTCTGTCGGAGCCATTCGATACGGAGGAATAGAAATAGGCTCGGTGTCCGGTAATATATAGATAGCGAAATCAATTTCCCTTTCTGGAGGAAGACCTGGGAGTTCGTCTGGAAACACATCTGGAAATTCATTCACTACCGGAACGGATTGAAAAGTTGGCGACTTTGCCTTGGTATCATGAACCCGAACTAGATGATAAATATAACCTTTAGCTATCATCTTTCTTGCCTTAAGGTAGGAAATAAACCTACCCGTCGGGGATGTTGTATTACCTTTCCATTCAAGCACGGGCTTTCCCGGAAATTGAAATCGAACCATCTTCGTCCGACAATCAACATTAGCATAGCACGAGGCCAACCAATCCATACCCATAATTACATCGAAATCTACCATTTCCAGCTCAATCAAGTCGGCTTTGGTCTGGCGGTCACATATCACAATGACACAATTTCTGTACACTTGCCTCGATATCACGGGATCACCAACCGGAGTGAATACCTCAAAAGGTTTAATTGGCTCGGGTTTCACCCCAATACAACCGGCAACATACGGAGTAACATAAGAGAAAGTAGAACCCGGATCTATCAAAGCATATACATCACGGGAAAATATAGTCAATGTACCTGTGATAAGATCTGGGGAGGACTCAAGATCCTGTCGCCCAACTAAAGCATATACGCGGGGCTGAACAGCACCTGAAGTAGATGCTCCCCCTCTACCTCTACCTCTACCTGCTGGAGTCTGGCGAATCTGTGCTGTCGGGCATACCGAGGAAGAACCCGCTACTGAACCTGTGGGCTGAGTCCCCGCTCTATCTCTCCTCGAAGGGCAATCTCTCATCATATGTCCAACTTGACCGCAGGCATAGCAGGCGTCCGAACCTAGGCGACATTGTCCGGAATGTAGTCTACCGCACTGGCTGCACCGCGGTACTGGGGGTCCCTTCTGACTAAAATCTCCTCTAGACTGAAAATCCGAGGCCCTCGAACTCTGGCCCTGTCCTAACCGAAAGGAACGATCATACCTCCTATCTGAAAATCTGGGAGGTGCACTGGTCGCTGACTGGCCCCAATGTCTAGAATGCATCTGTCTTGGTCCCCCTCTATACTCACTACTTGCTCCCATAGATCTAGCCCTCTTGCCTTGTCTCCTATCACTATCACGATCACTTCTTTGCGGTGGCTGTCGTCCCTCTAAATTCTAGGCATGGGCTTGTATACGGGAAATGTCCATCCCATCCTGCAATGAGGCTATCAAGCAATCTTTGAATAAATGTGGTCCCAGACCACTCACAAATTTGTGCACTCGATCCCCCATGTCGGCCACCATAGTCGGGGCATACCTGGCTAAAGAATTAAATTGCAAGCTATATTCCCGAGCACTCGTGCTTCCTTGATTTAGATTCAAGAACCTGTCCGCTCTAGATCGGCGGACCTCGGGTGGTAAATAATGACGAATAAAAGGATCCAAAAATTCTTGCCACATGGGAGGAGGTGCATTTTCTGTTCTTGATGACATCCAATTATTGTACCATAACACCGCCACATCCCGGATTCTATAAGAGGCCAACTCCACGGATTCGGTCTCGGAGGCATGAATAATCTTTAAGGTCCTCAACATTTCATCAATGAAGTTTTGCGGATCTTCCTCCGGCTTCGACCCAAAGAACTCCGGAGGTTTTAAAGTCATAAAATCACGGGCTTTAGTACTAGCTGCCCGATCACTCGAACATGTACCTTGTCGTTGTGCCTGGGCGGCAACCAATTGTGTCAATAACTGTATAGCCTCGGTCATTTGTTTACCCGAAGCAGCTGGTGGAGGAATAGGAGCTGAAGCTCCTCCTTCCTCCTCTACATCGGGCGAGGCCTCATTTTGTGATTCGCCCACCTCTACATTCACCGGAGGCTCACATACCTTTGTCGTTTAGCAAATCTATCATTCACTTTGTCACGACCCAGCTAGGGGCCATGACAGGTACCCGGAGCTAGTTACCGAGCACCGCTCACTCTACTACTTATCTTGCTCATTTAATACTTTTTTATCAATTTTACATACCAATTGTAGGAAAATCATATTTAATCGAAACATAAATACTTTATATACATTTGCCTCTCGGCCATCAAAATAATATACATACATATGAAAACCTCTTGTGAGACCATCTGACCCACACTGCGTATCTACGAGCCTCTACTGACATACTGTATATATAGATGGAACAAGACTCCGTCGTGCCCAAAATATGCATATATACCAAAAGAATAACCATAAGCACCTCCGACCGATGGAGTGCTCTCAATCAGCTGACCGCTACTAAGGATCTGGACCAAGCTCACCTCCCTGTCTACCTGTGGGCATGAACACAGCGTCCAAAGAAAACGGACGTCAGTACGAATATTGTACTGAGTATGAGAGGCATAAATAATGAAGAAAGACATTAATAGTATAATGAGAACATCAATGCGAAACAACTGGACCCGACTAACATTCATAAATGAAATAATGCATGCTGTTTTACTCATACTTATCATCATAACATGTATGCATCATATGCAAGCTGCCCATCCATATCGGAACAGTGTGATAATCAATAACAATAGCCCGCGTCCAGGCCTCCCGCGTCCGGGGTACCATCTCATGCCGCCCACTAGTGGTGTCTGCCCATGCCAGAAGGTCATGGTGTATCCGTATAGCTGCCCGCCTTAGCGGTGACTGCCCGGCCAACTAGGCCCGGTGTGAAATGCTCATGCCATGCTTATCATAAAATAATCATAATAATATGCTCATTATAAAATACTTATCTTATCATAGTACCTGCATAAGACTCGAGATTGACTTTACTCTATCGGGGTGACGTAAGGTCGTGATCCCCCGATTACATTATGGAGCAATCATGGACATTCTGCCTCACCTTGAAAGAACTAGCACATAAGGTCAGTGTAGGCAATGAATAACATCATCATCATTCTAGCATCATCATATCGTGTCTCTTATCTCATATAAGCATTTATGGAAGTAGGCTTTTAACTTTTCGGAATATAGGAACTCATGAAGAAGATAGGGATTCGAGTTATAAGATTGATGCCGTTAGAAGGAAAGGACTAGCCTCACATACCTTGTCTCTTAGCTACGTTATCGATCACTTGTCTTCCTTCAAGGTCACGTCGTTACCTTCACGAGAGAATTGGACTAACATTAGTTAATCGACTACAAAAACGCATCGTTAATTCTAGGAAAATTTGGGCAGCACTCCCTTTGTTTATACTACTTCTCCCATGTTCTATATCAACTCCCGACATTCACAATACTACTCACAATGTCACAATCAACAATCATCATTTATGTATATTTAGCAAAATCCACCATTTTCCTCCAATTTTCCCATATTTCTCCTTATAACTCATCTTTGTGTTTTCACGCGTTTAATACTTGTTTCATGATATAAACATCATTATAACGTATTCATAATCACAACTCTTCAACTTTCATGATTCAATTCCACTATCATTCAATTATGTCACTATTCACTCAGTAATGACCCACTTTCTATGTTCTACTACATTTCAAGTATCTAAGCCTCCCAATACCTTAAACAACATGAAATGATCATGAAACTTACCTTGGATGATGGTTGAACAAGTCGTGAGTTGAAATACTCCACTTAGACAAAACCCTAGTTCCACTTTCTTTGGAGTTCCTTGACTTAGATGAACTATGAGGAGTCTCACACTCTTGATTTCGTGAGTTTGGGTGTTATTGATCTTGATTTTCACTTGAATTCTTGGTTTGGAGTGTTTGGAAGTTTCTAGAGAGAGAGATTGGGTAGTGTAGTGAGAAGAGGAAATGAGAAAATGAAACTTTGATCATATTTTTATAAATACAAAACCAGTCCCGATGCCATTATACGGTCCGTATAAATTTATACGGTCCGTATAATTGACCGTAAAACTGACTCAGTGATCACCCCTTTCTGTGTCAACTTGACGGTTCATTTGACGGGCCGTATAATTTTATACGGTCCGTATAATCTACCGTAAAACCCACTTTTCCTCAACTTCTTTCTGTGACACTTTAACGGTTCATTATACGGCCGTAAAACCATTATACGGTCCGTATAACCTACCGTATAATTCGCCAGTTCACTGAGTCCTATTTTGTCACTTCGTTTTATCTCCGATCCTTACGGGACCTTCTTAACAGTTGTTCAACACCCCGATACCAATCAAATGAACGTTATCACTCGTCTCCACAACATCGTATACACTATATCCTTGTTAGCCTATTCACTGCACGCTTAACGGGAAAATTTCCGGGGTGTAACATTCTTCCCCCCTTTTGGAACATTCATCCTCGAATGTTAAACACTCGGGATTCTATAAAAATTTCGCCAGAGTTTCCCCTGTAATCCGGCACTACTAACCTGTTACAGCAACCCATAATATCATCGCCTCACTGGGCTACATCACAATATCAACACATCTATGGCCACACACGACCAAAAACATAAAAAAATAAAGCATACATACCTTATATCATCGACGTTTCATCTTGAATCTCTTTCGGGGATTGGAACAAATGGGGTACATAGATTTCATCTTCTCCTCTGCTTCCCAAGTTATTTCTTCCCGATTGTTGCTCCGCCATAGAATTTTGACTGAAGCAACCTCTTTATTCCGAAGCCTTAGTACTTGTCTATCCAAAATGGCAATGGACATTTCCTCGTATGTTAGCTTCTCTGTTACTTGCACATCATCAACCGGAACTATTCATGTAGTATCCCCAACACACTTGCGGAGCATCGAAACATGGAATACTGGGTGAACTGATTCAAACTCTGAAGGTAAATCCAATTCATATGTTACCTGTCCCACCTTACGGACAATTTTATAAGGTCCGATGTATCTTGGACTCAATTTCCCTCTTTTGCCAAATCTCATCACCCCTTTCATTGGCGATACCTTCAGAAATACCCAGTTATTTTCCTGAAATTCTAAATCCCATCGGCGGTTGTCTACATAATACTTTTGGCGACTTTGAGCTGTTAACAGTCGGTCTCGAATCACTTTAACCTTTTCAACTGCTTGTTGGATCAAGTCGGGGCCTATCAATTGTACTTCTCCGGTTTCAAACCATCCAATTGGAGATCTGCATTTTCTTCCATATAAGGCTTCATACGGGGCCATTTGAATGCTGGAATGATAGTTGTTATTATAGGCAAATTCAATGAGAGGCAAATGCTCATCCCAACTACCACCAAATCCAGCACACACGCTCGTAACATATCTTCCAAGGTCCGAATAGTACGCTCGGCTTGTCCGTCGGTCTGCGGATGGAACGCCGTGCTGAGCTTCACTTGAGTACCTAGACCTTCTTGAAAGGACTTCCAGAACTTGGCTGTGAACTGTGCCCCTCTGTCTGTGATAATGGCCAAAGGAATACCGTGAAGTCGCACAATCTCCTTGAGATACAATTTAGCATAATCTTCCGTTGTATATGTGATTCTAACGGGGAGAAAATAAGCTGCTTTCGTGAGTCTATCCACGATCACCCATATAGAATCATACTTCCCTCGCGTACGGGGTAATCCTACCACAAAATCCATGTTAATTTCGTCCCATTTCCACGTAGGAATTTCTATTTCTTACAATAAGCCTCCTGGCTTTTGATGCTCGGCCTTCACTTGCTGGCAATTTGGGCACTGTGCTACAAATTTTGCTATGCCTCGCTTCATGCCATCCCACCAGTATATCAATTTAAGATCATGGTACAACTTGGTTGTACCTGGATGAATAGAATACCGGGAATAATGTGCTTCCTCTAAAATCCGTTGGCGCAAGTTTGCCACATTCGGTACACATAGCCGGCCTCGATATCTAAGAACCCCTTCTATGTAAACTTCGAATGGAGACTTTTCCTTTTCCTGAGATAGATCTCGATAGTGGCGTAACTGAGGATCTTCATATTGCCGTTCCTTCACTTCCAGATTCAGTGATGAAATTGTGGGGTCATGGATGCTAACACTTGCATCTCCTAAATCAATGGGCCGTACGCCGAGACTTGCTAACCGATGGACTTCACGAACCATTTCTCGCTTTTCCGAAGGAACTCCACATAAACTACCCATCGATCGGCGGCTAAGTGCATCTGCTACTACATTCGCCTTTCCTGGATGATATAGAATGTTCACATCATAATCCTTCAGTAATTCTAACCATCTCCTTTGCCGCAGGTTCAACTCCTTCTGTTTGAAAATATATTGAAGGCTTTTGTGATCCGTATAGATATCCACGTGCACGCCATATAAGTAGTGTCTCCATATTTTCAATGCATAGATTACCGCAGCTAGCTCAAGATCATGAGTGGGATAATTCTGTTCATGTTTTTGCAACTGCCTCGAAGCATATGCAATAACTTTCCCATTCTGCAACAATACACATCCTAATCCCACACCGGAGGCGTCACAATACACTACATAGCCATCTGATCCTTCTGGAAGTGTTAGCACTGGCGCTGAGGTCAACCTGTTTTTCAGCTCTTGGAAGCTACGCTCACAGGCATCACTCCACTGGAATTTAGCCAACTTCTGGGTTAACTTTGTCAATGGGGCTGAAATAGATGAGAATCCCTCTACAAATCTTCAATAGTATCCTGCTAGCCCAAGGAAACTACGAACTTCTGTAGGCGTCGTAGGTCTTGGCCAAGTCTTCACAGCTTCTATTTTCTGAGTGTCGACTCGGATGCCATCATCTGAAATAACATGGCCTAGAAATGCCACTGAGTTTAGCCAAAACTCGCACTTCGAAAACTTTGCCTATAATTACCGATCTCGAAGAACGCCAAGAACAATTCTTAGATGATCTGGATGTTCTGATTCTGTGCGAGAGTAGACCAAAATATCGTCGATGAACACTATCACAAAGAGATCCAAAAACGGCCTGAACACTTTATTCAATAAATTCATGAACACCGCCGGGGCATTCGTCAACCCGAACGACATTACTCGAAACTCGTAGTGACCATATCTTGTCCTGAATGCAGTCTTGGGAATATCTGCTTCCCTAATTCTCACCCGATGATAACCCGATCTCAGATCTATCTTAGAGAACCATTTAGCACCTTGCAATTGATCGAACAAGTCTTCAATTCTAGGAAGAGGGTATTTATTCTTTATTGTCACCTTTTTCAACTGCCTGTAATCAATACACATTCGTAACGAACCGTCTTTCTTCCTTACAAACAAGACTGGGGCTCCCCATGGCGAGGAACTAGGCCTTATAAACCCCTTCTCAAGTAAATCTTTTAGCTGTGCTTTTAGCTCTTTCAGTTCTGCTGGAGCCATTCGATATGGAGGTATAGAAATAGGCTCGGTGTTTGGTAATACATCAATGGCGAAATCAATCTCCCTTTCTGGAGGAAGGCCTGGTAACTCATCGGGAAACACATCTGGGAATTCATTCACTACCGGGACACACTGGAAAGTTGGCATTTCCGCTTCCGTGTCATGAACCCGAACTAGATGACAAATATAACCCTTGGCTATCATCTTTCTCGCCTTAAGGTAGGAAATAAACCTACCCTTTGGGGAAACTGTATTACCCTTCGACTCGAGTATGGGCTCTCTCGGAAATTGGAATCGAACTACCTTTGTCCGGCAACAAACATTAGCATAGCATGATGCCAACCAGTCCATACCCATAGTTACGTCAAAATCTATCATCTCAAGTTCAATTAGATCAGCCCTTGTCTGACGATCACCCATAATGACTACACAGTTCTGATATACGTGCCTCGCTATTACAGGATCACCAACCGGAGTGAATACCTCGAAAGGTTTAATTGGCTCAGGTCTTACCCCAACACAATCAGCGATATACGGAGTAATATATGAGAAGGTAGAACCTGGATCAATCAGAGCATATACGTCACGGGAAAATATAGTCAAGGTACCTGTGACAACATCTGGGGAAGACTCAAGATCCTGTCGCCCAGCTAAAGCATACACACGGGGCTGAACAGCACCTGAAGTGGATGCTCCCCCTCTACCTCTGTCTCTGCCTGCTGTAGTCTGAGGAGTCTGTGCTGTCGGGCGTGCTGAAGAAGACCCCGCTGCTGAACCTGTGGGCTGAGTCCCCACTCTATCTCTCGCTGAAGGGCAATCTCATCATATGACCAACCTGCCCGCAAGCATAACAAGTATCCGAACCCTGACGACACTGTCCGGAATGTAATTTTCCACACTGGCTACACCGCGGTACTAGATGTCTCCTCTGGCTAATGTCTCCCCTAGACTGCGAATCTGAGGCCCTCGGACTCTGCCCCTACCCTGACTGAAAAGAACGGTCGAATCTCCTATCCGAGAATCTGGGAGGTGCACTGGTCGCTGACTGACCTGAGTGCTTGGAATGCGTCTGTCTTGGTCCCCCTCGGTACTCACTGCTCTCTCCATAGATCTAGCCCTCTTACCTTGTCTTCTGTCACACTCACGATCAATTCTCTGCTGTCGTTGTCGTTCCTCGAGGTTCTGAGCATGGGCCTGTATCCGAAAAATATCCATCCCGTCTTGCAAAGAGGCTGTCAGGCAATCTCTAAACAAGTGTGGTCCTAAACCACTCACAAATCTATAGACTCGGTCTCCCATGTCAGCCACCATAGTCGGAGCATACCGGGCCAATGAGTTAAATTGCATACTATAATCTCGGGCACTCATGCTTCCTTGTTTCAAATTCAAGAACCTGTCTGCTCGAGCTCGGCGGACTTCAGGTGGCAAGTAGTGACGAATAAAGGCATCTACAAACTCTAGCCACACGGGAGGTGGTCCATTCTCCCCTCTTGTTATCACCCAATTCTTATACCATAGTACCGCCACGTCGCGAAGTCTATATGAGGCCAACTCTACAGATTATATCTCAGAAGCATGCATAAGTTTCAGCGTCTGCAACATCTCATCGATAAAACCTTATGGGTCCTCATCCGGCTTCAACCCGAAAAATTCTGGAGGATTTAGAGTAAGGAAATCACGGGCTCTTGTACTAGCTGAACGATCACTTGGGCCCGCATTCTGTCGTTGTGCCTGAGCGGCAACCAACTGTGTCAATAAATGTATGGCCTCGGACACTTGTTGACCCGAAGCACCCGGTGGAGGAATCGGAGCTGAGGCTCCTCCCTTCTCTTCTACATTGGGCACGACCTCACTTTGCGATTCACTTTCTTCTACATTTGCCGGAGGCTCTCTTTCCGCCTGCCTCTTTGTTGAAGCTTTGCCTTTCTGGGCAGCTGTAGCTTTTCCTTTCGGCGGCATTTTCTGAAACCATAACGCACTTTTAGAAAGAACATAATCCTAGACATGGCTCTATCGCACGATCTCATGAGAAGAAAGATGGTCATTTTCCTAAATGTCCTGTAGCCTCTTGTTTATTAGCGTGGCGCGCAACACACCATAAACAAAACTCTACTAGACACGGCTCGTAGACACTTCCTAGGACGAACTGCACTGATACCACTTCTGTCACGACCCAGCTAGGGGCCACGACGGGTACTCGGAGCTAGTTACCGAGCACCGCTCACTCTACTACTTATCTTGCTCATTTAATACTTTTTTATCAATTTTACATACCAATTGTAGGAAAATCATATTTAATCAAAACATAAATACTTTATATATATTTGCCTCTCGGCCATCAAAATAATATACATACATATGAAAACCTCTTGTGAGACCATCTAACTCACACTGCGTATCTACGAGCCTGTACTGACATACTGTATATATAGACGGAACAAGACTCCGTCGTGCCCAAAATATGCATATATACCAAAAGAATAACCATAAACACCTCCGACCGATGGAGTGCTCTCAATCAGCTGACCGCTACTAAGGATCTGGACCAAGCTCACCTCCCTGTCTACCTGTGGGCATGAACATTGCGTCCAAAGAAAACGGACGTCAGTACGAATATTGTACTGAGTATGAGAGGCATAAATAATTAAGAAAGACATTAATAGTATAATGAGAACATCAATGCGGAACATCTGGACCCGACTGACATTCATAAATGAAATAATGCATGCTGTCTTACTCATACTTATCATCATTACATGTATGCATCATATGCAAGCTGCCCGTCCATATCGGAACGGTGTGATAATCAATAACATTAGCCCGCGTCCAGGCCTCCCGCGACCGGGGTACCATCTCATGCCGCCCACTAGTGGTGTCTGCCCATTCCAGAAGGTCATGGTGTATCCGTATAGCTGCCCGCCTTAGCGGTGACTGCCCGGTCAACTAGGCCCGGTGTGAAATGCTCATGCCATGCTTATCATAAAATAATCATAATAATATGCTCATTATAAAATACTTATCTTATCATAGTACCTGCATATGACTCGAGATTGACTTTACTCTATCGGGGTGACGTAAGGTCGTGATCCCCCGATTACATTATGGAGTAATCATGGACATTCTGTCTTAGCTTGAAAGAACTAGCACATAAGGTGAGTGTAGGCAATGAATAACATCATCATCATTCTAGCATCATCATATCGTGTCTCTTATCTCATATAAGCATTTATGGAAGTAGGCTTTTAACTTTTCGGAATATAGGAACTCATGAAGAAGATAGGGATTCGAGTTATAAGATTCATGCCGTTAGAAGGAAAGGACTAGCCTCACATACCTTGTCTCTTAGCTACGTTATCGATCACTTGTCTTCCTTCAAGGTCACGTCGTTACCTTCACGAGAGAATTGGACTAACATTAGTTAATCGACTACAAAAACGCATCGTTAATTCTAGGAAAAATTGGGAAGCACTCCCTTTGTTTATACTACTTCTCCCATGTTCTATATCAACTCCCAACATTCACAATACTACTCAAAATGTCACAATCAACAATCATCATTTATGTATATTTAGCAAAATCCACCATTTTCCTCCAATTTTCCCATATTTCTCCTTATAACTCATCTTTGTGTTTTCACGCGTTTAATACTTGTTTCATGATATAAACATCAATAACGTATTCATAATCACAACTCTTCAACTTTCATGATTCAATTCCACTATCATTCAATTATGTCACTATTCACTCAGTAATGACCCACTTTCTATGTTCTACTACATTTCAAGTATCTAAGCCTCCCAATACCTTAAACAACATGAAATGATCATGAAACTTACCTTGAACGATGGTTGAACAAGTCTTGAGTTGAAATACTCCACTTAGACAAAACCCTAGTTCCACCTTCTTTGGAGTTCCTTGACTTAGATGAACTATGAGGAGTCTCACACTCTTGATTTCATGAATTTGGGTGTTATTGATCTTGATTTTCACTTGAATTCTTGGTTTGGAGTGTTTGGAATTTTCAAGAGAGAGAGATTGGGTCGTATAGTGAGAAGAGGAAATGAGAAAATGAAACTTGGATCATATTTTTATAAATACAAAACCAGTCCCGATGCCATTATACGATCTATTATACGGTCCGTATAAATTTATACGGTCCGTATAATTGACCGTAAAACTGACTCAGTGATCACCCCTTTCTGTGTCAACTTGACGGTTCATTTGACGGGCCGTATAATTTTATACGGTCCGTATAATCTACCGTAACACCCACTTTTCCTCAACTTCTTTCTGTGACACTTTAACGGTTCATTATACGGCCGTAAAACCATTATACGGTCCGTATAACCTACCGTATAATTCGCTAGTTCACTGAGTCCTATTTTGTCACTTCGTTTTATCTCCGATCCTTACGGGACCTTCTTAACAGTTGTTCAACACCTCGATACCAATCAAATGAACGTTATCACTCGTCTACACAACATCGTATACACTATATCCTTGTTAGCCTATTCATTGTACGCTTAACGGGAAAATTTCTGAGGTGTAACACACTTGTTCTCCTTCGATATCAAGTCGCTACCTTCACGAGAGAATTCGATTAACATTAGTTAATCGACTATGAGAACGTATCGTTATTTCTAGGGAAAATTGGGCAGCATTTGCTTTGTTTCTACTACTCTTCCCATGTTCTATTTGAACTCCCAAACATTTACAATAACACCCACAATATTGTGATCAACAATCATCATTTATATACTTTAAGCAAAATTCACCATTTCTCTCCAATTTCTTCACAATTATGGTTATAGATCGTTATCGCGTTTTCTCATATATAATACTTATTTCATGGCCTAAACATCATTTACAACATATTCATAATCATAGCATACCAACATTCATGATTCCATTCAACTACCATTCAATTGTGACACTATTCACCCATTTAAGACCCATTTTCCATGCCTTTCTACAATTCAAGCATCTTAGCTTTCCAATCCCTTAAAAAACATGATAAAGTCATGAAACTTACCTTAGATGATGGTTGAACAAGCCTTGAATGAGAATACTCCTCTAGCACCAAAACCCTACTTCACCTCTTTTGGCATTTCTTGGTTTGGATGAACTTTACTTGAATTTCACACACTTGTTTCATAGATTTGTTGTTGATGATCTTGGTTTTCCTTTGGTTTTGCTTGTGGTTGAAGAGTAGGGAGAGTTCTAGATGTTTCTTGAAGTGTGGAGAGTGAATGAAATGAAGTGGAATGAAAAAAGGGGTCCTTATACTTAATTTAAAAAGCTGGCCGAGCCAACTTATACGGACCCACATATGGTCCGTACTATTTATACGTCTGGAAACACATCTTGAAATTCATTCACTACCGGAGCGGATTGGAAAGTTGGCGACTTTGCCTTGGTATCATGAACCCGAAATAGATGATAAATAGAACCTTTAGCTATCATCTTTCTTGCCTTAAGGTAGGAAATAAACCTACCCTTCGGGGATGCTGTATTACCTTTCCATTTAAGCACGGGCTTTCCCGGAAATTGAAATCGAACCATCTTCGTCCGGAAATCAACATTAGCATAGCACGAGGCTAACCAATCCATACCCATAATTACATCGAAATCTACCATTTCCAGCTCAATCAAGTCGGCTTTGGTCTGGCGGTCACATATCACAATGACACAATTTACGTACACTTGCCTCGCTATCACGGGATCACCAACCGGAGTGAATACCTCAAAAGGTTTAATTGGCTCGGGTTTCACCCCAATACAACCGGCAACATATGAAGTAACATAAGAGAAAGTAGAATCCGGATCGATCAAAGCATATACATCACGGGAAAATATAGTCAATGTACCTGTGACAACATCTGGGGAGGACTCAAGATTCTGTCGCCCAGCTAAAGCATATACGCGGGGCTGAACAGCACCTGAAGTAGATGATCCCCCTCTGCCTCTACCTCTACCTGCTGGAGTCTGGGGAATCTGTGTTGTCGGGCGTACCAAGGAAGAACCCGCTGCTGAACCTGTGGGCTGAGTCCCCGCTCTATCTCTCGTCGAAGGGAAATCTCTCATCATATGGCCAACTTGACCGCAGGCATAGGAGGCGTCCGAACCTAGGCGACATTGTCCGGAATGTAGTCTACCGCACTGGCTGCACCGCGGTACTGGGGGTCCCCTCTGACTAAAATCTCCTCTAGACTAAAAATCTGAGGCCCTCGAACTCTGTCCCTGTCCTAACCGAAAGGAACGATCAAACCTCCTATCTGAAAATCTGGGATGCGCACTGGTCGCGGACTGGCCCCAATGTCTAGAATGCATCTGTCTCGGTCCCCCTCTATACTCACTATTTCCTCCTATAGATCTAGCCCTCTTGCCTTGTCTCCTATCACTATCACGATCACTTCTTTGCGGTGGTTGTCGTCCCTCTAAATTCTGGCCATGGGCTTGTATATGGGAAATGTCCATCCCGTCCTGCAATGAGGTTGTCAAGCAATCTTTGAATAAATGTGGTCGCAGACCACTCACAAATCTGTGCACTCGATCCCTCATGTCGGCCACCATAGTCGGGGCATACCTGGCCAAAGAATTAAATTGCAAGCTATATTCCCGAGCACTCATGCTTCCTTGCTTTAGATTCAAGAACCTGTCCGCTCTAGCTCGGCGAACCTCGGGTGGTAAATAATGACGAATAAAGAATCGACAAATTCTTGCCAAACGGGAGGAGGTGCATTTTCTGTTCTTGATGCCATCCATTTATTGTACCATAACACCGCCACATCCCGGAGTCTATAAGAGGCCAACTCCACGGATTCGGTCTCGGAGGCATGAATAATCTTTAAGGTCCTCAACATTTCATCAATGAAGTTTTGCGGATCTTCCTCCGGCTTCGACCCAAAGAACTCCGGAGGTTTTAAAGTCACAAAATCACGGGCTTTAGTACTAGCTGCCCGATCACTCGAACCTGTACCTTGCCGTTGTGCCTAGGCGGCAACCAATTGTTTCAATAATTGTATATCCTCGGTCATTTGTTGACCCGAAACAGCTGGTGGAGGAATCGGAGCTGAAGCTCCTCCTTGCTCCTCTACATCGGGCGAGGCCTCATTTTGTGATTCTCCCTCCTCTACATTCACCGGAGGCTCTCTTTCTGCCCGTCTCTTTGTCGTAGTCTTGCCCTTTTGGGCGACTGTAGCTTTTCCCTTCGGCGGCATTCTGAAATCACAACACACTTTTAGGGAGGATAACATCATATACATGGCTCTATCGCACGATCTCATAGAAGAAAGATGGTCATTTTTCCTAAATGCCCAGCCTCTTGTTTATTAGCGTGGCGCGCTACACACCATAAACAAGACTCTACTAGACACGGCTCGTAGACACTTCCTAGGACTGAACTGCTCTGATACCACTTTTGTCACGACCCAGCTACGGGCCGCGACGGGTTCCCCGGGCTAATCACCGAGCACCACTCGCTCTGCTACTCACCTTACTCATTTAATGCCCTTTTTATCACATTTATACTCAAAGCTTGGGAAAATAATATTCCGTATGAAAACATGAATACCTTTATATACATACATATGTACCTTTAGGCTATCAAAATAATAAATTTACATATATCTGTATCAGCTCCTCGTGAGACCATCTAACCCACACTACGCATCTACGTGCCTCTACTGACATACTATAAATATAGACGGAACAAGACTCCGTTGTGCCAAAAATATACATATGTACCAAAAGAATAATCATAAGCACCTCCGAACAATGGAGTGCTCTCAATCAGCAGACAGCTACTCGGAATCTGGGTCAAGCTCACCTCCCTGTCTACCTGTGGGCATGAACACAGCGTCCAATGAAAACGGACGTCAGTGCGAATGTTGTACTGAGTATGAGAGGCATAAACAACAACAATACATCAAGAAATTAAGGGAGTGATAAAAAATGGAACAACTTTAACTGACTGCGAGTCATATAAGAAGTAATGCATGCTGACATACTTTTATGCTCATCATCATCTTATGTATGCATAACATGTACATGTATAAATAAACTGCCCGACCATATAAGTGCGGTGTGATAATCAATAACATTAGCCCGCGTCCAGGCCTCCCGCATCCGGGGTACTATCTCATGCCGCCCACTAGTGGTGTCTGCCCATGCCAACTGGCCAAGGTGTATAAGCTGCCGCCTTAGCGGTAACTTCCCGGCCAACTAGGCACGGTGTAATATCATCATAACATGCTCATCATAATACATGCATAAAGACTCTAGAACAACTATACTTTGTCGAGGTGACATAAGGTCGTGAACCCTCGATCCCATTATGAACATTTATAAACATTCTGCCTCACCTTGAAGGGATTAATGTATGAGGTGAGTGTAAGCAAGGAATGACATCATATCACTACTGAACTCAGGACATTGCTCTTATCTCGTATCACTATTCATGATCTTAGACTCTTAGCTTTTAGGAAGATAGGAGAGTCGTGGAGAGGGAAAAAGAATCATGTCATAGGTTTCATGCCATAGAAAAAAAAAGGACTAGCCTCACATACCTTTGTCATTTATCTAATCTATCATTCACTTGTTCTCCTTCGATATCACGTCGCTACCTTCGCGAGAGAATTCGATTAACATTAGTTAATCGACTATGAGAACGTATCGTTATTTCTAGGGAAAATTGGGCAGCATTTCCTTTTTTTCTACTACTCTTCCCATGTTCTATTTCAACTCCAAAACATTTACAACAATACCCACAATATTGCGATCAACAATCATCATTTATATACTTTAAGCAAAATCCACCATTTCTCTCCAATTTCTTCACATTTATGGTTATAGATCGTTATCGCGTTTTCTCATATATAATACTTATTTCATGGCCTAAACATCATTTACAACATATTCATAATCATAGCATACCAACATTCATGATTCCATTCAACTACCATTCAATTGTGATACTATTCACCCATTTAAGACCCATTTTCCATGCCTTTCTACAATTCAAGCAACTTAGCTTTCCAATACCTTAAACAACATGATAACGTCATGAAACGTACCTTAGATGATGGTTGAACAAGCCTTGAATGAGAATACTCCTCTAGCACCAAAACCCTACTTCACCTCTTTTGGGATTTCTTGGTTTGGATGAACTTTACTTGAGTTTCACACACTTGTTTCATGGATTTGGTGTTGATGATCTTGGTTTTCCTTTGGTTTTGCTTGTGGTTGAAGAGTAGGTAGAGTTCTAGATGTTTCTTGAAGTGTGGAGAGTGAATGAAATGAAGTGGAATGAAAAAAGGGGTCCTTATACTTAATTTAAAAAGCTGGCCGAGCCAACTTATACGGACCAACATACGGTCCGTACTATTTATACGAACCGTATGTGTGGCCGTATATTTGGTCCAGTGGCTGGTTCTCTCTTTGGCCAATTATACGGTCCCATATATGGCTGGTACAATTTATACGGTCCGTAGGTTGGACCGTATAATGCCCAGTGGTTCCGTTTTCGTTCTCGTCGACTGGTTTGATCTCCGATCCTTATGGAACCTTCTTGGCACTTGTTTAATACTTTAATAACAACCTAAGGGACGTTATTACTTGTCTCTAAGGCATCATTATGCCATCACAGAATCGTAGCTCGTTATTCTTATCGGATACACAACATATGGTTTGCTTTCTTTAGCAACTTTCTTTCCTTGCCTTATATGCCTTCAAAATCCCGTTTAGGGTCATCAAATACCATTTCTTACTCGTCAAACATTGCATAACTTATGACCTTCGTTCAACCTATTCACTGTACATGTACGGGAAATTTTCCAAGGTGTAACATTCTTCCCCCGTTTTGGAACATTCGTCCTCGAATGTCAAACACTCGGGATTGTTCAAACATTTCGCCAGAGTTTCCCCTATAACATGGCACTACCAACCCATAATATCACTGCCTCACAGGGCTACAACACAGTATCACATACCTATGGGCACACACAACCAAAAATATAAAAAGTAAGCATACATACCTTATAATCTCGGCGTTTGATCATGATCCTCTTTTGGAGATTGGAATAGATGTGGATATTTGGCTTTCATATGCTCCTCCGCTTCCCAAGTTATTTCTTCCCGGTTATTATTTCTCCACAAGACCTTCACTAAAACTACCTCTTTGTTTCGAAGTCTTCGCACTTGTCTATCTAATATGGCAACATGCACTTCTTCATATGCCAATTTTTCTGTTACTTGGATATCATCAACCGGAACTATTCTCGTTGGGTCTCCAATACACTTGCGGAGCATCGAAACATAAAAACTGGGTGCACTGACTCAAGCTCTGAAGGCAAGTCCAATTCGTAAGCTACACGACCCACCTTACGGATAATTCTATAAGGTCCAATATATCTTGGGCTCAACTTCCCCTTTTTACCAAACCTCATTACCCCTTTCATTGGCGATACTTTCAGAAATACCCAATCATCCACCTGAAATTCCAAGTTTCGTCGGCGGCTATCCGCATAAGACTTTTGGCGACTTTGGGCAGTCAATAATCGATCTCGTATCACCTTGACTTTCTCCACCGCTTGTTGAATCAATTCAGGGCCTATTAGTTGTACTTCTCCCGTCTCAAACCACCCAATCGGGGATCTGCATTTCCTCCCATATAAAGCTTCATATGGGGCCATTTGAATGCTGGAATGATAGCTGTTATTATAGGAAAACTCAATCAAGGGTAAGTGATTATCCCAACTACCACCAAAATCTAATATGCATGCCCTTAACATATCCTCCAAAGTCTGAATAGTCCGCTCGGCCTGTCCATCGGTCTGAGGATGAAATGCCGTGCTAAATTTCACTTGGGTACCTAAACCCTCTTGAAAAGACTTTCAGAACTTAGCTGTAAATTGTGCTCCCCTATCTGTGATAATAAACATGGCAATACCATGGAGTCGCACAATCTCTTTGAGATATAACCTGGCATAATCTTCGGCTGAATATGTGGTCCTGACCGGAAGAAAATGGGCTGCTTTTGTTAATCTATCCACAATCCCCCATATAGAATCGTATTTGCCTCGGGAGCGAGGTAATCCTACAATGAAATCCATATTAATTTCTTCCCATTTCCATTTAGGAATTTTCATTGCTTGCAATAAGCCTCCTGGCTTTTGATGTTTGGGTTTTACTTGTTGGCAATTTGAACATTGAGCTACAAATTCTGCTATGTCTTTCTTCATGCCATCCCACCAATATATCATTCTCAAATCATGATACATCTTTGTTGCTCCTGGGTGGATAGAACACCGAGAATAGTGAGCTTCTTCTAGAATTCGACGACGCAGTTCCGCAACATCCGGAACACATAGTCTGCCTCGACACCTAAGGGTTCCATCTACCGAAGCTTCGAATGGAGACTTCTCTTTTTCACGAGAGACATCCCTGTAACGAAACATTTGTGGATCTTCATACTGGCGCCAATTTATTTCCATATTAAAGGGCGAGGTTGTCGAATCATTAACACTAATTCCTGCATTACCCGAATCAATTACACGTACTCCAAGGTTAGCTAGTTGATGGAGCTCATGAACCATTGTGCTTTCTTTTCTGAAGGAACTCCACCTAAACTGCCCATGGATCGGCGGCTAAGCACATCGGCTACTACATTCGCTTTTCCGGGGTGGTATAAAATATTTACATCATAATCCTTCAACAATTCTAACCACCGCCTCTGCCGCAGGTTTAACTCCTTTTGCTTAAAAATATGTTGGAGACTTTTGTGATCTGTATAGACATCGACGTGCACACCATACAAATAATGTCTCCATATCTTCAACGCATGAATAACCGCGGCCAATTCGATATCATGAGTTGGATAATTCTTTTCATGTTTTCGTAACTGCCTCGAAGCATATGCAATAACTCTACCATGCTGCATCAACACACATCCCAATCTAATGTCGGAAGCATCACAATACACAACATAGCCATCCGACCCCTCTAGGAGTGTTAAAACTGGAGCTGAGGCCAACCTATCTTTCAGCTCTTGGAAACTACGCTCACAAGCCTCATTCCATTGAAATTTCGCCGACTTCTGGGTTAACTTCGTCAATGGGGCTGAAATAGATGAGAAGCCCTCTACAAATCTTGTATACTAGCCTGCCAAACCCAGAAAACTACGAACTTCTGTAGGCGTCATAGGCCTTGGCCAAGTCTTCACGGCTTCAATTTTCTGAGTGTCGACTCGGATGCCATCATCTGAAATAATATGGCCCATGAATGTTACAGAATTCAGCCAAAACTCGCACTTGGAAACTTTGCATATAATTCTCCAGCTCGAAGAATTCCAAGGACCATTCGCAAATGATCTGCATGTTCTGATTCTGTGCGAGAATATACCAAAATATCATCGATAAATACTATCACGAAGAGGTCAAAAAATGGCCTGAACACATTATTCATTAAATTCATGAACACCGCCAGGGCATTTGTCAACCCAAATGACATCACTCGAAACTCATAGTGGCCATATCTTGTCCTGAAAGCAGTTTTGGGAATATCCGCTTCTTTAACTCTCACTTGATGGTAACCCGATCACAAATCTATTTTAGAAAACCATTTGGCACCCTGAAATTGATCAAATAAATCATCGATTCTGGGAAGAGGGTATTTATTCTTTATTGTCAGCTTATTCAATTGCCTATAATTGATACACATCCATAAAGATCCGTATTTCTTTCTCACAAACAAGACTGGTGCTCCCCACGGTGATGAACTGGGAATTATAAATCCCTTTTCAAGCAAATCTTACAACTGTGCTTTTAGCTCTTTCAATTCTTCCGGAGCCATTCGATACAGAGGAATAGAAATAGGCTCGGAGTCCGGTAATACATCGATAGCGAAATCAATTTCCCTTTCTGGAGGAAGACCTGGGAGTTCGTCCGGAAATTCATTCACTACCGGAACAGATTGGAAAGTTGGCGACTTTGCCTCGGTATCATGAACCCGAACTAGATGATAAATATAACCTTTACCTATCATCTTTCTTGCCTTAAGGTAGGAAATAAACCTACCCTTCAGGGATGGTGTATTACCTTTCCATTCAAGCAGGGGCTTTCCTGGAAATTGAAATCGAACCATCTTCATCCAGCAATCAACATTAGCATAAAACGAGGCCAACCAATCCATACCCATAATTACATAGAAATCTACCATTTCCAGCTCAATCAAGTCGGCTTTGGTCTGGCGGTCACATATCACAATGACATAATTTCTGTCCACTTGCCTCGCTATCACGGGATCACCAACCGGAGTGAATACCTCAAAAGGTTTAATTAGCTCGGGTTTCACCCCAATACAACCGGCAACATACGGAGTAACATAAGAGAAAGTAGAACCCGGATCGATCAAAGCATATACATCACGGGAAAATATAGTCAATGTACCTGTGACAACATCTGGGGAGGACTCAAGATCCTGTCGCCCAGCTAAAGCATATACGCGGGGCTGAACAGCACCTGAAGTAGATGCTCCCCCTCTGCCTCTACCTCTACCTGCTGGAGTCTGGGGAATCTGTGCTGTCGGGCGTATCGAGGAAAAACCCGTTGCTGAACCTGTGGGCTGAGTCCCCGCTCTATCTCTCGTCGAAGGGCAATCTCTCATCATATGGCCAACTTGACCGCAGGCATAGCAAGCGTCCGAACCTAGGCGACATTGTCCGGAATGTAGTCTACCGCACTGGCTGCACCGCGGTACTGGGGTCCCCTCTGACTAAAATCTCCTCTAGACTGAAAATCCGAGGCCCTCGAACTTTGGCCCTGTCCTAACCGAAAGGAACGATCAAACCTCCAATGTCTAGAATGCATCTGTCTCGGTCCCCCTCTATACTCATTACTTGCTCCCATAGATCTGGCCCTCTTGCCTTGTCTCCTATCACTGTCACGATCACTTCTTTGCGGTGGTTGTCGTCCCTCTAAATTCTGGGCATGGGCTTGTATACGGGAATAGTCCATCCCATCCTGCAATGAGGCTGTCAAGCAATCTTTGAATAAATGTGGTCCCTGACCACTCACAAATCAGTGCACTCGATCCCCCATGTCGGCCACCATAGTCGGGGCATACCTGGCCAAAGAATTAAATTGCAAGCTATATGCCCGAGCACTCATAATTCCTTGCTTTAGATTCAAGAACCTGTCCGCTCTAGCTCGGTGGACCTCGGGTGGTAAATAATGACGAATAAAAACATCCACAAATTCTTGCCAAATCGGAGGAGGTGCATTTTCTGTTCTTGATGCCATCCAATTATTGTACCCTAACACCACCACATCCCGGAGTCTATAAGAGGCCAACTCCACGGATTCGGTCTCGGAGGTATGAATAATCTTTAAGGTCCCCAACATTTCATCAATGCAGTTTTGCAGATCTTCCTCCGGCTTCGACCCAAAGAACTCCGGAGGTTTTAAAGTCATAAAATCACGGGCTTTAGTACTAGCTGCCCGATCACTCGAACCTGTACCTTGCCGCTGTGCCTGGGCGGCAACCAATTGTGTCAATAACTGTATAGCCTCGGTCATTTTTTGACCCGAAGCAGCTGGTGGAAGAATAGGAGCTGAAGCTCCTCCTTGCTCCTCTACATCGGGCGAGGCCTCATTTTGTGATTCGCCCTCCTTTACATTCACCGGAGGCTCTCTTTCTGCCCGCCTCTTTGTCGTAGTCTTGCCCTTTTGGGCGACTGTAGCTTTTCCCTTTGGTGGCATTCTGAAATCACAACACACTTTTAGGGAGGATAACATCTTATACATGGCTCTATCGCACCATCTCATAGAAGAAAGATGGTCATTTTTCCTAAATGCACTGTAGCCTCTTGCTTATTAGCGTGGCGCGCTACACACCATAAACAAGACTCTACTAGACACGGTTCGTAGACACTTCCTAGGACTGAACTGCTCTGATACCACTTTTGTCACGACCCAGTTAGGGGCCACGATGGGTACCTGGGGCTAATCACCGAGCACCACTCGCTCTGCTACTCACCTTCTCATTTAATGCCCTTTTTATCACATTTTTACTTAAAGCATGGGAAAATAATATTCCATATGAAAACATGAATACCTTTATATACATACATATGTACCTTTAGGCTATCAAAATAATAAATGTACATATATCTGTATCAGCACCTCGTGAGACCATCTAACCCACATTACGCATCTACGAGCCTCTACAGACATACTATACATATAGACGGAACAAGACTCCGTCGTGCCCAAAATATACATATGTACCAAAAGAATATTCATAAGCACCTCCGAACAATGGAGTGCTCTCAATCAGCTGACAGCTACTCGGAATCTGGGTCAAGCTCACCTCCCTGTCTACCTGTGGGCATGAACACAGCGTCCAAAGAAAACGGACGTCAGTACGAATGTTGTACTGAGTATGAGAGGCATAAACACCAACAATACATCAAGAAAATAAGGGAGTGATAAAAAATGGAACAACTGTAACTGACTGCGAGTCATATAAGAAGTAATGCATGCTGACTTACTTTTATGCTCATCATCATCTCATGTATGCATAACATGTACATGTATAAATAAACAGCCCGACCATATAGGTGCGGTGTGATAATCAATAACATTAGCCCGCGTCCAGGCCTCCCGCATCCGGGGTACCATCTCATGCCGCCCACTAGTGGTGTCTGCCCATGCCAACTGGCCATGGTGTATAAGCTGCCCGCCTTAGCGGTGACTTCCCGGCCAACTAGGCACGGTGTAATATCATCATAACATGCTCATCATAATATTCTCATCATAATATATGCATAAAGACTCTAGAACAACTATACTTTATCGAGGTGACATAAGGTCGTGAACGCTCGATCCCATTATGAACATTTATAGATATTCTGCCTCACCTTGAAGGGATTAATATATGAGGCGAGTGTAAGCAAGCAATGACATCATATCACTACTGAACTCAGGACATTGCTCTTATCTCGTATAACTATTTATGATCTTAGACTCTTAGCTTTTAGGAACATAGGATCATCGTGGAGAGGGAACAAGAATCATGTCATAGGATTCATGCCATCGAAAAGAAAAGGACTAGCCTCACATACCTTTGTCGTTTATCTAATCTATCATTCACTTGTTCTCCTTCGATATCACGTCGCTACCTTCACGAGAGAATTCGATTAACATTAGTTAATCGACTATGAGAACGTATCGTTATTTCTAGGGAAAATTGTGCAGCATTTCCTTTTTTTCTACTACTCTTCCCATGTTCTATTTCAACTCCCAAACATTTACAACAACACCCACAATATTGCGATCAATAATCATCATTTATATACTTTAAGCAAAATCCACCATTTCTCTCCAATTTCTTCACATTTATGGTTATAGATCATTATCGCGTTTTCTCATATATAATACTTATTTCATGGCCTAAACATCATTTACAACATATTCATAATAAGAGCATACCAACATTCATGATTCCATTCAACTACCATTCAATTGTGACACTATTCACCCATTTAAGACCCATTTTCCATGCCTTTCTACAATTCAAGCATCTTAGCTTTCCAATCCCTTAAACAAAATGATAAAGTCATGAAACTTACCTTAGATTATGGTTGAACAAGCCTTGAATGAGAATACTCCTCTAGCACCAAAACCCTACTTTACCTCTTTTGGTATTTCTTGGTTTGGATGAACTTTACTTGAGTTTCACACACTTGTTTCATAGATTTGGTGTTAATGATCTTGGTTTTTCTTGTGGTTGAAGAGTAGGGAGAGTTCTAGATGTTTCTTGAAGTGTGGAGAGTGAATGAAATGAAGTGGAATGAAAAAAGGGGTCCTTATACTTAATTTAAAAAGCTGGACGAGCCAACTTATATGGACCAACATACGGTCCGTACTATTTATACGAACCGTATGTGTGGCCGTATATTTGGTCCAGTGGCTGGTTCTCTCTTTGGACAATTATACGGTCCCATATACGGCTGGTACAATTTATACGGTCCGTATGTTGGACCGTATAATGCCCAGTGGTTCCGTTTTCGTTCTCGTCGACTCGTTTGATCTCCGATCCTTATGGAACCTTCTTGACACTTGTTTAACACTTTAATACCAACCTAAGGGACGTTATTACTTGTCTGTAAGGCATCATTATGCCATCACAGAATCGTAGCTCGTTATTCTTATCCGATACACAACGTATGGTTTGCTTTCTTTAGCAACATTCTTTCCTTGCCTTATATGCCTTCAAAATCCCGTTTAGGGTCATCAAATACCATTTCTTAGTCGTCAAACATTGCATACCTTATGACCTTCGTTCAACCTATTCATTGTACATGTACGGGAAATTTTTGAAGGTGTAACAACAGACCCCACATAAAGGGGTTCATTCTTGCTAAGAAAATCCTCCGAGCAGGTTACTACTGGATGACAATGGAAGACGATTGCTACAAATTCGTGAAAAGATGCCATCAATGTCAAATCCATGAAGATCTAATCAGGGTCCCACCAAGCGTACTAAATGTTATGAGTTCACATTGGCCCTTCGTCACCTGGGGCATGGATGTCATTGAACCCATTCTGCCACCTCAAATGGACACTGATTCATTTTGGTTGCTCTCGATTATTTCACCAAGCGAGTGTAAGCTAAGTCGCACAAATCACTGACAAAGAAGGCGGTAGCCGATTTCATGCGAAACAACATCATATGTCATTTTAGCATATCAGAGTCCATCATAACGGACAATGGAGCAAATCTAAATAGTCATTTGATAAAGGACATCTACTAACAATTTTGAATAACCTATCAGAATTCAACCTCCTATCGGCCAAAAATGAACGGAGCTATGGAGGCATCCAACAACAACATCAAGAGAATATTAAGGAAAATGACAGACAACTACAAATGTTGGCATGAGTAGTTGCCTTATGCATTGCTTGGATACCGAAACGACTCGGACTTCAACAGGAACAACTCTATATTTGCTTGTCTATGGTACTAAAGTAGTCATACCTGTCGAGGTAGAAATACCATCGCTAAGATCATTCATGAAGCTGAATTAGACAATGCATAATGGGTCTGAAATCGATACGAGTAACTGGCTCTAATCGACGAAAAGAGGATGTTTGTTGTATATCACCGTCAATTATACCAACAAAGAATGGCACGTGCCTTCAACAAATGAGTAAGAGCTCGAGTTTTCCAAATAGGATAAATGGTACTCAAGTGAGTGTTTCCGCAACAAAACGAGTACAAAGGTAAATTTGCACCCAACTGGTAAGGCCCATACGTAGTCTGTAAGGTACGCTCCAGAGGAGCAGTGACTAGCATAAATGGATGGCCAAGAGTGGCCCAAAGTAATCAACTCAGGTGCAACCAAGCAGTACTACGCGTGAAAACACGTCTTTTCAATTTGTAATTGTTATTTATTTGCTCGTAATCATTTTGAATATATTAAAAAAAGACCAAATGATTTCCTTGTAATATGAACTACCTACAGTGGGATACGTAGGCAGTCTATTTGGGACCCAGTCACATTATAAGTAAAAACCAAAACTCAGTTACTCTATTTTGAACTACAATCGACCTTATTCCTACTGCGACAGGATACGTAGGCACTCTTTGAGCTCGGTCATACCAAATAAACACCTAAGAAACCCTTAGAAAGCAACAGAGATGAGACTTCAAGAAGAGCTTGGAATTGGCACAACAGCTTACTACACGTACCCAACTGGGGCAAAATTTTTTAGAGGATCTCAAAATTTCCTTCAACAAGTCCGGTCCAAGAGTTAGCCGTTCGAGAACCTCAAACTGGGGTAGAAATTTTGAGATCTCAAAATTTCTTCCCTCAACCGTTCATGCTTAAGAGCTAATTGACTAGAAACCCCAAACTGGGCAGAAATTTTTAGATCATCTCAATGATCTCAAAATTTCTTACGTCAAGATTCGGCGCGAGAGTTCGCCAAAGAAAGATATAAGCTGAGGCAGAATTTTTTAGAGGGTCTAAAAAATTCTACACAAGGAATCTAAAGGTTCAACCATTAGATGCAGCAAAGGGTGGAAGAGTCCTCAGTTAAATGCACATGTGATGACAACCGATTTAAATAATTTTCAAATTTACATCTTCTACAAACAAAGGTTTAAAAAAAATTATGATCTACAATTTAAGAAAATATTTTATGTTAAGATAAATTCATCTTTCAAAATACCGAACCCGATAGGATCGGGCTCAAGGAAACGGCCAAGCCAGCGAAAGCATGATGTAAGAAAGGACAACAATGTGGATCAACCTTAAAGGAAACTAACACTCCTTGAATGTAGTTCTCCAATGTCGCCGGGAGGACCACTATTTATTAGCAACTTTATTTGTTCATAACAAGTAAAGACGGCTTACCGGAGGAAGATCTAGACCACAACAAAGCCAAGGAAGCAACAAAAGGATCAAAATGCCACAAGGGCAAATATCTAGCCAAAAAGGGCTGTAAAAGGATTAAAATGCCACAAGGGCAATCATCTAGCCAAAAAGGGCTACAAAGGACAAAATGCCACAAGGGCAAACATCTAGCCAAAAGGTATACAAATGTCATAATACCACAAGGGGACATATCTAGCCAAAAGGGCTACAAAGAACAAAATATCACAAGGGCAAACCATCTGGCAAAAAGGGTCACAAAGGAACGAAACGGTACGTTTGACCAAGAGAGTCACAATCAACATAAAGGATGAAAGAAAGACAATTTAGCCAAAGGGGCCATATCTATCATTTGCATGCCAAAAGGGACATTCATAATAAAATGCCAAGAGGGCCATTTATGTCATACTTCCAAGAGGGCCATTCGTACTGCTAAGAGGGTCATTCGTATCAAACTTCTAAGAGAGCCATTCATACAAAATGCCAATAGAGCCATACTGCCAAGAGAGCCATACTGCCAAGAGGGTCATTCATACAAATTTTTGAGAGGGCCATTCGTGCTGCCAAGAGGGCTATACTGAAAAGAGGGTCATTCATACTTCCAAGAAGACCATACTGCTAAGAGGGCATTCATATTGTACTGCCAAGAGGGCCATACTGCTAAGAGGGTCATTCGTACTGCTAAAAGGGTCATTCGTACTGCCAAGAGGGCCATTCATCCTACCAAGAGGGCTATTCATATAAACCGCCAAGATGGCCATCCATACATAATGCCAAGAGGGTCATCCACGCAAGCAAACGACCAGAGGAGGTCTAGAAAAGCAAATAGTGCCAAGAAGGTCACTCACTTTCAAAGAGACAACTAAGAGGGCCATCAAAGCCACGCAAGGGTGGTAAAACAAAGATACAAAGCGAAGATGGTCATTCAATTTAAGTGATGCCAAGGAGGTCACCACACATAGATGAAACCAGGAAGGTATAATCAAAGCCACGCAAGGATGGCAAAATAAGAACAAAGACCAAGAGCTCAACCACAATGTTACCCAGCAGATGGAAGTAGTTTAGCAGCCGCCAAGGAGAAGAGCAGGATGATCAAACCAGACGCAGACGTATACAGAGCAAAGTGGAACTTTTCTTACGTAGCCGGTCGAGATAGGGTGCCCATAAGAGTCAAGATCTCCGGCCAGGAATTGGAAGATCGCTCCACCCCGTGTTGAGCTGCTCAAATTTGATTTCTTATTTTCTATATTTGTTTTCTTT
The DNA here is from genome assembly GCF_019175385.1 of Lycium barbarum. Lineage (NCBI taxonomy): Eukaryota > Viridiplantae > Streptophyta > Magnoliopsida > Solanales > Solanaceae > Lycium > Lycium barbarum. The sequence goes on along the minus strand of NC_083347.1, from coordinate 96,507,747 downwards.
TCAAAATTCCAGCAACCAGTCGGGCACACACCGGAAAACACGATCGCATCCTGTATAAGGGATACCCTTTTCCTCCAATCGAGTCGAACTACAAGTGATTTGATTCCAAAGACCAGGGATATGTAGGCGGACTCCATACCAGAGAGTCAGTCACTCTCCAACAAACCACTCCACGCTTCTCAGTTTTGACATTGGAAATTTAGAATTTGTTTGAACTTGCATTTAGAAGTCTAAATTGAGTCGAACTACAAATAACCTAAATTATCATATAGTTTGCGATATGTAGGAAACCCAAAAACCAGGGTCCGGCCATAAATTTAAAATTTTGCATCAAAAAAGAGAAGTATTTTGAAATTGGCAAGCCAAAATCAGGTATGTCAAATTTCGATGATCAGGGATGGGCCTGTTATCCCCGAACCGTGAAGGGGCAGTTGTTGACACCTAATTTTGACCCTCCAATAATTTTATTTAGTTGTCCAGATTTCTTGGATCTCAAACGGTGTGAAATATGTATTTTGTAAACCAAAATCACTTTTACAAAATAATTTTGACAATATTTATCATATATATATATATTGTAAGCCATTCAAAAATACTTTACATATTTTTCCATTAATATTAAATTATTTGTCAAGATTAAATGAAAAATAGTACAAAAAAATTATTCAATTAATTTTTTACATTGCTGACAAATATTTTACTCCGTTGATTCAAGAAAATGGATTAACTAAATGAAATAATCATTTTACCTCTAAATTTTACAAGGTTGCATAATTATATTTACATTTGTGATTCAATGTAACTACCAATTGGTTATGTGCTTAATTCTGGTTACATTTAAGTGAATTAGGTTATGCAAAATAGCCATTTTTATATATTAATTTGGTTATAATTAAAATGTTTATTTAATTGTCACATTTCTAATTTTGTCTATTGGTTAAAATTAGCACTTTTTTCCCTTCTATATACATATATATAATACACAAGTATATAGGTATCTATCGATTGGGCCCGTCCTTCGTCCTTTAAATTTTGGCCGAGTGCAGCCCAATAGGAGACTGACCCGGCCCATTTCATTATTTCCTCAAACATATACACACATTGTATATGCCAAACACCCCCTTTCACGTATGGAGGAAGGTTTCTCTTGTAGAAACCCTACCCGCCGCTGATTACTCTCTCTCCTATCGTCATCGATGCCGAAAATGGCAAAATAATAGTGTACAATTGCTTTTGCAGACGTTGTACCACCATTTGAGGCAAGCATTTAATGTTAACCTCTTCTCTTCATCGTTGAACCACCCAAACGAGTTATATCTCTCCTTTTTTTTCTTACCTTTTCTGCATTGTAAGGGTCAAACGAGTACAAATCTTAATTGTTTTTGTCCCATTTTGATTTTTGAATACCCAATTCTTATTGGCTGTTGGGATTTAGGCGTCAAGATGAATCCTTTGATAATTGCACTTGTCCCACATCGAATTAGGTTTTGAGAATCATCAAAATCCCATATCTCACTTCAACACAACCTTACAGTCTCATTTTTTCGATACACACGAGTCTAGAAATATCGGGCAAAAATACCTAACTTAATTAGGGATTTAACATTCTTTGTTGAAACCTTTACTTAGTTTGGTTTTAAGTCTAAACTTTTATTTTTCTTTCTTTGTGGCTGAGTCTCAGTTGAGGAGCAAAGGGCTTAAATTCCAATCTCGACAAGGGTTGTGTTATATCCCGTATTTTGTACATTCGGATATTTCAAGATAACTACGATAAGTTAAAGACAAGGCTATATTCCGATTTTGTCTTAATGCACAAGTTGCTTGTAAGTAATATTAGTGAGGAATATTAAGAAAGGCTAGGGGCAAAAAGGGGAATTCACAACATGGCCCATGGAAATATTAAGGAAAATTTGGGGTTAAAAGTGAATTATGGAAACATAGAATTCTTGAAGCAAATGGGCCAAGTGGCCGTGTGGTATGAGGTGGGCCTTGGCCCACATGGATAAATTATATATGTGACTTATTAGTCATATTCTTCATCTTCATCACTTGGAAATTTCAAGAAACTTGGAGAAAGAACAAGAGAAGGCCATTCGGCCAAGGGCTAGCCGAACAAGACCATACAAAAAATTGATCAAAAATTATTTTATTCTAGCTAAACAACCTATTGGAAGGTCCCTAGCAAAGTGAAGTGGTCATTAGAGCAAGTAAAACATCTATTCTTGCAAGCTACAAATCCTAGCCAAGTGAGAAGTAAGTGGAAAAAGGTAAGGTTCAATCTTCTTTTCATATGTTATGGATGGTTGTGTATGTTGTAATATGTAGAAATGAATGAAATTTGTGATATTTTGTGTGTTGGGGGTTGAGCCGTGTGGTGTGGAGCTTGGCTGTGTGTGTGTTGTGTTGTGTAGGGATGATGAACTAATTTTATCTAGTATTTTGGTTGTTGTTGTAATGGAATCTATGATGAAAGAGAAAGTCTAATGATTCTAGTTGAAGTTGTAATTGTTGGAGAGTTGTTTTAGAAGTTAATGTGATTTGAAGGTAGTCTTCTTGTATTTATGGAAGATAATGTTGTTAATGTGCGAATTGTTGGTGTAGTTCATGAATTTGAAAGAAGGAAATGTGTTGTTATTGTTCTTGTTGAATTTGGAAGGTTTCGGGTGGAGTGGAATATCAGTTAGATTATTTTGAATATTATGCGGATCGGTTGAAGTGTTCTTGAATATTGTTTGAATGGTTTCGGATTAGTACTTGAATATGTGAGAAATTATGAATTGAACATAAATGAAACACCATCGAAGTTTGTAGAAAGAAGTTGCTAATGTTGGAATGCGTTTTGAATCGATTGTTGATATTGTTAGAATGACTGTTGGTATTGTTGTTGGTAATTTGGCCGAGTTGAATTCTCGGATTTGTTGTTGATGATTTGGCCGAGTTGGATTCTCGGGGTTAGTTGTATTTACAGGGGAAATGCTGCCGAAATTTCTGTAAATAAAGTGTTGGTTTAGAATTGGACTCTTAAGTGTTTGTGGATAATGTTTGGTATATACTAATATTGTTGTAGATCTTGCGAAGCCAAAGACTTAAGTTCGGATTAGCTTAGGAAGCGGGCAAGGTATGTAAGGCTTACCCTTTCTTTCTTTTGGCATGATCCTTATGAAACAAGCAGATGACGTATATGTATGATTTCAAAGAAATTCCTATTCTTAGAGCCACTAGGATGGCTAATATTCTTGATTTCCATAAGCTACTTCATATGGTTTTGATACGTATCTATGATCTCCGAAGCTCTATTTGATATGTTTCTGAGTCTATCTATGATTCTCATTCACTTCTTGATATGAGTATTCTCAATATGATCGAGTTTATTATATGATTGGATAACGAGATGAGCATAAAGAGTTTTGTTTCTAAAAGAGTTCTGTAAGTTTTAATGTCCCTAACATTTGTAAACGATCTCAGATTGCTTTGAAATGTTCGTAATGGTTTCTGTACCAAAATGTCCATAACTTTCTCATACTAAACCGGATTGACTTGAAACATGTTTATGATCCTTCAAATGTCGGTAAGTGTACATATCTATCGAGTCTTGATTTATGTGCATATGGTTTCGCACTACTCTGCTCGTGCAAGCCTCAGTATGTCCTTCACTGCGCCCCGGGCCTGGTTCTGTTATCGTGCGCCTCCTCTGCATTGTTCACCGCGTCCCTCATTGGAGAGCCGGGATCTGTTATATGTATATCTGTATACGATGATATGGGGATGGCGGCCAGGATGGCATGTGATGATCTTATTCACTGCGTCTCTTCCTCGAGGGCCGGGATCTGTTATATGCATATATGATATATGATGTCGGCATATATGATGACTCCATTCACCGCGTCCCTCACTAGAGGGCCGGGATCTGTTATATGTATATGTATATGATGACATATGATGTCGGCACACATGGTCTGTGTTTGGAAAGTAAGCATTTTGGCACTCTGGATGATTTACTTATTTTCTGTACTTCTTCTGACATATGACATCGGTATGCATGATTTGCGTTCGGAAGATAAGCACCTTGGTATTCTGGCTAATGTACTTACTTTTTGTACCGTTGTTCTGATTATGGTTCTGTTTCCTGTATTTCATGCCTTACATACTCAGTACATATTCCGTACTGACCCTCTTTCTTCGGGGGCTGCGTTTCATGCCCGCAGGTACAGACGCTCGTTACGGTGATCCGTCAGCCTAGGACATCCGTTCTGCTATTTTGAAGTGCTCCCTTGATCCGGAGCCCATACTTTTGGTACATATCCATCCGTTGTATATATTTATGTATATGTGACTATTTAGGGGTACGGCGGGGCCCTGTCCCGTCATATGATTCTGTTGTCTTTGTTAGAGGCCTGTAGACATGTATGTGGGTCGTGGGTCATATTTGTTTAGTAATGTTTATATGGTTTGTGTTCGGCGTTCCCCTACACTACGATAACCTGATCGGTTTAGGTGTTATATTATAAGTAACGATTTAAACGATATATTGTCTTGAATGCACGAAGTCCTTAATATGTTAAACGCAAGTAGATTTTGGCTAATAGGTATGTACGAGTGTCCATCTCGGGCACTAGTCGCGGCCTACGGGGTTGGGTCGTGACAGGTTGCACAAAGAAAAGGTAAATTTTCCTCCTTTTAGTTATTTTCTTAATTTGTCCGTGTTTAGTATGTTCTTGTGTTTAGTTTAATAATGCCTTTTTTTAGGTTAAGTCATTAGCATGTTCATATGTTTTGTTTTGTTTAATTTCTATTTAAATTGAGTATGGGTTATGTTAGGGCAATAGCCATTAGTAATGATAGATAATTGAGTCAGTTTAGGATAGTTTATGTTTCATGTATAGTTGACAAACGAATTTGCTAGTTTAGTTTATCATTCTTAGTAGTTTTAGTGTTAAAAATTGTTCGAGTTTTAGTTTAATGTAAAATTAGATTCTTGTATGTTAATTTGAAGGCTCTCATATGGCAATCTTATTGTGGCTTAATTTCAGTTTGGTATTGATCAATAATGTCATGACTAATCAGTCTTTAAATATGTTGTAGTTGAGATATGTTTAAGTGTTAGCTTCGTTAAGTTTCAGTTTGTTCATTAACTTGCATAAACATGCCATTTGCTTACTATGAAATAGCATTATGATGGCACAACTGGCTACTTAGGTTAGTTTAGTCATTTATCCATTAGTTATTTATTATTTGTTTTGTCCATCCTGCCCTATTATGTGGTCATCAGCAGTGCGTCATGTTTGACACCAAGACACAATTGGGGTTTAGATAAACATAGGGGAATATGACTCTCAAATTGCCTATGTTTAAACTGTTCCTTTTGTCCAGTGTTGTTGTTAGCCTAATCCTGCATGCTTAGGAACTTGTTATACACTCAATCTCCTTAAAGCATGAGATGTTCCTTATCTGTGTGTCTCACTGATGCTTATTTCCCATCCAGTGTCTAAATGAAAGTCTGATTCAGTTATTTGCGGATTCTACCTGTCAAAACAAATTTAAAATAGTATGAAAGCAGTTTCATCTGATTATTTGGTCATAAATTTACTTAGTTTGATGAAAGTTGTCTGTATAAGTTCTATATTGAGTCAACATGCCCTATTTAGTCTCTAAATGAGTGTTTTCACTGGTCTTCAAGATGACTTAATCTTAATATCATATAGTTTGTATGTCTTTAACTTCAAGTTATTGTAAGCCTATCAGTAGGGATCTGTACACTTGTCTAAATATCTCTATGTGATTCATGATACATCATTGATTGTTTAAGTTATTTAGACTAGGTTGAGGATTACAAGAGTTTTCTTTATATGTTTAGGACTCTTAAATAATCATTTGACTCAAAGACTAAGTCTGGCATGTTTTTCTAACCTATTATACTACTATGCCCATGTCTCCCTCTAATGTGTAGTCTGTTGGATATTGTCTTTGGTTCCCTTACATGGTCCTGCATGCTTCATTTATGTAGAGTTAAACTCTGTTGTTTGAATATCCATGTTTAAATTCAAAAGAAGAATGTAACTGGAGTAAGAATCTTCTTTACCAAATATGGTATGTGTTGAGCCTGTCTATTTTGTCCCCATATCCTTAACCCCTTCATATTCTCCCTAAGCTTAAGCCCCTGTGTGGTTCCTCATATTTTTCTACGTCTGCTTGATATCTTGTAATCTTTATTGCTATGTGGGTATAAGTACTATGCATAACTAAGGTTCTAGGTAATGTTTTTTCAAGTATGATTCCTTGTCCAAATATGGTTGTTGCACTTAAAAAAATGTGATTTTGGAGTCCTTATATCGGTTTCATTTCCATACTGCCATAGTGTATCAGAACTGCCTAGTTGTCTCTGAGTAAAATCTCACTTAGTCAAGGATTTAGTATGAAATGAGCATATTGAGTTGTTAAGAGGATGAATAATGTGTTGCATTTTCATTCCCATATCTTGTTTCAAAGTTTGGCTTCTGCCGTGTGTTTGTTTTGCTTTTGTAAAAGTGCCCTAAAGGGAATATATACAGAGGCATACCGCTGTATACAGTCAGTATACACCCTGGTGTATGTTGCTCTGTATACTGAGTATACCCCGTGTATATCACACCTAGGATTGTCAAATATAAACATTGTTGTTTGATTGGGCTTTAACTCCTGAATGATTGCTCTTAAATGTTAGGATTGGGCATTCCCTTCTATGTTCACATACTTATAAGTTTTTGGGCCTGTTTCCAATATTGTTTCGCCTCGATTGGGCATTCTTTGTTGAGATTCCTTATTAATGTATTTGGGCCTGTCTTTCTTTTTGCTAAACTAATTGTTCGTACTTATATAAATTAAAATGCATGTTGTATGTATATGTGGCTATTGCATGTATGTCTTTTAGTCTATATTAGCCAATGTCATTAAGTCTAGGTGCTCTCTAACTCGATTTCTTCTTTTCCTCTCTTTGTTTTACATGGGATCACAATTGGGCCACTCGGGCAATTTACGCACGAAACCACTGTTGGGCAAAAGGCCCAACACCTCTCTTCTATCGAGTTCAGATTAGCGAAAATGCATAGAAGGCCCAATCATGGGTGAAAATGGTAACTAGTGGGCTTCGGTAGGCCCACTAGCCTAACTTTCTCTTTTTATTTCATATATATGCATGTGTTTATATTTTGTAATTGTAAATGAATGATCGTAAAACGTTCAAACCCGGATGAGTTTGAACTTAGGAATTCCATGTAGAAAGTTAGGGATTTCTCAAATGATTTTTAAACCAAGCTTAGTAAGGATAAATGATGCATGAAATGGGTAAATGGATTTTGGTAAAGTCTTTGAAAACTGGAAATTAATATACGATATAGGTATATACGGGTATGCAAACTTTTTAAGATGAGACTATTTTGCACTGAAAATCAGAATGTAACTGCTACACATTTGGGCTAATTTTTGAATGAAAGGAAATCAAAAACTGGTTTTCAATAAAAATGAATGAATTTGTAACGACCCGTTTGGTCGTTATTACACCTTCGACCCATTTACCCTCATTGACCCTTCCCCAAGAGTTGTAAGTACGTTTTTGACCCGCGGGGATTGGTGGTACGATTCCCAAGATGAACGAGCGAGATTTATGATGACTTTTGTGAGATAGAGCCTTAAAGTGAAAAACGTTTGGCAAGTAGGTGCTTTTAAGTGAATGGACCTTTTTTAGAAATCTGTTGATTCCGAGAGGTTTGGATGATCGACTGTGACTTGGTGGGATGTTCGGTTCAGTTACCGAGGCACTTAGGAGCTTTTTGGGTCATTGATTGGAAGTTAGTATTTGGTCATTGGGTGTTGACCAAGTCAAAGAGACCTCCGTTGGTAATTTCGAGACTGTGAGTGAGTTCGTAGTGTGTTTTTGTGTTTGAATGCATGTCTAGTTTGTATCTGGGAGGTCTCGGGTGATTGTCGAATTTCGGGATTTGAGATTGTCAAAAACCAGAAACTTTCTGGTGTCTGGTGTCTGCCGTAGAGGGACCAGGCTCGCGGTAGCGGTCCCGCCGTGGCGGAGAAGAAGCCGCTATAGTGGGCTAGTGGGACTTGTGTTGAGTCGCCACAACGGATGAGTATCTGCTATTGCGGACTCGCGATAGCAAAGATGTGTGATACTCTCAAATTACACCTACTAAATGGCATAAAGCGGACAATGTCAAATATAGTAACCCAACTATGTGAGGGTCAAATCCCACAGGGAATATAGTGTGAAAAGTTTACTAAAGTCAAAGAGTACTTTCTTGCAGTCTAGTTTCGTATTCCATTGAGTTTGTAGAAGATTGGTTGTTTACTAACTAATTGCTAACTAATTGCATTTGGTTGTAATAAATGGATAAAAGAAAACCAAGGTTGTGTCCCTTTTATATAAAGTGTAATGCTCTAGGTCTTAATATGATATACTTCTAATGGACTGTTGTATGAATGCACTTAATCTGTACTTGACTCCCTAATATTTCCCAATAGTTATAAAGAATTTCTCTTTATGATTTTCCCAAATATAAAAGAGTGTATATGAAGAACGATTAATATGTGCCAAGTAAACTCATCTTATTCCTAAGTGAATTTATTAAATGAGGGTTAACGCCTCGAGTTCTTGTTATTTATCCCTACCAAACCCTACTCACTTTCCCAAGTAAAGAAAAGTTTATGGCTAAAATTAATGTTTGCAACCATCAATTATGAACGAAGAACGAAGAATAAATAAACCCTAACAATCCATTATGCAAATATCAATAGTAAAAACCGATTCACATAACACCCATCCTTGGGTTCACAACTTTAGTAGAGAAATTAGATACTAGTGGTATTAATTGAAAAATAATGGTTTGTAGAAGTCATTGATGCTTACAATTGACGAAAAGTAAGATGGAATAGTGTCACGACCCTAATTACCGATCGTGCGAACACCTACCTTATTATCACTAGTAGGTGAACCCTTACCCGTTAACCCATTAATAATTAGCCAATTTCAACTTATTTAATCATTTATTAACAGTCAATAGATAAGTGAATGAATGAATAAATAAAACAAGTAAAAAATTAATAGATAATATGCGGATGTATTAACTATTACACCCCCAAGATCTAAAAGTCATCGTACAAGGACTCTAACCAACAATGTCTGGAATAAAAATAGACATCTGGAAAGAGAGATCTTCAGGTGGCATGGAATGGGTAGAAGCTTACCCTTGGATCTAATCGAGCAAACTAGCTTCAAGCTAAAGATGTAATCTGGGTGAAATCTCTGGAACACAATCTGCACTCAAAAAGGGTGCAGCAAGGTAGTATTAGTACAAACACTATGTACCGGTAAGCATCATAGACCGACTAGGATCAGTTCGTGCATATAAGTATAAAATCAACAAGATAAACAGATGGGCACTTAATACTCAAATCCAAGTGACAAAATATCCCATAACAGAGTCACAACCTAAGATGAAGCTCCTAAACTATAAGCCTGTCTAGTCTCAATAATCTCACCTGGTAAGCACAATTCCAAGTTCCATCCCTAGGTAGAGTCACTAATCCATAATTTAACTTAGTCAATGATCATATCAATACCACAACGATTGTTTAAGCAAACACACAAAATTCAGAAACAAACGAGCTATATAATAATGCAGAATAAAATGTAATGATGTGCAATGCAAAATATGATGATGTGCAATGCAATATAATGCAATGCCCCGGCCAAATACACATTGTACACATATGCTACTGATGTCATAGCTCAGTTGTCATGACCCACTGGGACCCATGGTGTCCATGTACTCTCGTTCTGGATCCATTCCTTGGACCCGAGCCATAAATCCTCCACCCCGGAAAGAACCTCGGTCGCAGATCCACATTATGTACCACTCGTTTCCGAAACGAACCTCGGACAACGAGCTCACAACTAGGCCACATTCTCACCCTCGTTCAAATGTGCCTTTTCATATGTATAGTAACAATGTCACATTACTCTCAATGATAAATTCATCAAGTACCATGTATCAAATAGCATCACAAGTGCAACAAGAAGATTATATTAACGTGTTCACTAATTTCACATCACAATGTATATCTCAACGTATTCCAGTTCATTAGTATGTAGGGACTATGAACAATTAGCAATATCAATGTCAAACACAAGGCATCATGCCACAAGTCTTCCAAACCATTTCCATCATGCATGTGTGTATGAATGCATAAATGAGTGTAAACGTTGTAAATCAACGCAAACCAATAAAGCAACAGTGAAGGTGCAAGTCACAAGCCACAAGTCATAACAAGACTTGGATCAACTCAGCCATGAAATGAATCATACAATCATCTCAACCAACATAATAGTCTATGTCCCTTTTTACTTCCACATGTAGCAAGTACGCCTCACAACTAAGTCTTGTATCACCAAGAAGCTCCATTTTTCTATATATTATGGTCAACAATAAATCATACATCAAGTGTTCATCTACGTATTATCATAAATATATAAATATATAAATCATAATTCAGGTCTAAACTCAGTATTCCTTTCTTTCTCCGATGTTATATGTCACAATAAGAGAGAATTGAGTACCACACGACAATTCAGGTAATAAGTCTAATCACAATAACAGGGCAACAACCACCATCAACAACAATGAACCTAATAGAAATCCATCTCGAATCGCCACAGTATGAATAAAAGTACCCCTCATATTTAAGTACATAAAGTAATGGCGACGAGCCCATAAAATCAGAAGTCATACGAACCTAGCTAATATCCAACCAAAACACCACGTATGAAAACCTAATCATGATTTCTCCCTTCAATTCTACATAATACATACGTTTCGCTAATCAAAGTCTAACTAAAGTAAGCCATAACCTACCTGGAATGCAGAACAGAAGCCACGAACTATTCCACACGAGCCTTCTATTTCCGAAGCGCCTCATAACGGTCAAAGTCTAACAATATGATGATAAGTAAGAAACAAACCATGTATTTAAAAAAATGACAATTTGGGGAAGAAGACCTACTTACTTCTACCCTCTTCAATGGATGAAACCATTCTTTCATGGTGAATTTATCATAACTTCTATCTCTATAATCATTAACCTTCAATTCACGGGTTTCCTAATAAATTTTACCCTTTCCAATAGATTTTAGAACGAACCTTCCATTTTTATTATAACCCTAGTCTCAACATGCAATTTCAACTATAAGAAATCAAATTCCTTTCCTAGAAAATGACAATCTATACTCCTAGATGATTAATCAATAACAAAATCAACAACCCACCAATTATTTAAGGGTTTACTAATTCTAGGGTTCTAGGGTTTTCACCCACCATTTATGGACCTTAAACTAATCATGGAACTTGAAGAAGAAAGGAAAAGGAACAAATAAAGGTGGAGACTTACCCTCCAAGATGCTTTCACCAAGGAATAGAAGGAATTTTGCCTCTTTCTCTCTTGAAAACTGACTTTGGGTTCTTGGGAATAATGGGTAGGAGTTGGGGGATTAAAATAGGGCATTCCCCCCCCCCCCCCCCCTAGGCCGCTATAGCGGTCACCAGACCGCTGCAGCGGTATTGCTATACTGGCCCTTTGGTCGCTGCGAGCAGCTAGCTGGAACAGGCCGCACTAAAACAGACATAACTCCCTCATACGGAGGCCAAACGTGACGATTCTTTTTCCTATAGGTTCGTAATTTCGATACAGATCTAATGGTTCAAACTTTACCCAAAACAAAGGTCGGATGATCAATCTGAAGCCGTTTCTATCCACAAACCTCCGGTGAAAACATCAAATACGAGCGCGACAAAACCCAAACCCATCTGAAACTCTTTGGAGCCTCACCAAAAGTTATGGAAAAGTTAGAAATCATCATATTAACATGTTGGAATTTTTAAAATATTGACAAGGGGTCATCCTAACCCGGCGTTGATCGTGGTCAACTTTAACTGGTCAACTTAACTAGTTTCTCCATCAATGACTCAATTTACACTCGAACCTTGCGGAAACCAACCCAATGACTTCATTAAGTCATAGATCATACTAATGGGACTTGGGGAAGGGTCAACAAGGTTAAATGGGTCAAAACACTACAATGACTAAACGGGTCGTTACAAATAGATAAATCTTATCCGCAATAGCTTCAACAAACAAGAGTATTCAATGCCATAAGAATAAAGTTTAAAATTGATAATGAATAAAACCCTACAAGAAACTATTTATAAGGTCTCAAAAAACACAAACTTACAACTGGCCAAATTTTCCGCTGACGGCATCAAATACGGTCTGTATAATTAAATACGGACCGTATACAGTTATACGATCACTAAGTCTTCGTTTCTTCACTTCGAATTACGAACACAAGATACAGCCCGTATATAAATATACGGTCCTTAAAACTTGGTTGTATCTTCTCATCATCCAAGCTTGACTTTCGGCCTAGTTTTTTTTCATCCACTAAATACGAGCAGGGATACGGCCCATTTGGTTGTCATCACACTAAGACTTTTTCTAGGCTTGTAATGTAGGCTTAGGGGCAGGTATCATAAATATTTGGCTATTAGAGACTTACCCTCCTTGAACACTACATTGTCCTTTCCTTTCTATGCCTTTCTTTCTCCCTCTTTTTACTTTTTCAACTTTTATGTGGTTTTAACAAACTACTGTGTAAACTACTATGTATTAACTATATTTTGTGCAATGATTTTCTGATTTTTTCTCTTTTTTTTCCATTTTTTTTCTTTTTTTTGTTTTTGAGTTTATAGCAACTATACACAAACACAACCACATCGAATCATTTACTAGGTAACTCACACCACCCCCAACTGAGGCTTTTAGCCTCTTTCTCACACATGTTTCACCCCTAACTTAGGTCTTTTGGCCTTTTATCTTTTTTTATAGTGTCAAGGAGGGAACGGGTACAAAGAAAGAACTATTTCAAACAAGGGTATGAGTTAGTTAACGACTAGCCAAGGAAAAGGTTAAAGGCTCAAAGGGGGAAAACTAGGGATCATATACATTAACGGGTTTGGCTTATAAAGAAATCAGGGCTTCAAATTTACACAAAGAAAGCCTAAGATAATTTCAACACTCAAACTGTCATCGGTAATCAAGCATGACCAACAAGGCAAGTTTTAGATTTCAAGTATAATACATGAACACATACTAACAACTCACACACACATTGGCATAAGGATTGTTTTGTTGACTACCTAAGCAAACATTCGTCACACACAATACCCTAATACTCAAGATGTCATAAAAAGAAGCATGCATATCTATACACTAACACATTCCGAGCATATATAACAATTTCAGAGAGGGGTCATTTTTCATCAAAAATACAAATCACGCATGCATAGCCATAAGTTCATACCCACTACCATCTAAGTCATAATTACTCTATTTTACCTAAATAACATAAACATGCCAGTTTCAACATAAATAAAACCCTCAGGAAAAGAACTCTAGCAAAGAAAAGCTAAGGGGATCTTAAACACATATGAACAAATACACAACTCCAGTAGGCCCTACCCCTAACTAAAAAAGGATGCATTGTACCCAGTTCATCAAAATAAGCATAAGTAAGAGTAAAAGGTACATGAGGCGCACTAGGCGCTCTGATCATCTTGAGATTGTGCTGCCTCCGAAGTTGGAGCTACAACATCAATCTCAGTAGTGGTTGTCTCAGCATTAGCAGCAAGAACCACGGGCTCAACCGGCATGATGGGTTGGCCGGTCAATGTCAACTCCTCAAGGGTGGGTGACTAGAAGAAGCACTGGCAGGATTCGAGTAACTCTCCTGCAGAGAATTATGCACCGCCAGCTGGAACCCTGCATTTAAGGCGCAACCTCCAGGTCACCTCCTCTGGGTCCTCAGCAAATCGGACCATATCGACCCATTTCCTCTTTCCCTTATTCTGTACAACCTCATCATCGTCATCCAATAAGTTCTCAACCTGGATCAACTCCTCCAGGCTAACCCGTGTCGTTGGAATGGGATCTTCCAAGACAATATGCTCTTCCGCCTTCAGCGCCTCAACTTCATCTTTCCATCGATTCAGCTCATCCCGAAGTGATCCTACATAACCTCCAGCTCCTGACCTTTCTACTGCAGTCAGTCTCGTCTCAAACCTATCAAGCCTCGTATGAATAACTTAATGAGACTGCTCAGTTGCTGTCTTTATCGGTGTTATGTCCAATTTAATCTGTTTTGCCAACTACCCCCGAATTTGCTCCATAATAATACCGACCTGCATCTCATCCTTTGTCGCTTTGATGGCTATATCCCAAAAATTTTATCTGGTGAATGCAAGGGGATCAGCCCATTGCTGTGCTAACGGTGGAGGAACAGCTGACGGCCTCGGCGCAACTGTTGAAGGTGGAGCAGTAATGAAAGTTGGTATAGTCGTAGTGGTGGCTGGGGTAGTAGTAGCAGTAGCAGAAGTGGACACCGGAGCAGTGTCAGTAGCCACCGGGGTAGTAGTGGAAGTTGCCTTAATGGTGGCATCCCCCATGGCCCCAAGACTTGACTCGGGCTGAATCTCGTCATCATCAGCAGGAAGCTCTAGCAATGTATCTTCAGCCGCATCATTTTTTCTCTTTCTCCAGTCACCAATACGGTTGACCTTAACACAGTGATCTCAATCGAGAAAGCTCATCACAGAGGCTCTCCAAAACAATTCTGTAATGAGGCACGGGAATATCAGGGAAGTGGACGACTGTGGTCCTTTCTGTCTAATCTCCTCACTAATCAGACGCCCCAAATTTGAAGGATACTGGGACATTATTGCTACGACTGTCACAGCCAGAGCATTAGGGATGTTGTCATTCTGCGTCGGTAGCACCCTGTATTTGACCAAACTCCACCAAAACTTGGCTTCTAAGGTGAGAGAACTTTTGACAATCTTTTGATTCGGACTTGTCACCCAAGCTACAGTACCCTGTAGTATTATAGTGGCCACCCACTTTAGCACAGACCTGTCATCTCTCATCTCTTTTTTGTCCATAAATTCAGCATCATTAGTTAGTTCTGCATAGTCATCACCAAAATACACCCTGTTGATAGCCTTGCTGGAAATGTCGACCTTGACATTGCGAACTGTAACATTCTCAAGTAGTGGTACACTGTGCATGGGCAAACTTGGTCGTTTCATCAGAAGTAACAAAGCCCCATAATTGGCATAGAACTCCCGCATAAGCATCGGACAATAGTCGCCAGGAGGGTTGTTAAACACTGCAAGCTGGTACAACTGGAGTGCCTCAGTAGTGTGAGGGTAGGTGGATAGGCCCTCGAAAGTCAATCGCCACTCTTCCCAAATATTTCTTCACGGCTTTCCCCCTCTCTTTATTGGAGCTATCCCCTTGCTTACAGTTCTTTGGCTCCTTTGAACCCAAACCGTAAAGCATCCTCTGCCAGTTGTTTACTCCTTATTTCTAACCTTCGACCTACTTTTTTAACACCTGGAGCTAAAGGACTAGGAGGAGTAGTAAAAGGCTCGGTTGAGCCACTTGCTTGTTCAGGCCCCTCAGTCTCCGCATCCCTCGAAGTAGATGATGAAGATTCCCCCTCTTCAGACTGGGAGGAATCAGAAGTTGATGGTGTCATGCTTGGGGCATCATATATTGTAGCCCTATGTTCTTCTTTTGCAGCATAACCTCCTCCTCCTCTTCAGACTGGGAGGGGGATTCATGCAATTGGTGTGTTACTTCTGACCTTCTCGACCTCGACCCCTTCCAGCTAGTTTGGGCCCACCACCTCTCCTTACAAGGTGTTTTGAAGGCCTGTCTGTAATAAAGGCATCGTTAGTACTGGGCCATAAAGAAATAACACAGAGGAAAGACAAAATCTCTTTGTATATATTTTTTTTTCTTTTTCTATTTTTTAGGTGGTGGTAAAAGAAGAATATGGTCCGTATAAAATAAACGGAGAAGCTGCCCGTGATATTTTTATTTTTGAAATACGGTCATAGATATGGTCCGTATAATAAAAGACGATCCGTATTTAAGAACCTATTTCTAAGACTGTAACCTTACTTCTTGGCCAACTATAATACAACCTAGGATACGGTCTGTATAGTTTTATACGGTCCGTATCTTAGGTCGCATTTCCTTATCGACCCCAACTGTTCTATTCACAAATTTTTTCTTCAGTTTAATTTCAAACACCACACAACTTACAATTTTCATGGTTTCACTTCCTATGGGGGTCGGGTTACTCAGACTTCACCCATTTTTGAGCAATTTTCTTATCATTGGCATTTTGTCGAACAATTGGCGGGCGTACCAATATTGGATTCCCAATTGGAAATCATCAATCGCAATGCCCTTCGAATCAATGGGGATTCGATATACTTATCCCCACGAGTCTTAAACCACGTCAATATGCTCACCCCTCACTCAAAAAATCATTACCCACGAATTTTACCCTATTAAACCCTAGGTTCAACTACAAAAATCATCCCAACAACTAAATCATACCATAATGTACAAACTAGAGGGGGTTAGAGCATTAACATATCTGTGTGATGATGACTTGTGCACACGAGTGACTGAGAAGTGCGAGAAAAACTATAAAAAAATTTAAGAGCAGAGCTGAGTGTTATACGAAATGGGCATCGATAAACTTTTGGGGTATGGGTGACATGTTGTGAGGGATTTATGGAGATTAAAAAGAATATTAAGGTGGTGTAATTGTGATGGGTGTAGTGGGAGAGGGATGATAATGATCTGTGAAGTGGGGGAAATGGAAAGGCGTGATGGTTGTTTGTTTAAACCCTTCTGCTCGTATTTTTTTTTTGTTTTGAATTAAAGATACGGTCTGTATTTTTAAATACGGTCCATCTTTTTATTACATTTTTCCTGTGACTCACTATTTTATGTCATGCTTAAATATGAACCATATGACCGAATTAAATACTGCCCGTACAGTTGGTCGTATTTAAGCATCTCACAAAACAATGTTCACTTTTCTAACCTCACCTTTTAAGCCCACCATATACGGTCCGTATTTTTAAATACGGTCCATACTTCGCGATTGTATTTAAGCATACCACAAAACAGTGAGTAACATTTTTTGTGCATTAGTTATATGATCCAAAAGTACGGTCCGTATAAATAAATACGGACCTTTTTCCTGTCTTTCACATTTAATTTTTCCTGCATTATAGTCCTCTACCAAAGCAAACTTCAAACCACACAAAATCTACTAAAATTATAAAAAGTAACAAAAGCAAAATACAAGACTGTAAAACCTTGGGTTGCCTCCCAAGCAGCGCTTGATTTAATGTCGCGGCACGACAAGGTTACCGTTTTACTACGGGTCAAAAGTGTAGCCATTCTTCAGCCTGTGTCTGTCAACGATCCTATCTCTATCAATGCACCAATGGCAGTGCTTTACCCTCTGGCCATTCACCCTAAATGTCCGAGTCCCATCCATGGCCTTCAATTCCATTGAGCCACTGGGTGAAACACTCACCACTTTAAAAGGTCAGGAGCATCTGGATTTCAATTTGCCCGAAAAGAGCTTCCGCCTTGAGTTATACAGTAGGATAGAATCACCCTTCCGAAATTCCCGCTTGAGGATCTTGACAGCATGCTAGTATTTCACCTTTTCCTTGTACAAGGCCGCACTTTCATAGGCATGGTACCGGAATTCATCCATTCCATTCATCTGAAACAATCTCAGCTTGGTTGCTTATTCCCTATCCTTGTTTAACTTCTTTAGTGCCCATAAGGCCTTGTGTTCAAGTTCGACTGGTAGATGGCACACCTTGCCAAAAAACCAGCCTATAAAGAGAACTCCTAATGGGCATTTTAAATGTTGTTCTGTAAGCCTAAAGATTATCATCAAGTTTTTGAACCCAGTCGATTCTGTTTACATTGACTGTCTTGGTCAAGATACTCTTTATCTCCCTATTGGAGACCTCCACTTAGCCACTAGTTTGAGGGTGATATGGCGTGGCCACCCAATGATCAATATCATATTTTTCAAGCAATACTGCAAACGCCTTGCTACAGAAGTGTGTACCGCCATCACTAATAAGAGCTCGTGGGGTACCGAATTGGGTGAAGATGTTCTTCTTGAGAAATTGGATGATACTCTTCCTCTCATTATTGGGTAAAGCCACTACTTCTACCCACTTTAAAACATAATCAACACCTACCAGAATGTATATCATACCACCAGAACTCGCAAAGGGCCCCATGAAGTCAATACCCCAAAAATCAAAGAGTTCAACTTTCATCACAAAATTCATAAGCATCTCATGCCTCTTAGCAATCTCCCCTTGAGGTTGGCATTGATCACAGGATTTCACCATGAAGTTCTCATCATAATAAAGCGTTGACTAGTAATAACCACACTCAAGCACTTTAACTGCAGTATGATTTACACTATGATGACCCCCGACAGTGGAGTCATGGCAGGCCTTCAGAATATCATCACTTCTGAGTCGGGGACACAGCGCCGAATGATATTATCAGCGCATGTTCGGAACAATTATGCCTCATCCCAATAGTACTGATGAGAGTCCCTCAAGAACTTTTTCTTCTTATATGTCTTGATTTCATCTGGAATAAGACCCGTCACCAAAAAGTTGGCGATATCTGCATACCATGGTGCCACCTCAGACGACACCACTAGAACTCTTTCATTGGGGAACAAATCATCTATATCAAGCTCCTCTGACGGTCTCCCAGCTTCTTCAAGCCGTGGGAGAAGATCTATAACTTGATTTTCAGACCCTTTGCGATCTTTCACCTCGAAGTCAAATTTTTACAGTAAGAGGACCTATCTAATCAATCATGGTTTTGCATTTGTTTTCTCCATCAGATACCTCAATGCTACATGATTAGTGTATACAACCACCTTGGACCCCAACAAATAGGCCCTGAATTTCTTGAACGCAAAGACTATAGGAAGCAGCTCCGGCTCAGTAACATTGAGCATTTTGCTGGCATACTAAATCAGGTGCATGATCTTATTATGCCTTTGTTACACATTGTGGTTCTGTACGTTGAAATTCGTAAGTATGGGTTGCTTCAAGAATGGACTTTGAAGTAGCCCTCGTAACCGTAAGTTAAGGTGGGGCCCACATGTGGGGGTTTTATGAAGGACATATGAAAAGTAATATGAGTAGTACATGGGAAGTTGAGCACGTCTTAAGAAGGACCCTTAAGCCGAATATGGGCATAAGCCCTCCAAAAGGATGATTTAAGGATACGTTTTCAGACAATCCGATTTGGAGAGGCCAAAACGCCATTATAAGTTTGGAATTTGGAGTCACACCAAGAATGAAAGTTGTAGATAATTGAAATAACTTTCCAACCATAGGTCGTGAGCCCTCATACGATATCAGTATAAAACGTTATGCCCGTTTTAAAATCGGTTGTCAGGGCACGAAATTAAACCTGCGCGAACGCGCCACAAGGTGGCGCGAACGCGCAGAGGAGGACTCTGCAACTCAGCACGAACGTACCACTTGGCAGCGCGATTGCGCTGAGTAAAACAATTTTAAGTCGGTCCAGGCAGACCCTGGACCGTTATAAAAAGGGGCTTACCCCTTCTTTCCTCTTCCAAAAACACGCTCAAAGCCTCTCAAATTTTCTGGAAACTTCCCCAACCTTCACTTATCAAATTTTAACGCGGATCAAGTAGAATTCCCCTAATTCCAGCCCAGACAGCGTATAGTTGCGATTGTAGAATCGTATAACGATGAGTTTTTGTTTAAGTTCAAGAAGAGGGTGAAGATATAGCCATAATATTGGGAATAAGGTATGAAACTCTTATTATTAATGTTAATTTCGATTTATTTATGGAGATAAAGTCGTTAAATAATCGTATAGCGAGTTGGTTAGTTGTGGAAATTGGAAAATGTCGTGAGGGATATTTTATGGTACATATTGGTGTTTGAAATGATGTTATTGACGTTGTTGTTGTTGTTGTAGTTGTTGGTTGCTGAATTATAATGTTGGGCTAGGCATATAAACAGGGGAGATGCTGCCCGATTTTCGGCAGGATAACGAATGGTTTTAATATGAAAGCCTAGCACAAGTATATAACAATGATTCTAACGATAATGCGAATCCTCTTGAATGTACATTTACAAGCTCGGGCGGATAAGCATAGGTAATAGGAGGCTGAACAGGTATGTTAAGGCTAGTCCCTTTCTTTCAAAGGCATGATTCCTATGTTATGATTTCATAAATGTTTCTATAACCTCCTTGTTTTAAAAAGCTCGAAGTCCATGACTCTTAAAGCTTCTTATGATGTTAAATGAAAAATGTTATATGATGATTGTGACGATGATGATAATTCTCTTCTAGAAACTCTGAAGCTATGATTTGAGAGCATTATGAGATTATTGAGCCATTCCATGAATCCCTCGATATTACTTATTGTTTATAGCCTCACCTCTGTTACTCGGTTCTTCGAGGTAAGATATAGCGAAGATAATGATTCTATTCTCAGTGCTATCTAAGTTCACGATTCTCGAGACTCCCATGACATTGTCGATTTTGTCTTACGAGGGTTGATCCTTTAAGGAATGGTATAGTGATAATGATAATGCTAATGATGATGTTGACTTCATTTATGTATTTTTATGTGTATGTATGTATGTATGCATTGCATCCCACTGATCATCTGGAGATAACACCGCGCCTATATGGCCAGGCAAGATAATACTGTACTTTTATGGCCAGGCAAGATAACACTGCGCCTACATGGCCGGGAAAGATAACACCTCGCCTTTATGGACGGGCAAGATAACATCGCGCCTACATGGCCGGGCAAGATAACATCGCGCCTACACTGCCGGATAAGATGCTATATATATATATTAACTAGCCTTAACGGTTGGACAAGATATTATATATGTACATATGGAAAAGTCTTTTTTTTTTTCAAAAAAAAAAAGAAGCTAAGCATGCACGACATCTGCCTTAAAAAGACCTTCAGAGGCACAAGATGACCTCTTTTATATTATGTTATCTTCATACTTTCATTATGTTGTTGTTTATGCCTTACATACTCGGTATATTGCTCTTACTGACGTCCTTTCTTGTGGACACTGCGTTCATGCCCGCAAGTAGACAGGTAGACGGATCTAACCCGTAGGTGAAGTATCAACGGATTCTTAGGAGCACTCCACTTACTTTAGAGCTGCAGTCTATGGGTATCGGTCCTTATGGTTACTTGTATTCTATGTAGAGGCTCATAGACATGTATGTACAGTAGAGGCTTCGTAGCCTTAACAGCTCACATCATTGGATAATACTTTAATAGCCTAGTCGGCTGGTGATGATGAACATAATTGTTGAAGGTTATCTAAAGATGTGTCGTTATATTGTGATATATGTCCTTACAGATTACGATATCCATGAGTTATCTTTATGATCCACCCAAAAATGATTATAAGATATATGGTTAGAGGTACTCGGTGTCTTAGCTTCGGGTACCCGTCATGACCCTCTGGTTGGGTCGTGACAAAAGTGGTATCAGAGCAGTTAGTCCTAGGGATTGTCTACGAGCCGTTACCAGTAGAGTCCTGTTTATGGGTGTGAAGCACACCACATTTATAAGAAGAAGGCTGCGGGGGCATTTAGGAATTATTGACTTTTCCTTCTATCTTAGATCGTGCGATAGAGTTATGTTATCAGGACCCCCTTTTCCAAATTGTGTGTTATGATTTCAGTATGCCTGTAAAGGGGAAAGCTACGGAGGCCCAGAAGGCCAAGATGGTGGCCGAAAGAAGAACTGAGCGGGGGCCACCAGTAGAGGTAGAAGAGGGTGAGTTTCATAATGATGTCCCATCTCGGACCTCTCCCATCTTACCCATTTCAGAGAAGCAGGAAGAGGCCTCAGGTCATGCTCCAATACCCCCAGTTCCCTCATCTGATACCTCGAGCTTGGAGATAAAACAGGCCATTCTTTTGCTGACTCAGTTAGTCGCCGCTCAGGCCCAGCGGCAAAGTTCGGGACATGGTGACAGAGCTGTTAGTGCTAGAGCTTGTGATTTTATCAGTTTATACCCTCCAGAGTTCTTTGGGTCGAAATCGGATGATGACCTACAGAGCTTTATAGATGAGATGTCAAGAACGTTACGACTAATGCATGCTTCTGATGCTGGGTTAGTAGAATTGGCTTCTTATAGATTATGGGATGTTGCGGTACATTAGTATGCAGTTTGGATGTCTTCTAGAGGAGTCAATGCTCCTCCACCGGTATGGCAAGAGTTTGTGGATGCTTTTCTCCAACATTACTTGCCGCCAAAGGTTCGGCGAGCCAGAGCTGACAAGTTTTTGAATCTTAGACAAGGGAATATGGGAGTTCGAGAGTACAGTCTTTGCTTTAATTCCCTGGCAATCTATGCCCCAGCTATGCTAGCTGATATGGGAGACCATGTACATCGATCTGTGAGTGGATTGGGGCCACATTTGATTAAGGAATGCTTGATGACCTCACTCCAGGGAGGAATGTATATCTCTTGTATTCAGGCCCATGCCCAGAATTTGGAAGAACAGCAGCTGTCGCAAAGAGGTGAGGTGATTCTGACAGGGGTTGCAGTAAGAAGGCCAGATCTACAGGCGCCGCCAATGAGTTCAGAGAAAGTCAGAGGCAGCAAAATTCTAGGTACTCAGGCCATTCAGTGGCTAGTGCGCCTCCGCGGTTTGCAGGCAAGAGGTTTGATCATCCTAATTATTCTGGACCGGGTCATAGCTCTAGAGTTTCGGGTTTACAGTATGGAGGCGAATCCGGTCAGACAAGACCGCCCTTATCACAGTGTAATCAATGTGGTAAGCCACATTCTGAACCGTGCCATTTTGGTTCGGATGTTTGCAATGCCTGTGGTCACCCAGGCCACATTATGTGTAAGTGTCCATTTCTAGGCCGTCAAAGAATGGTGCAGCTTACCGGATCGGCAGCCAGATCATCGTCATCGGTGCGCCCTCCGAGACGATATACTCAAACATCAGTAGGTTGTGGCGGAGGTAGAGGGGGAGCATCCAACTTGAGTAGTCCTCAGAATCGTATTTACGCATTGACCGGACGATAGGACTTGAAGTCTTCACCTGATGTTGTTACAGGTATATTGCTAGTATTTTTTTATGATGTGTATTCATTGCTTGATTCGGTTTCTTCATTGTTATACGTTACCCCCTTATATTATTGGCCTGATTGGGGCGAAACTTGAGTTAGTTAAATCTTTCAAAGTGTTTTATTAATGAGATGTCAGTATGATTAAATGGGGGATAGGTATATGTTTAAGTTCGACCCTTGAAGATAAGTATATTAATGAGTTATGAGTACAAAGGGGTAGAAGGGTTAAGCGGACGATGTACGTTAGTAACGAGCCAAATGTCGACAAGAGCTTTTTATCGCATAAAGTATATTGGCAAGTGTGTTGTGCAGAAAAGCAAGTATGTATATATACGATATCCTATATGTAGCTACATCAATAAGCACGTGTACCTGACAACTGACGTTGCGATATATAAAAAGGTACCAATCGAACAGGGTAATGAAGTTCAAGTGGCAAATGCTACAGAGTAAGTTGACGTTATTTTCACTGAAAGCTAGAGGGGGATAATTCTAATGCAACAATCTCGGGGAAAAACAGAAGGTGAGCATATAAAAGTAAAAAGATTGGAATGCCTTGAAAAAAAGGAGAAATATAAGTAACGAGGGCAAGCGAAGCTTCCAAGAGAGACGATGGTTAAGGCAAGGGACAATTGAGATGAAATTCGGAAGTAGGCATACGAAAAGAATAGAGTATGGTGGCATAGAACAAAAGACGAATGTGCGGAGCCAGAAAACAGATGTCGATAAATGGGATTAAAGGGAAGTAACCACGAATAAGAATGTGAAGTAATCAGGTCCTACAATGATACTAAGGGATCTCCAGCCTGTGGGAGGTATTTAAAGAGATAAGTGTGCAGTCATATTGACATGATTACCTCTTATTGACATGATTACCTCAGAAATGGAGATGCCTTCCCAAAAGATGACTTAAGAATAGAATGGATCGCACTTTTGAAGGGGATATTTCACGAACTTCAGGGTTAGTACTATCAAATGACAAAGTGCAACAAAAGAGGGTATAATAAGTTAACAAAGTTAATCGGAAGGTAGTGCACTAATAACATAGGATAAGGATAAAGAGTATCAAACTTCGATCATAAAGGAACGATGTATGGGAAATATTTATGAATATGGACCAGATTTGTCCACATGAAGGAGAAGAAAGGAGAAGGTGTAGTTGTAAGGATTTTATGATAAGAACTAGAAGCAACAGGACACTGGAAGAACTATAACACATAATTATGATGCAAATAAGTAGTTAAGGGAATTGCGGACAAATGAGTTAAACGGATGAAGGGACGAGTCGTGGAAATGAAAGGTGTGGAATGTTAATTGTTAACGGTATAATATAGGCGTAAATCGGAATTGGGAAACCAGAGCAAGCAGAATTTTTAGGGTGTTAAGGAGATAGTTGTGAGGAAGAAGAAGAGAAGAGAGGCTAGGGTTAAAGGAGCGAGGTATAATCGGATATTCCATGAAGGGACTTAAGGAATTCTGTTGTCCCTTTTACCTAGGGAATTACTAGTCATAAAAGGTAAAAGTGGAAACACAATACAGGAGGCACTTATAGCATATCTGAGATGTACGAGCATTTGATGGGGTACCAGACTTCGCCTAGCGGAAAGGAAAACAAGCCAAGCCATGCAATGAAAGGAATTCCAGCATTATAAGAAGCAGAGGTGTTGAAGGATCGTATAAGTCCGTCGACGGTTATCAAAGGTGATTTACATTCAAAAGTTACCGGGATATAAGAACCTCCCTAAAAATGGGGAAGAACAGATTTAATTTTAAAGTAACATATGACCTTTCTAAAATCTCAAAGGGAGAGATGTAATAGCTTGAAGAAGCCAAAGTTCGAGATGTGCTAATATACCAAGAATGTATTAGGAAAAGCGGAAATGAATTGGAAATAGGTATATTATGGGTAGCAAAACAGCAGTGCTACCAGGGATTAGAGAGTATCTCACGATCCGCCAGTGAAACCGAATATAGCACGTAGGATAGTAGAACGATATGAATAATCGTTGTAAGGAATCGCCCAACAACATGGTGTAAGGACAACGAGGGAAAACCAACGAAGAATAAAGGCTAAGAAAATGGTCACCAGTACAAGACAACCAAGGATGAGCATCATCGTGTTGAAGGAGGGTTATGACCGATTGAGGTTTACCTCAGTGCTATGCTTATAAAGTTATATTGCAAGAATTGAGGAGAAGAAATTAACGGAAAAGTTCCAATATGAGTTCGAAGATATTTTGAGCTACGGATTAGTTTGAACTATGATTATTAGTTTATCATAAGTGTAACCCTGCTATGAGGAATGATAATGATGGTGGGGAAACATTGCACATATACGTGTATAATAGATGATTTGAGGTAACGAACCACTGAGAATAGGGATTCATTAGCAAGGAAATGCTATAATAAGTTATTTGAGTGCTACCATAAGTGAAACTGTAATGAGATTGTAAAGGATCAAGGAACCTGACCAATGAGCTACAAGGAGACAATATAGTGCATATACAAGATCAGCGAGTACGAGAAGGGATAGCCAAGATAGCCCCAAGGGAGTAAGCAAAGGAAGGTGCCATAGTCGAGCAAGGGATTTGTCCACTAATAGAGAAATGAAGAGCAAGTAAGAGGCAGTACTTGCAAGTCGGCGAGTAGCCGTAGCCATAGCGAATCAAGACCACCTTGACGGGAATAAAATGTTGATTGACTATTAGTTCAGTTATATAAGAACAGAAGGCTATAAAATTTAAGAAAGAGTTCAATAAAGAGCTAAGGGAGAATGAGAAGAGGTTGACCAACCTATGTTAAAGGTGAGGCGACCGGAGTATAAGAGAAGGGCAGTCGCTTCAAGACATCAGTAAAAACATTGCGGATTTGTAACTATAACATTCGAGGATGAATGTCTTAAGGGGGAAGAATGTTACACCCCATGGTTCTGTACGTTGAAAGTCGTAAATATTGGTTGTTTCAGGAATGGACTTTGAAGTAGCCCTCGTAACCGTAAGTTAAGGTGGAGCTCACATGCTGGGTTTTTATGAAGGAATATGAAAAGTAATATGAGTAGTACATGGGAATTTGAGCAAGTCTTAAGAAGGACCCTTAAGCCGAATATGGGCATAAGCCCTCCATAAGGATTATTTAAGGATACGTTTTCGGATGATCCGACTTGGAGAGGCCAAAACGCCATTATAAGTTTGTAATTTGGACTCACACTAAGGATAAAAGTTGTAGATAATTGAAATAGCTTTTCAACCATAGGTCGTGGGCCCTCGTATGATGTCGGGATCAAACATTATGCACGTTTTCAGATCGGCTGTCAGGGCAGGGAATTAACCCTGCGCGAACTTGCCAGAAGGTGGCGCGAACGCGCAGAGGAGGACCTTGTAACTCAGCGCGAACACGCCACATGGCAGTACGATCGCGTTGAGTAACTTTAAGTCTGTCCAGGCAAACCCTGGACCATTATAAAAAAGGGCTTACCCCTTCTTTCCTCTTCCAAAAACACACCCAAAGCCTATCAAATTTTCTGGAAACTTCCCTAACCTTCACTTATCAAATTTTAAAGCGGATCAAGTAGAATTCCCCGAATTCCGTCCCAGACAGCGTATAGTTGTGGTTGTAGAATCGTATAATGACGGGTTTTGGTTCAAGTTCAAGAAGGGGAGTGAAGATATAGCCATAATATTGGGAATAAGGTATGAATCTCTTATTATTAATGTTAATTTCGATTTATTTACGGAGATAAAGTCGTTAAATAATCGTATAGCGAGTTGGTTAGTTGTGGAAATTGGAAAATGTCATGAGGGATATTTTATGGTATATATTGGTGTTGGAAATGATGTTATTGACGTTGTTGTTGTTGGTTGCTGAATTATAATGTCGGGCTAGGCATATAAAAAGGGGAGATGCTGTCCGATTTTCGGCAGGATATAGAATGGTTTAATATGAAAGCATAGCACAAGTATATAACAATGATTCCAACGATAATGCGAATCCTCTTGAATGTAGATTTATGATCTCAGGCGGATAAGCGTAGGTAATAGGAGGCTGAACTGGTATGTTAAGGCTAGTCCCTTTCTTTCAAAGGCATGATTCATATGTTATGATTTCATAAATGTTTCCATAACCTCCTTGTTTTCAAAAGCTCGAAGTTCATGACTCTTAAAGCTTCTTATGATGTTAAATGAAAAAGGTTCTATGATGATTGTGACGAGGATGATGATTCTCTTCTAGAAACTCCGAAGTTATGATTTGAGAGCATTATGAGATTATTGAGCTATCCTATGAATCCATCGATATTACTTATTGTTGATGGTCTCACCTCATGTTACTCGTTCCTTCGAGGTGAGAAATAATGAAGAAAATGATTCTATTCTCAGTGCTACCTAAGTTCACGATTCTCGAGACTCCTATGACATCGTTGATTTCATCTTACGAGGGTTGATCCTTCAAGGAATGGTATAGTGATAATGATAATGCTAATGATGATGTTGAATTCATTTATGTATTTTTATGTGTATGTATGCATTGTATCCAATTGATCAGCTGGGGATAACACCGCGCCTACATGGCCGGGCAAGATAATACCGTGCTTTTATGGCCGGGCAAGATAACAGCGCCTAAGGAGAAATCCACTTACTTCGGAGCTGCAGTCTATGGGTATTGGTCCTTATGGTTACTTGTATGCTATGTAGAGGCTCATAGACATGTGTGTATAGTAGAGGTTTCATAGCCTTAACAGCTCACATCATTGGATAATACTTTAGTAGCCTTGTCGGCTGGTGATGATGAACATAATTATTGAAGATTATAAAGAGATGTGTCGTTATATTGTGATATATGTCCTTACAGATTATGATATCCATGAGTTATCTTTATGGTCCACCCAAAAATGATTATAAGATGTATGGTTAGAGGTGCTCGGTATGTTAGCTTCGGGTGCCCGTCATGACCCTCTGGTTGGGTCGTGACAACATTTGACCAAGCACAGCACCAACAACAAAACAACTCGTATCACATATTAACTCGAATGGTAGTGACCAATCTGGTGAAATAATAATAGGAGGAAAAGTAAGACTCTCCTTCAATTCATCAAACGCCTTGCAGCATTTCTTATCAAAATCAAACTTAGCCTTGTTTTCAAGAAGCTTGCACGTAGGGTTAGCAATCTTGGAGAAATATTTAATAAAGCGCTGATAGAAACCTACATGCCCCAAAAAGTTTCAGACTCCTTTCAACGAGATGGGTGGAGGAAGCTTTGCAATGACATCTATTTTAGCTTGATCAACCTCAATCCCTTTCTCAAACATTTTGTAATCGAGGACGATCCCTTTTCTTCACCATAAAATAACACTTCTCCCAATTAAGCACAAGATTAGTCTTCTCACATCTCTTCAGCACTCGACCCAAGTGGTCAATACATTCATCAAAAGAATCACCCACAACTGAAAAATCATCCATGAAGACCTCCAAGAAGTCCTCTACCATATTCGAGAAAATAGACATCATACACCGCTGAAACGTAGCTGGTGTATTACAAAGACCAAACGACATCCTACTAAAAGAAAATGTCCCATTAGGACAAGTGAAAGTAGTCTTCTCCTGGTCTTCAAGAGCAATATTAATATGGTTATAGCCATAGTACCCATCTAAGAAGCAATAGCATGACCTTCCCGCCAGCCGATCAAGCATCTAATCAATAAAAGGCATGGGGAAATGATCTTTGCAAGTTGCAGAATTCAACTTCCTATAATCCATACAGAAACGCCACCCCGTAATAGTTCTAGTTGGAATCAATTTGTTCTTAGCAATAGGCACGATCGTGATGCCTCTGTAACGACCCGATTGGTCGTTATAGTGTGAATGACCCTTTTACCCCTGTTGACCCTTCTTGAGGTCACCGGGCGGGTTTTAAAGTGACTTTTGGATGTTTAAGCATTAAAGTGGAATCCGTTTGACCTAAAGTTAACTTTTGAGTAAACGGACCTTTTTTGAAATTCCATCAATTTCGAGAGGTCCGGACAGTCATTTATGACATGGTAGTGTATTCGATTCGATTCCCAATGCACTTGGAAGCATTTTGGATTTTGGGTTGGGAACTTGGCTTTAGGCCATTGGGGGTTGACTTGGTCAAATAGACCTCCATTGGGAAATCTGAGGCACTAGTGAATTCGTAGCGCATTTTTATGTGTGTATGCATGTTTTTTTGGTGTCTGTGGGGCCTCGGGCAATAGTCGGATTTCGGAATGAGATTGGTCAAAATCAAAATATTCTGGTTCTGGTGTAGGCGCTGTAGCGGTGCCTTAACCGCTGTAGCGGACACGCTATAGCGCCTGGGAGACGGCTATAGCAGACTGGGGAACTTTGGTGACTAGCCGCTGTAGCGGGTACCTTGCCTCTATAACGGTATGCTGAATTTTAGTGAAGGTTGCCGTGGCGAGCCTTATGGCAACATAGCACTTGTGCTAAAGTGGCTCCTTAACCGATGTAGCCGTAGTCGGGGCAGAATAATTTCTCTTTTCTCAAGTTAAGTCCCTTAAACCCTATCACTTCTTCTGATCACTCTTGTAAGCACTCTTTGGGGGAATAGAGCTATTTGTGGACTGATTCTTGTTGGAGGTAAGATCTATGACCCTAGCCTTTGTTGTTTGCCTTCCTAGATTCCTATTCCATGATTAGAATCTAGATAGAGAAGACGAGTCTTGTGTTAAAATTCTTGAAATGGGTTTCGACTTCTAAAATAGAAATTGGTGGTTAAATTGACTAGAATAACCATAGAGTTTGATGAATTCCTTGTTATTAAGCTTATTTCTATTATTAATGGCTAATTTGAGGATTGAAGAATTAGGGTTCATACCCAAATTTGGGAGTTTTGCTTTAAATCCGAATTAGGCTTAATCTTGAGTTGTTTTAGCAAATGATTATTGGGTTTGATCAGCTACATCTTGAATTGCATGTTCCATCTCTCAATTTTCCATTTTATCCTTGTGGGCCCGTTTCCCCATTTTCCTTGGGTTAGAATTGACCTAGCTAGAAGTATAGCAATATGGGTGTCATTATTCATTGTGTTTATATAGAATTCGATTATGAATAGACTTTAAGAACTTGGAGGAATTACGGAAAGGCAAGGCCAAGGTGTGACGGTTTGAGGCTGTTGTTCGGCTTTCCAGGTAGGTTACGACTTACCTTTTGTTTAAACTTCGGTTAGCGGATTATATGTATAGTTAGTGATTGTTGAAGAAATCATGTAAACCTTCGGGTATGGAGTTGGGATGGAAAACTTAGGTTGGTATTGTTGTGATTTACGGCTTGTTGCCTTATTGTGTTCCATTGTGTCGTCGCTTATTGTGACTTATTGGCTTGCCGCCACATGATTGATTCTAGAGAGTTGATGCTTAGTGATTACTTGGGTGTTGGAAAGCATATTTATCATGAATGAGGTTGTTGGGAAGGAAGCAAGAATTATGACATTGTTATTGTGAGTAAGATTTGTGTCCATGTGTGGCACCGTTGATTATATATTCTTGTTGGCATTTTTATCATGCATTCACTCATTCACATATATAATGTTGCGTTCCGCAACACTGATTATTGGATCGGGATGTGCGTTCCGCAGCAAGTACATGGACTTAGCGGTCCCCCATGGGTCGTGACTATCGAGGCAACGAGATATTCCGCTCGAAGCGTGTGTATCATTGCATTCATCTCATTCTTATTATTGGTATGTTTGGTACTTGCTGATTGATTCTTGGTGATACTTGCACTTGATAGTAGTTCTTGAGATATGGATCAGGATTATAGCAGACTTGAGGTGTTTGACTAGACTTGGTGGTTTGGTACTGATTATCGGTAATTGGATTGTGTTGAGTTTATTCTGATTGTGAGCATGCCTACATTTTCAGTCTCTTTCCATTATATATGATTTTCTAACTGTTCTCGACCTATGATGCCTACTCAGTACGTGTTGTTGTACTGATTCTACTATATTCCTTCTGAGTGCAGAGTTTGTGATCAGATCGACTTCTGCGCCCCGTGACCGAGTCCCGAGGCCTTCTAATGAGTATTCTAGGGTGAGCATTGGATGGATTCGCTGCCCGGATGCCTCTTCTTAGTTACTTGTCTTATTTGCTATTCTGAGACAGTATTCCATTATCAGACATGTATTCATATTCAGATTTAAGTATTTGTAGTAGTGGCTCTTGTACGGCCTTATACAGTGTAACGACCCGGTCGGTCATTTTGAGAACCGGTGCTCTAGTTTGGGTGTCGTCTATTCCAGAAGCTCTGTTATAATTATTGTGACTTGCTAGCCAAATTTGAAGTCAAACGAATATCATTTGGTTCACTTCGAGAGAAGGTTTCACTTTGGAAATTTCGACATTCAATTATTTGGATAAATTGTTTACTTTGGGAAAATGTGCTCTGATTTTCAATTTGAAGATTCCGTTAGATTTGAAATATTAGTTATGATCTGTGTAAATTGACGGGGCTAATTTTAGAGTTCGTCTGGTTAGTTTTTGACAATTAAGTCGGTTAATGTTTAATATGCCTATTTATAGTGAAAAGCTGGTCACGGGAAGAAATTAGACCTGGATCCATATCATAATTTCAGAACTGTAGCAACAAGAATCGTCGCGTTTCGCCATCGTATGAGGTAGATGTGGGCATTTTACTAAACATTTGTTGTGCAGAATTTTCTGGTGTGTTTTGCTAAAAATTACGAAATTGCCACTGAGAGCGTCCTTTAAATTTCTGAGTTCTTCCAAAAATTTAACCAACCATGTCTCACTCATTTTAAGGTCAAATGAGGTGATTCAAAAGCCTAACTTGAGTGAAATTTCACACGGAATCTATTGGAATTATCAAAAGCGAGTTTTGGAACCATTATATCACCAGAAATGGGTCAGACAGCTGGGTGTTTTCGTTCTTATTATTTGCTTGGGGTTTCTCACAATCTTAGAAGCTCGATCTTGGGAGACGTGAAGGGACGCTTTCAAGAATTATCATTTGGGTAAGATTCCAAACACCTTTTTATGATTATTCCATCGTTTAGTAGGATTATTTTTTCATGCTAAGATTCTTGAATTAAGGGAGGTAAATTGGGGATGTGCAACCCTAGGCTTGAACGTGGCTTTTCTTCAATTAAACATGAATTAGTGGATGGATTTCACTCATTTTTGGTATATAGGCTCCATAAGTAATGGGTAACTGATTTTGAACTAAATTTCCTATTTTGCCCTTTGTCGCTCGGATTCTTATTTTTGGAGACTTTTTGGGTTCGGATTTAAAGTATGTCAACATGGGTACCATTGGATTCGTATGACTTCCTAGATTAATAATTTGACCTTATTGAACCTGATTTTCTGATGAAATGACCATTTTCCCTCTTAATGTTGGGTAATGGGTTTTTGAAATAACTTTTTTATCCGAAATTCTTCTAAGACTATTACGGGTATCCTTCGAATTCCCTCATTTTCCCCACTCCATGAGTTAGGGTTTGGGACTTGATTAGGATTATGGTTACTTGGGTATTTTCTTCTTGATTCTAAATTCATATCCGGATATGATTAGACTTTCATTGTCACGAGGCACAAAGGAAGGGCAAGACCAAGGTTTGACTATTGGAGATTTATTGTTCGGCTTTCCAGGTAGGTTACGGTTTACCATATGGTGAGACTTCGTTTAGCGAAGCATATATTTAGACGATATTGTCGGACAAAGCATGTAAACCTTCAGGTATGAAGTTAGGTTAAATATTTTCCTAGGTTGGGCCCTATTGTGTGATATTGGGGTTAGCCACCCCGTTGTGTTGTGACTTATCTTATTTTATTGTTGGTGGCTTGATGACATGTGGAGATAGTAGATATTGGAGACTATTGATATATCTTGACCATGATATTGTAGTATCTTACTTGTTGATGTTTGATACGAGGATAGTGTTCTTTAATGGCTTATTGTGTAGCTTTTTCATGATATGTACTTGTGATATTGATTTTATTATTGACATTGAACTCATACATTGCACGCATTTTCTTCCTTCATGATATACTGTTGATAAAATGATACTTAAGGAAACATTGTTATGAGTTGGGCTCAGTTGGATGAGTGTGATATGAGGACCGGTGTCTGATGGTTGTCCCGGAATCGAGGATGTGCGTAGCGATTGCTGAGGTTTTTGCCGAAATCATGAGGTAGCGGTTGCCGAGGTTATTGCCGGAAACGTGAGGTACATGGACTTCGCGGGTCCCCCATGGGTTGTGCTACCGAGATGTGATGTTCCATCATCAGAGTACATGTGTACACAGTATATGCATTGCATTCACATTTCATACATTATTGCATTGCATTGCACTATGGCTTCTATTGTGATATTCATGTGATGTATTTATGATATACAGATTCGGACTAAGTATTTTGAGACTTGGCACATTTGGCTTTAGATGCTAAACATAAATGATGACGTGTACTTGGATTCTAGCTCATGTTTGACTTATACCTTGTTGATTTACCTGTTTATCTTACCTTATTGCCTTGATATGTGTTAGCTAAACTTAGTCAGCCTATGATGCCTACCAGTACTTGTTGTTTGTGCTGACCTGCACTTACTGCATTCTTTTATGAATGAAGAGTTCCGGGTAGGATCGACCTCTGCTTCTCGTGGCTGATAGTGATACGAGAGTTGCTATTTAGAGTCTTACAGCATGAGCACGAGGACGTCCGCCGCCTTGGAGATTCTTCTTTTACTTATGTCTTACTTGATATTCCGAGACATATTCAGACTTTTGATGTATTATTGTTATTTCCAGACTTGTAGATTCTAGTTAGATGCTCTTTATGATTAGACAGTTTCTGGGGTGGTTTTGATGTATTTTCGCATTACTTATCTATTATTATGTCAGACTTACGTATTTCATCTCTTCTGCTTGTTTATTTATTTATTCATGATTTTACGATTGTTGGGATAAGGGTTCACACATACCAAGGTGGGAAAGGTAGGTGCCCGTGCGACTTAGTTAAATTGGATCGTGACAAACAGTTTCCTTTGGATTGATGTATTATTATCTATGTTTGAGACTTATATTCGGTTGCCTTGATTAATTTATTGTGTTGAATGAATGAATTAGGAAAGGGTTCGCCTATCGAGGTGGGAAATGGTAGGTGCCGGCACGATCCCCCAAGTTGGGGTGTGACAGCCTCCCTTCTTTGGAACACATTGTACCGGGGTCACCCATTTATTATCTGCAATAGGATAAACAACTCCAGCATCTAACCATTTGATAATCTCTTTCTTGACCATCTCTTGCATGGGTGGATTCAATCTCCTCCGATGTTCAACACTTGGTGTGCTATCCTCCTTGAGCTGAATTTTGTGCTCACAAATACCAACAGAAATCGGACGAATATCAGTAATGGTCCACCCAATCGAACATCTATACTCTCTCAGAATCTCTAACAACCTCTTCGTCTGCTCATCATTCAACAATGCAAACACAATCACTAGCAAAGTAATATCCGAACCCAGAAATTCATACCTCAGATATGAAGGAAGCTGCTTAAGCTCAAGCTTAGGAAGATCTACAATAGATGTCTTTGCTGGACGAGTCTTTCTGTTTTCAAGATAAAGGTCGAGCTTCATTGGTTGGTAAGAATAAGAACCTAACCCCACAAGAGAATTAACAGTCTCCACATAACCTTCCATATCATTAGCATCGAAGTTCACCAAAATGATTGACAGAGCCTCACCCAAACATTCTTCTTCCATTTTAAATTCAACAGCCTCTTCTATCACATCAATGGCATCAATAACCGAAATGCTTTCGTAAGTACTCGGTAGCTTCATTCCCTTGATAGCTTGAAAACTCACCTCTTCATTATTATCACGGAACTTGATCTCATTTTTCTCTGAATCCATAAGGGCCCTTCCCGTGGCAAGGAAAGGTCCCCCCAGAATGATAGGAATATCTCGATCAATAACACAATCAAGAATTACGAAATTGTTATACCTCTCATTTTCATGGTAGGAAAAACTTACGGCTTCCTAGTCAAGTATGCCTCGAAATGGAAATTTGTACCCGAGTATTGAGATGCTAAGTATTTTACCCCAAGTATGAAGGTACTAGCAGGTATTCCAGGAATATTACAAGACTAGAAGTTGAACGGATTGAACCGATGCAGGCTAAGCAGATTCAGGGAAATCTACGGACACTAGACATTATCGATGGACCATCAACCATGCCGACGGGCCACCAATGTGAACCATCGCTATGTTCTGAGAATTCTAATCTGCATAAAGCGATCGACTAGACATGTCGATGGGCCATCGATCGCCGCCGTCAATAAGGCTCTGCAACTTCTGATCTGCAGAAGCAGGTCGACGGACCGTCGACATATCGACGTGACCGTCAACCCACTCGTCGAACTACTTATCTAGAACATTCCAGTTCCAACTATAAATAGACGAGTTGAGCTCCAAATTTTTAGATTTGAGTCTCTCTCTAAGTCCTGAAAGTTCTAGAAATATTCTCTCATTATACCATCATATATGTAAGAGAAATCAAGGAGTAAACACCAAGAAATTATGGAGTCAAGTGTAAGAGTACTCTCTGGGGTTTGTGGAAACCAAGAATCTTTTGGTGTTGAAATAGGGTTTTCTCCAAGTGAAGTAATTCCATTCAAAGTCCATTCCTACATCATCAAAGGTAAGCTTTATGTTCAATTCATGTTATTAAGAGTATTGAGAGGTCAAAAGACTTGGATTACGGAAGGGAGGAGAATATGGAGTTTAAATATGAAAATAGTAGGATTCGTGAATCATGACTTGACTTGAATCATAATTTTTGTTATGTAATGAGAATAATCTTGCTACAAACAATATTAAAGATATTGTAGAAGCATTGTATGAGGGTGGATACAGTATGGTGCCATAGTTAGGGTTATGAAGGATTTTGATAGGGAACGTTGAGGATTTAATAATGTCTAGCTTGATGAAGTTATTGATTAAGATATTATAGGTGTTGTTATTGATGTTTGGGAGTTGTTTATTATGTGGAAGAAGTCATCGAAATAAAGGAGATGCTACGCAATTTTCGTTAGCTCTTAGATTGTTAATTGAGATCGAAAGCATGTTTCCGGTTATCTAACCATAGTATGAATTCTCTTGAATGTAGAATTGTGAGTATTGGAGAGGAGCACTTAGTCGGTAAAGCTAGAGTGACGTAAAGGTTGTAAGGATAGCCCTTCTTTCAAAGGCATGATTCTTATATATTGTGATTTCTTTTCGATAATTCCCATGACCTTCTTACATTCCAAAAGATGAAAGCTAAAGAGTATTAACAGTTTCATACGAGCTAGAGATGAGATATGTTCCATGATAATGGTATGATGCTAGTGATCTTGACATGATTCCTTGATGCTATCCATTGTTGATACCCTCACCTTATAATGACGATCATGACCAATCCATAATGGAATCGGGGGTTCTTGACCTTACGTAACCCCGATAAAGTTGTAGCTTTTACTTGAGTTCTTATGCATGTCTTATGATAAGTGTACAATAATGAGATTACGCCATGCCTATGTGGCCAGACATGACACCGCTAAGGCGGGCAGCTTATGATTACACCGTGCCTATGTGGCCGGACATGACACCACTAGTGGGTGGCGTGACATGATTACCCCGGACGCGGGTTAATGATGTTATTGATTCGGACGGTTTATGTATGTGTGTGTGATATGTTATAAAGGTAAAAAGTAAGCGTGCATGATTCCGCCTTAAAAGGCAAGAAGTTACAGCTATTTTCTCTTCTTATGCTTTTGATATTCCTTTATTATGTTACCATGTATGCCTTACATACGCAGTACATTGTTCATACTGACGCCTTTTTCGTTTGGACGTTGTGTTCATGCCCACAGGTAGACAGGGGGATGGTCCAGATCCTTAGGAGCAGATCAGCTTGCACAGGAGCACTTCCCTACTCCGGAGGTGCAGTGTTTGATATATTATTTTGTGTACATAATCGGGCATGACGGGGTCCTGTCCCGCCCTTATGTCTCAGTATTCTAGTAGAGGCTCGTAGATAAGGATGTGTGAGTAGTAGTTGTCTCATGGATACATCATTGTATATTTTTGTATATCATTTTTGCAGCCGTGAGGGTTTATGTATATGTCACGACCCGACTGGGGGCCATGACGGGTACCCGGGGCTAACCACCGAGCACCGCTTGTGCCATTACCCATCGTACACATCAAGCGTTCATTCGTTAATCGAATACTCAAATAATAGGAAAACCATTTTTTTTTTCACTTTGAACATAATTACCTTTATATACATAAGCCCTTCGGCTATCAAAAGAATATACATACAATAAGGATATCGTGAGACCATGCTACCCACACATACGTATCGACGAGCCTCTACTAGAGTACTAGACATATAGACGGGACAGGACCCCGTCATGCCCAAAACATATATGTACACAGAACAGTACATTAATGGCACCTCCGGAATAATGGAGTGCTCTCACAAGTCTGCTTATCGGCTTCTATAAATCTGGGTTGCCTCTTTGTCTACCTGTGGGCATGAACACAGCGTCCAAAGAAAACGGACGTCAGTACGAATATTATACTGAGTATGTAAGGCATGAATGAAATGAACATAATAGAGAAATCATAAGACATAAGATGAAGATATAACCTGCGTAACTTTTAAAGGTGGATACCTTTCATGCCTATATCATATATAATCATATTACCTGTATCATCATAGAGAATACATCATCGTATCATACATATATCATAGTACCGTATCTGCTCATACACATTAAACATTATCCGTATTCGGCCACGTAGTGGCTCGACAATATCACATACATATCTTCCGGGCTTTTCATACATCTGAATACATAGTAGTATCATACCCGACCATATAGGTTCGGTGTCTTACGTACCCAGCTATAATAAAGCTTGGTGTTATGCGTGCCTGGCCCTACCAAGGCTCAGTGTTATCCGTACCCGGCCCTACCAAGGCTCAGTGGTATCCGTACCCAACTGCAGTGGTGCGCGCGCATTATATATATATATATATATATATATTCTACCCGGCCATATAAGCTCGGGGTTTCATAATAGCCATACATAGGCACATATACATAAAAGCACATATACATAAAAGCCCATAAACATCTTTAGCGTCATCACTATTATCATCGTCATCATTATCGTCATCACCATTATCATCGTCATCGTTATCATTATCACTGTGAAAATCTTTTATCATCACATACATCTCATAAGCTTATCATAACTTTTCATAGAGCATGCATTTGAATTTAAAGACAATCTATGAAAATCATATCATATTCGTAGTATGAATCTTCGTAAAAATATCGTATGATGGACTTTATAATCTCTACACTTAGGCTTATCATTACTATCATCGTATCTATGGCATATCTCTTACCTTTATCGCATATGAAATCCTCTATGAACATAGACTCGTAATTGTTTGGAACATGTACATTAGAGCTTATAGACAATCTATAACAATATCGAGGTGACATAAGGTCGAGAACCCCCGATTACATTATGGAGTGATCATATTCATCATGTCTCACCTTGAAGGAACTAACATTTTAAGGTGAGTGTACACCATGAACAACATCAAGGGATCGTAAATAGGATAATTAACTTCGTAGACATCATATCTTGCTTTAGAATCTCTAGGCTTAAAATTATCATCATTATTATCGTATTCATAACATACTTCTCATCTTTATCTCATAAGAAGCTCTTTGTAATCGTAGACTCAAAATTTCCGATATGTAGGAAAATCATGGAAAGATGGAAGGATTCATGCTATAGGATTCATGCCTTAGAAAGAAGGGACTAACCTTACATACCTCTTTCGTTTAACAATTCCATCGCTAGATTGTTCTCCTTCAATGCTCACGTTTCTACCTTCAAGAGAATTCACATTAACATTAGCTAATCGATTATATGAACATGCTTACTAATGCTAGGGAAAATTGGGCAGCATTTCCTTTATTTATATAACTTTCCTCATATCACATATCAATTCCCAAACATCCATAACAACATCCACAATATTATAAGCAACAATCAGCATTCATCTACGTTATCCACATTTCACAATTGCACTTCAATTCCTCCATAATCATGGTCATAGTTCACTATTACGTTCTCCCACATATAATGCTTACCCCATGTTCTAAATGTCATTCATAACATACTTATAATCACAACATATCAATATTCATGATTTATTCCAAACTACTACTCAAAATCTCATTATTCTTCTCTTTGTGACCCATTTTCTATATCCTTCTACAATCCAAGTGTTTCAACTTCTCAATACCTTAAACAACATGGAAATACCATAAAACTTACCTTAGATGGTGTAAGAATAAGCCTTGAGTGGAAATACTTCTCTTGCACCAAAACCCTCGTTCACTTCCATTGGAATTCCTTGGCTTGGATAAACTTTAATGAGTTTCATACACTTGCTTCTCTTGGATTTATGATATGAACCTTTGATTTGTCTTGAATTTGTGTTGATGAAATATTTAGAACCCTCTAGAATTCTTGAGAGAGATGAAGAAGTGGAAAGAATAAGAAAATAAAAGGGGAAACATGTATTTATACTTGCAACTTAATCAGCCCGTCGGGCATTTAAGGACCACTTATACGGTCCGTATAAGTGTCTGTGGTTCACCACCATGGAAACAATTCTTCCTGTTGGGTTATACGGACCGTATATGGTCGTGTAACTCACAACTTTTTCCGGAGTTGTCCTCGTCGTTTCGTCTGATCTCCAATCATTACAAAACCTTCTTAGAACTTGTTTAATACTTCATTAACAATCTAAGGGACATTATAACTCTTCTCCAAAACATCATTAAGCCATTATTAATTCTATACTCGTAAATCTTGCTCGACACACAACATATACCTTGCTTTCCTTAACAACTTCCGTCTCCTACTTCACATGTCTTTGAATCTCATTTAGAATCATTAAACGTCATTCCTTACTTATTGAAATACCGCATACTTCATGCTCTTTGTTAGTCTATTCACTGTGCATCAACGGAAAAACAATTGAGGTGTAACAGTATATATGTATGAGTTGCTTTGGAGATTGTGAATGTTCAGATTGGGTATGATAATTAGCTTAATGAGTGGTGCTCAGTAGTCAGCCCCGGGTACCCGTCATGGCCCCTTGTCGGGTCGTGACAAAAACTTCCGACAGAAGGAATTCGCCAACCCGAACAAGCACATCATCAACAACCCAATTGGCCTCTTTATAGATCTATCAGCCATATGTAGTCGCATAGTGGTAGGTCTAGACATTCCCAACCTCAATTTATTATGGATAGCAAGTGGCATGAGGTTAATGCTTGCCCCATTATCACATAAAGCACAAGCAAAATCATGGTGACCAACAAAACATGGAATAGTAAAGGCCCCTGGATCCTCTTTCTTCTGAACACTAGTTACAGATATGATAGAGCTAACACAATGAGTCAGACTCACAGAGTCATGCTTGATCGGTCTCTTCATTGTCAACAACTCCTTCAAATATTTTACAAAACCCGACATCTCTTTCTAAGTTGGAGAGCATGCTTGAGAAGGTGCTAGCCAAACAAGACAAAATAGATAGAACATTGAAGGGGCTGACTAAACTATTGGATCTCACTCTGCTTCCATTTAGAAGCTCAAGTCGCAGATGTGAGATATTTCCAAAGAACAACACCCTCCACAGAAGGGAGGACTTTCTAGTGACACTAATCTAAATTCGAAGAGTGGTGGAGTTAATTCTTATGAAAGGTGTGCTGCTATTAGCACTCGGTGTGTGAAACTAATTCAAAGTGCAGAGAAGAAGGTGATTAATCTCGAGCCAGTTGCTAAAGAAGAAGAGGCACAATCTGATGTGCCAACAATTGTTGATGAGGTCTAGACAGAGGTTCCTATTATTAAGCAGGCTGCTGATATTACGAAAAGTTCTAAAAAGCATGAAGGCAGTAGTGACACTAGCAAAGCAGCAGTTAAAGGGGCTCTTCGCTCTTTGACCCAACTATTTAAATATACACCTCCCTTTCCACAGAGGCTGGTGAAGAAGACTGAGGATGCTAAGTGTCAGAGGTTCTATGATCAAGGTAAGAGATATGCCATAGATACGATGATGGTAATGATAAGCCTAAGTGTAGAGATTATAAAGTCCATCATACGATATTATGGTCCGTATAAAATTCCACGGTCCGTGTAAGGTGGTCGTGTAACTCACAGCTTTTTCCGGAGTTGTCCTCGTCGTTTCGTCTGATCTCCAATCATTACACAACCTTCTTAGCACTTGTTTAATACTTCATTAACAATCTAAGGGACATTATAACTCTTCTCCAAAACATCATTAAGCCATTATTAATTCTATACTCGTAAATCTTGCTCGACACACAACATATACCTTGCTTTCCTTAACAACTTCCGTCTCCTACTTCACATGTCTTTGAATCTCATTTAGAATCATTAAACGTCATACCTTACTTATTGAAATACCGCATACTTCATGCTCTCTGTTAGTCTATTCACTAAGCATCAACGGAAAAAACAATTGAGGTGTAACAGTATATATGTATGTGTTGCTTTGGAGATTGTGCATGTTCAGATTGGGTATGATAATTAGCTTAATGAGTGGTGCTCGGTAGTCAGCCCCGGGTACCCGTCATGGCCCCTTGTCGGGTAGTGACAAAAACTTCCGACAGAAGGAATTCGCCAACCCGAACAAGCACATCATCAACAACCCCAACTGGCCTCTTTATAGATCTATTAGCCATCTGTAGTCACATAGTGGTAGGTCTAGACATTCCCAACCTCAATTTCTTATGGATAGCAAGTGGCATGAGGTTAATGCTTGCCCCATTATCACATAAAGCACAAGCAAAATCATGGTGACCAACAAAACATGGAATAGTAAAGGCCCCTGGATCCTCTTTCTTCTGAACACTGGTTATAGATATGATAGAGCTAACACGATGATTCAGACTCACAGAATCATGTTTGATCGGTCTCTTCTTTGTCAACAACTCCTTCAAATATTTTGCAAAACCCGACATCTTTTTCTAAGTTGGAGAGCATGCTTGATAAGGTGCTAGCCAAACAAGACAAAATAGATAGAACATTGAAGGGGCTGACTGAAACTATGGGATCTCACACTGCTTCCATTTAGAAGCTCAAGTCGCAGATGTGAGATATTTCCAAAGAACAACACCCTCCACAGAAGGGAGGACTTTCTAGTGACACTAATCTAAATTCGAAGAGTGGTGGAGTTAATTCTTATGAAAGGTGTGCTGCTATTAGCCCTCGGAGTGCGAAACTACTTCAAAGTGCAGAGAAGAAGGTGATTAATCTCGAACCAGTCGTTAAAGAAGAAGAGGCACAATCTGATGTGCCAACAATTGTTGATGAGGTCTAGACTGAGGTTCCTATTGTTAAGCCGGCTGCTGATATTTCGAAAAGTTCTAAAAAGCATGAAGGCAGCAGTGACACTAGCAAAGCAGCAGTTTAAGGGGCTCTTCGCTCTTTGACCTAACTATTTAAATCTACACCTCCCTTTCCACAGAGGCTGGTGAAGAAGACTGAGGATGCTAAGTGTCAGAGGTTCTATGATCAAGGTAAGAGATATGCCATAGATACGATGATGGTAATGATAAGCCTAAGTGTAGAGATTATAAAGTCCATCATACGATATTATGGTCCGTATAAAATTCCACGGTCCGTGTAAGGTGGTCGTGTAACTCACAGCTTTTTCCGGAGTTGTCCTCGTCGTTTCGTCTGATCTCCAATCATTACACAACCTTCTTAGCACTTGTTTAATACTTTATTAACAATCTAAGGGACATTATAACTCTTCTCCAAAATATTATTAAGCCATTATTAATTCTATACTCGTAAATCTTGCTCGACACACAACATATACCTTGCTTTCCTTAACAACTTCCGTCTCCTACTTCACATGTCTTTGAATCTCATTTAGAATCATTAAACGTCATTCCTTACTTATTGAAATACCGCATACTTCATGCTCTTTGTTAGTTTATTCACTAAGCATCAACGGAAAAACAAATTGAGGTGTAACAGTATATATGTATGTGTTGCTTTTGAGATTGTGCATGTTCAGATTGGGTATTATAATTAGCTTAATGAGTGGTGCTCGGTAGTCAGCCCTGGGTACCCGTCATGGCCCCTTGTCGGGTCGTGACAAAAACTTCCGACAGAAGGAATTCGCCAACCCGAACAAGCACATCATCAACAACCCCAACTGTTCTCTTTATAGATCTATCAGCCATCTGTAGTCGCATAGTGGTAGGTCTA
Source organism: Lycium barbarum (assembly GCF_019175385.1). Lineage (NCBI taxonomy): Eukaryota > Viridiplantae > Streptophyta > Magnoliopsida > Solanales > Solanaceae > Lycium > Lycium barbarum. Next base: position 96,464,245 of record NC_083347.1, on the reverse strand, counting down.
GACATTCCCAACCTCAATTTCTTATGGATAGCAAGTGGCATGAGGTTAATGCTTGCCACATTATCACATAAAGCACAAGCAAAATCATGGTGACGAACAAAACATGGAATAGTAAAGGCCCCTGGATCCTCTTTCTTCTGAACACTGGTTGTAGATATGATAGAGCTAACATGATGAGTCAGACTCACAGAGTCATGCTTGATCGGTCTCTTCTTTGTCAACAACTCCTTCAAATATTTTGAAAAACCCGACATCTCTTTCTAAGTTGAAGAGCATGCTTGAGAAGGTGCTATCCAAACAAGACAAAATAGATAGAACATTTAAGGGGCTGACTAAAACTATGGGATCTCACACTGCTTCCATTTAGAAGCTCAAGTCGCAGATGTGAGATATTTCCAAAGAACAACACCCTCCACAGAAGGGAGGACTTTCTAGTGACACTAATCTAAATTCAAAGAGTGGATGAGTTAATTCTTATGAAACGTGTGCTGCTATTAGCACTCGGAGTGTGAAACTACTTCAAAGTGCAGAGAAGAAGGTGATTAATCTCGAGCCAGTTGCTAAAGAAGAAAAGGCACAATCTGATGTGCCAACAATTGTTGATGAGGTCTAGACAGAGGTTCCTATTGTTAAGCAGGCTGCTGATATTTCGAAAAGTTCTAAAAAGCATGAAGGCAGTAGTGACACTATCACAGCAACAGTTAAAGGGGCTCTTCGCTCTTTGACCCAACTATTTAAATCTACACCTCCCTTTCCACAGAGGCTGGTGATGAAGTCTGAGGATGCTAAGTGTCAGAGGTTCTATGATCAAGGTAAGAGATATGCCATAGATACGATGATGGTAATGATAAGCCTAAGTGTAGAGATTATAAAGTCCATCATACGATAGTATGGTCCGTATAAAATTCCACGGTCCGTGTAAGGTGGTCGTGTAACTCACAACTTTTTCCGGAGTTGTCCTCGTCGTTTCGTCTGATCTCCAATCATTACACAACCTTCTTAGCACTTGTTTAATACTTCATTAACAATCTAAGGGACATTATAACTCTTCTCCAAAATATCATTAAGCCATTATTAATTCTATACTCGTAAATCTTGCTCGACACACAACATATACCTTGCTTTCCTTAACAACTTCCGTCTCCTACTTCACATGTCTTTGAATCTCATTTAGAATCATTAAACGTCATTCCTTACTTATTGAAATACCGCATACTTCATGCTCTTTGTTATTCTATTCACTAAGCATCAACGGAAAACAAATTTGAGGTGTAACAGTATATATGTATGTGTTGCTTTGGAGATTGTGCATGTTCAGATTGGGTATGATAATTAGCTTAATGAGTGGTGCTCGGTAGTCAGCCCCGGGTACCCGTCATGGCCCCTTGTCGGGTCGTGACAAAAACTTCCGACAGAAGGAATTCGCCAACCCGAACAAGCACATCATCAACAACCCCAACTGTTCTCTTTATAGATCTATCAGCCATCTGTAGTCGCATAGTGGTAGGTCTAGACATTCCCAACCTCAATTTCTTATGGATAACAAGTGGCATGAGGTTAATGCTTGCCCCATTATCACATAAAGCACAAGCAAAATCATGGTGACCAACAAAACATGGAATAGTAAAGGCCCCTGGATCCTCTTTCTTCTGAACACTGGTTGTAGATATGATAGAGCTAACACGATGAGTCAGACTCACAGAGTCATGCTTGATCGGTCTCTTCTTTGTCAACAACTCCTTCAAATATTTTGAAAAACCCGACATCTCTTTCTAAGTTGAAGAGCATGCTTGAGAAGGTGCTATCCAAACAAGACAAAATAGATAGAACATTGAAGGGGCTGACTAAAACTATGGGATCTCACACTGCTTCCATTTAGAAGCTCAAGTCGCAGATGTGAGATATTTCCAAAGAACAACACCCTCCACAGAAGGGAGGACTTTCTAGTGACACTAATCTAAATTCAAAGAGTGGATGAGTTAATTCTTATGAAACGTGTGCTGCTATTAGCACTCGGAGTGTGAAACTACTTCAAAGTGCAGAGACGAAGGTGATTAATCTCGAGCCAGTTGCTAAAGAAGCCAGTTGCCAGTGATTAACCTCTGACACTTAGCATCCTTAGTCTTCTTCACCAGCCTCTGTGGAAAGGGAGGTGTAGATTTAAATAGTTGGGTCAAAGAGCGAAGAGCCCCTTTAACTGTTGCTTTGCTAGTGTCACTACTGCCTTCATGCTTTTTAGAACTTTTCGAAATAGCAGCAGCCTGCTTAACAATAGGAACCTCTGTCTAGACCTCATCAGCAATTGTTGGCACATCAGATTGTGCCTCTTCTTCTTTAGCAACTGGCTCGAGATTAATCACCTTCTTCTCTGCACTTTGAAGTAGTTTCGCACTCCAAGTGCTAATAGCAGCACACCTTTCATAAGAATTAACTCCACCACTCTTCGAATTTAGATTAGTGTCACTAGAAAGTCCTCCCTTCTTTGGAGGGTGTCGTTCTTTGGAAATATCTCACATCTGCGACTTGAGCTTCTAAATGGAAGCAGTGTGAGATCCCATAGTTTCAGTCAGCCCCTTCAATGTTCTATCTATTTTGTCTTGTTTGGCTAGCACCTTCTCAAGCATGCTCTCCAACTTAGAATTCCCTTGCTCAATCGACTGACCCTTTGGTGGAATATAGGGATTTGAACTCTTATTTTCAAAATTATTATTGTTTTTTTAGTTCCTTTGGTTCGATTTACCATAGTTGTTGTTATAATTTCCTTATCACTGTTGAGTTCTCCATTAAGTCTGATGCTGATTTTGATAGCCTTCTTAGTAGTTCTGGTGATTGGATTTACACCAACGGAAACCATAAACTACCTTTAGTTTATTAACATAGTTAGCATCTTCATACTGCATAGGAGGCCCCTCTTAATATGGACCCTCTTGAACTTGGTACATTCCCTTGGGCATTCCCGGAACTTCTTCAAAGCCTCGAGTCGATCAAGGGCATTTCACTCCTAGCCTAGAAGGGAAGGGCTTGTTTGCAACTAGCAGTAGCTGGCAACGGTCGCGAGGCCAGAGTGGGCTCTTTTTTTAATGTATTAAAGAGGGCCTCTCTAACCAGTGAAAAGTGGTGGGTGTCCAGTAACAGCCATTCCTGGCTCGGCTAGGGGCCTTTTCTTGCTCTTTAGCGCTGTTTTTTTTATTGCAGCTAGGGCGCCCACCCGCCATGAAGGTCACTTAAAGTAACCTACTCGAGATTCTCCTTTTGTATTGTACCGCCTCTTGAACTTGGTACATTCTCTTGGGCATTCCGGGAACTTCTTCAACAACATTAACTTTCTTCATTTCCCTTTCATCAAGTCTTTTTGTCAGCAAAGAAATACTAGTTGCTATCTAAGCTAGAGTCTACTGAGTCTCTTGATTCTCCTTCACAATATTATGGATCATTGGAGCTCCATAGGCTAAACTATTAGTACCACCTGAATGGCATGCTTGATTGTGAGTAGTAAGCTTATCAAGCAATTGAGTGATTTAGGCATATGTCTTGTCCATAAAACACCTATCAGCTGCATTGTTCGCCACTGCTTGTGTCAATGGATCTATCCCTCTATATAACTTCTCCATCAATATATGTTCTGGAAAATAATGATTTGGAGACTTCTGCAAATATTCCTTGAATCTCTCCCAAGCTTCAAATAGTTGTTCCCCCGGAAGCTGTTTGAAATCATATATCTTGTCACGAATTTCAGTTGTTTTCCTTGGCAGAAACCACTTCTTGAGAATAACAGCAACTAGCTCTCCCCACGTATGAATAGTGTTGTGGGGCAGCTTCTCAAACCAAACTCTTGCTTCACCGACTAAAGAATATTTGAAAACTCTTAGCTGAATAGCTTCATCTGGAATAGCATTCTGCATATGTTGGGCACACACACCCACAAAATTCTTCAAATGTTGATGAGGATCTTCATCGGTAGAGTTTCAAAAATATCCCTCAAGTTTGAGCAGTTGGTAGATAGTGGAGTCAATCTTGCAGTTTGCAACATTCGCCCTAGGTGGAACAATAACAGATGCATATTCCACCTTGTCTAGCATATCCACAAAGACATTCTCAACCTCCACTTCCACTAGTGGGTCTTGCGCTTGTAAACCCCTATTACCACCTACTCCACGTCCTCTTATGTTGTTCATGATCACCTGGTTCATTGTAAACAGCAAATAAGGTGTGATGGAATAGAAAAAGACTTTAGGCAAAGCGAAAACTATTTAGTAATATCAAAACCGTATTCCCCGGCAAAGGCGCAAAAATTTGATACGCTCAAATTACACCTATTAAATGGCGTAAAGCGAACGATGTCTAATATAGTAACCCAACTAGGTTGGGTCGAATCCCATAGGGAATATGGTGTGAAAAGGTTACTAAAGTTGTAGAGTACTTTCTTGTGGTCTAGTTTCATATTCCATTGAGTTTGTAGAAGATTGGTTGTTTACTTACTAATTGCTTTTGGTTGTAATAAATGTATAAAATAAAGCCAAAACTGTGTCCCCTTTGGATGATGCGTAATGCTTTGGGTCTTAATATGATATATTTCTAATGGACTGTTGTATGAATGCACATAATCTCTACTTGACTCCCTAATATTTCTCAATAGTTAGAAAGTATTTCTCTTTATGATTTTCCCAAATATAAAAGAGTGTATATGAATAACGATTAATATGTGTCAAGTAAACTCATCCTAAGTGGATTTATTAAATGAGGGTTAACGCCCCGAGGTTTTGTTATTTATCCCTACCAAGCCCTACTCACTTTCCAAGTAACGGAAAGTTTATGGCTTAAATTAATGTTTACAACCATCAATTATGAATGAAGAACGAAGAATAAATAAACCCTAACAATCTGTTATGCATATATCAATAGTAAAAGCCGATTCACATAACACCCATCCTTGGGTTCACAACCTAAGTAGAGCAATTAGCTACTCATGGTATTAATTGCAAAATAAAGGTTAGTAGAAGTCATTGATGCTTACAATTGATGAAAAGTAAGATGGAAAAGATAAATCTCGTCCTCAAAAGCTTCAACAACTAAGAGTATTCAATGCTATGAGAATAAAATCTAAAACTCATAATGAATAAAACCCTACAAGAAACTTTTTATAAGGTCTCATAAAACACGAAATTACAACTGGCCGGACGGCATCAAATACGGTCCGTATAATAAAATACGGTATGTATTTCTTGTCCGTAACTCAGCTTCTCCAACTTCAAATTTCTGTTTCCAATAGCTTCTTAAATACGACCAGGAATGCGGTCTGTCTAAATATATACGGTACGTAATTCTCCGCTTGGTTACAGTTCATGCAATTTCAGTGTTCTTGTCCTTCAACCCGTCAATTACCTGAGAAACAATAAAAACACATCAAAACAACACTTACTTGCTTAAAAAAAAGTAAAACTTATTGTCAAACATCAATTGTGCCATAATTTCATGGCACATCAATGTGACTGCTGCAGCGGGCCCGCTGTGGAGGACTTTAGGCCGCTACAGCGGATGATGCTGACAGAATCCTATTTAATGCCTTAGTTAAAGCCCTTCTTTTCTATCACTTCATTTATTGATTCTAAGCAACTTTGGAGGCAATTTGAGGTGATTTTGGCTGGTTTCTTCTTGTGGGTAAGTCTCCTAACTTTAGCCTTCATCCTTTATCTTTCATAAGCTTTAACCTATGCTATGAGTCTATAGAACTTAAGCAATAAAGATGGGTTTAATAGTTTCTTCACTAATGGAGTTTTAGTCTTTCAAAGTGGGATGGATTAGTGGATTTAACTTCTTTAAAGCATGGAATTTGATGAGATGATAAGTAATAAGCTTGAATCTTCCATTAATGTTGATGAAATTGAATGTTGGAAAGTTAGGGTTTATAACCAAATTGGGGGTATTTCACTTACCATTCTTGAGTTACTTTAGCAAATGATTTGTAGGATTGAACTACTAGAATGTTGAGTTGCATGTTTCACTCTCAAAATACCCGTTTTACCCTTGTGGGCCCGCTTTTCCCTTTATCCATAGTTGAATTTGATTCTGTTACACCTCGAAAAAATTCATGTCGTCGTGTGGTAGATTGACTAATGCAAGGAGAGACGTATGTGATATCCCTACAAGTAAGAAAGGTTACTTGGCAATTCTAATTAAGATTCCAAAGACATTTGAGGCAAGAGAAGAAAGTTCGTTGAGGAAGGCAAGGTACAAGTCGTGTTTTGTAAAGGTTTTGCAAAGTACCGAACTAATGTTGACCTAATGATGTCTTGAGGAAGAGTTATGATGCCCCTTAGGTTATTAATGAAGTGTTAAACAAGTGCTAAGAAGGTTCCATAAGTATTGGAGATCAAACGAAACGACGAGAACAAGTTCGGAGAGAAGGTCGATTATACGACCATTTATACGGTCTGTATAATGGTCCGTATAACCATTATAGTGAAAGGCCATCACTGATGGAGTTATAAGGTCAGTTATACGGACCATATAATATTATACGGACCGTATAAGGGTCCGTATAACTCTCGTGGGGCAATTTTAATTTTTTATAAAAAGATGACTCTAAGGTCTTATTTCTCATTTCTCATTTCCTCCACTTCTCTCAAAACCTCTAGAATATTCCACACACTTCATTTACATGAATTCAAGGGAAATCAAAGATCAAATACCAAAAACTAATAGAATCAAGTGAAAGAATGCTAACCAGCGTTGCTGGAAGCTAGAAATCTCTTTGAAATTGAAGTTAGGGTTTTATCCAAGTGAAGCATTTCCATCCAAATCCCATTCCTACACAATAAAAGGTGGGTTTTATGTTCATTTCATGCTATTAGGAGTATTGAATGGTTGAAAGGCTTGGATCATGGAAGAAAGTAGAAAATGGAGTGTAAATATGAGAATAGTGAAATTCTTGAATGGTAACTTGATTTGAATCATAGTTCTTGACATGTTATGGGTATAATCTTGTTATAAATGGTATTAAAATATTGGAGAAGCATTATATGAGGAGGAATGTGGTGTTGTATTATGGTTATGGTTATGAATGACTTTGAGAGGGAATTTTGAGAATTGAATAATGACTAACTTAACGAAGTTTATTGATTATGATATTATGGATGTTATTATTGATGTTTGGGAGGTGTTATATTATATGGAGAATGTTATAGAAACAATGGAGATGCTGCCCAATTTTCATTAGCTTTAGCTTAAGCTTAAGTATGTTCCGGTTATCTAACCTTAGTACGAATTCTCTTGAATGTAGAATCGTGAACATTGGAGGGAAGCGTTTAATTGATAAAGTTAGCGAGACATAAAGGTATGTGAGGCTAGTCCCTTCTTTTCCTAAGGCATGATTCCTATAATTTGACATTCCTTTGTCTTTCCATGATTTTCTCATAATCCGGAAATTATAAGTCTATGGCTATCGAGGGCTACTCATAAGATAATGATAAGAGACGTGCTATAAACGAGATAATGATGACGATGAATCTAAATCTAGAGACCCTAAAGCTCATGATATGATATTTTTATGAAGCTAATGATTCCTTGATGTTATTCATTGTTGCTAGACTCACCTTATAATGCTAGTTCCTTCATGGTGAGGCATGATGATCATGACTACTCCATAATGGAATCAGGGGTTCTCGATCTTACATCACCCCGATAGAGTTATAGTTGTACTTGAGTTTTAATGCATGCTTTATGATCAGTATAGGATGATTAGATTACACCGCGCCTACATGCCCGAGCAAACACTTCTAAGGCGGGCAGCATATACACCATGTCTAGTTGGCGTGGGCAGACACCACTAGTGGGCGGTATGTGATGATTACCCCGAATGCGGGAGGCCTGGACGCGGGCTAATGATGATCACACCGTACCTATATGGTCGGGCAACTTATATATGCATACTCGATATGATATTGTTTATGATGTAAGTTAGCATGCATTATTCTATCTTAAGAGTCATTCAGTTGCAGGTTGTTTCCTTACTTGATGTTCTCTTATCTCTTCGACTTGTTATTATTGTAAATGCCTTACATATTCAGTACATTGTTTGCATTGACGTCCTTTCTTTTTGGACGCTGTGTTCATGCCCACAGGTAGACAGGGAGGTGGCCCAGATCCTTAGGAGCTACTCGGCAGATTCACAGGAGCACTCCACTATTCCGGAGGTTCCATTTGTTGATACATTCTTTTGTGTGTATATTTGGGCACGACGGGGTCTTGTCCCATCCATATGTCTCAGTACTCTAGTAGAGGCTCGTAGATACGTATGCGTGGCAAGTAGTTGTCTCATGAATACATTAGTGTATACTTTTGTATATCATTTTTGCAGCCATGAGGGCTTATGTATATTTATGTATTGCCTTGGAGATTATATGTGTCCAGGATGGGTATGATGTGTAGCATAATGAGTTGTGCTTGGTAGTCAGCTCCGGGCACCCGTCATGGCCCCTAATCAGGTCGTGACAGAAGTGGTATCAAAGTAGTTCCATCCTAGGGTGTGTCTACGAGCCGTGTCCAGCAGAGTCTCATTTATGGGTGTGAAGCGCCACACTTATAAACAAGAGGTTGCGGGGCATTTAGGAAAAATAACCATTCTTATTATTATTAGATCGTGCGATAGAGATATATTATAAGATTTCCTTTTCCCTAATTGTGCGTTATGATTTCAGTGATGCCGGTCAAGAGAAAAGCCACAGCCGCCCAGAAGGGCAAGGCTACGAGAGAAAGGTGGATGGAAAGGGAGCCACCAGCCAATATAGAAGAAGGTTAATCCCATAATGAGGCTCCATCACATACCTCTCACACTCCACCTATTCTAGAAGGACAAGGATGGGTCCCTACTCCGGCTCTTGTGCCTCCAGTTCCTCCACCGGGTGCTTCGGGTCAACAGATGACCGAGGCCATTCAGTTATTAACTCAGTTGGTTGCCGCTCAGGCTCAACGGCAAAGTACGGGTCCCGGTGATAGAGCCACTAGTGCAAGGGCTCGTGATTTCATGAGTTTAAATCCCCCAGAATTTTTCGGGTCGAAGCCGGATGAAGACCCGCAAGATTTTATAGATGAAATATTGAGGACGTTGAGAATCACCCATGCCTCTGATACGAAATCTGTGGAGTTGGCATCTTATAGACTCCGGGATGTAGCGGTCTTTTGGTATAATAATTGGATTTATTCAAGAGGAGAGGATGCACCTCTCCCGGGTTGGCAAGAGTTCGTGAAAGCCTTTATTTGTCATTATTTGCCACCCAAGGTCCGTCGGGCCAGAGCTGATAAATTCTTGAATCTTAAGCAAAGGAATATGAGTGCCAGGAGTATAGACATCACTTTAATTCATTGGCTAGATATGCTCCGACCATGGTGGCTGACATAGGGGATAGAGTACATAGATTTGTGAGTGGCTTATGGTCAAATTTGTTCAAAGATTGCCTGACAACTTCATTGCAGGAGGGGATGGACATTTCCGTATTCAGGCCCACGCCCAAAATTTGGAAAAGCAGCAGCAGCCAGAGAGGGGTGAGCGTGATATTCATAGAGGACAGAGCAAGAGGGCCAGATCTGCCGGTGCTAGTAGTGAGTATAGAGGGGGTCAGCGGCAATAGTATTCCAGATATTTGGGCCAGTTCGCGACGAGTGCACCTCCTCAGTTTGCGGGCAGATGATTTGATCGCCCTATTTATTCTGATCCGGGTCAGAGTTCGAGAGTCTCAGGTCCTCAGTTTGGAGGTGCTCCCAGCCAGCGAAGACCACCGGTGCCGCGATGTAGCTAGTTTGGTAGATTACGTTCCGGTCAGTGTTGCCGAGGTTCAGATGCTTGCTATGCCTGTGGTCAGGTTGGGCATATAATGCGTGATTATCCATCGATGGGTGGTAGATTTGGAGCTCAACCCACAGGATCAACAGCTGGTTCTTCCTCGTTGGTGCTCCTGATAAGGAAGACTCCAGCAGGTCGCGGTAGGGGCAGAGGGGGAGCATCCAGTTCAGGTGGTAACCAGCCCCGTATTTATGCTTTAGCCCGACGTCAAGATCTTGAGTCCTCCTCGGATGTGGTTACAGGTATACTATCCATATTCTTTCATGACGTTTATGCATTGATTGATCTGGGTTTTACGCTGTCTTATATTACTCCTTATATTGCTGGCTACATTGGGGTGAAACCCGAGCCAATTAAACCTTTCGAGGTATCTACTCCGGTTAGTGATCCAGTAATAGCTAAATAAGTGTATAAAAATTGTATGATTGTGGTATGTGATCGTCAGACTAAAGTCGATTTGGTTGAGCTAGAAATGTTAGACTTTGATGTAATTATGGGCATGAATTGGTTTGCCTCTTGTTATGCCAATGTTGATTGCAGAATGAAAGTAGTTCGATTCCAAATCCCGGGAGAACAAGTGCTTGAATGAAAAGGTAATACAGCGTCCCCAAGAGGTAGGTTTATTTCCTACCTCAAGGCGAGGAAGATGATCGCCAAAGGCTATATTTATCATCTAGTTCGAGTTCATGACACCGAAGCAAAGCCGCCGACTTTTTAATCCTTTCTGGTAGTAAATGAATTTCTGGATGTATTTCCAGATAAACTTCCAGGCCTTTCTCTGGAAAGAGAGATTGATTTTGCTATTGATGTGTTGCCGGACACCAAGCCCATATTTATTCCTCCTTACCGAATGGCTCCTGCAGAATTGAAAGAGCTAAAGGCACAACTGAAAGATTTGCTCGAGAAGGGATTCATTAGGCCCAGTTCATCACCATGGGGAGCACCTATCCTATTTATGAGGAAGAAATATAGTTCCCTACGGATGTGCATTGACTATAGGCAGCTGAACAAGGTGACGATAAAGAATAAATATTCACTTCCAAGGATTGATGATTTGTTTGACCAATTATAGGGTGCCAAATGGTTTTTTTAAATTGATCTAAGATCGGGGGTATCACCAAGTGAGAGTTAGAGAAGAAAATATTCCCAAAAAGGCTTTCAGAACAAGATACGACCATTATGAGTTTCGAGTGATGTCATTTGGGTTGACTAATGCTCCGGCAGTGTTTTAGGCCTCTCCTAGATCTGTTTGTGATCGTGTTCATTGAAGATATTCTAGTATATTCTCGGTCAGAAACAGAGCATGCAGATCATCTATGTACTATCCTTGGAATTCTTCAGACTCGTGAGTTGTATGTTAAATTTTTGAAATGTGAGTTCTGGCTAAATTCTATAACTTTTCTAGGCCATATCATTTCAGCTGATGGTATTCGAGTTGATACTTAGAAAATAGAGGTTGTGAAGACTTGGCCAAGGCCCATAACACCTACAGAGGTTCGTAGCTTATTGGGATTAGCAGGCTATTATAGAAGATTTGTGGAAGGATTCTCTTCTATTTCAACACCATTAACGAAGTTAACTCAGAAATCAGCAAAATTTCAGTGGACCAATGCTTGTGAACGCAGTTTTCAGGAATTGAAGGACAAATTAACTTCAGCCCCAGTCCTGACACTTTCAGAAGGACCAGACGGCTATGTTGTTTATTGTGATGCCTCCGGTGTCAGGTTAGGCTGTGTGTTGATGTAACACGGTAAAGTCATTGCCTATGCTTCAAGGCTGTTGCGAAAACATGAGAAGAATTACCCGACCCATGATCTGGAATGGGCTGCAATTATCCATGCGCTAAAAAATTGGAGACATTATTTGTACGGTGTACATGTTGATATTTATACAGATCACAAGAGTCTCCAATATATTTTCAAGTAGAGGGAGTTAAATCTACGACAGAGGCGGTGGTTAGAATTATTAAAAGATTACGATATGAGCATTTTATATCATCCTGGAAAGGCAAATGTAGTAGTTGATGCACTTAGCCGCAAATCAATGGGTAGTCTATGTGAGGTCCCTCCAGAGAAGAAAGAATTAATCCATGAGCTTCACCAGCTAGCCAGCCTCGGAGTTCGTCTAATTGATTCGGGTAATGCAAGAGTTGGTATTCATGACCTAGCTATTTCGTCCTTATATATGGAGGTGAGAGAGCGCCAATATGAAGACCCCCAGTTGAGTCACTATAGAGATACAGTTCCTGAGAAAGATAAGTCACCATTTCAAGTTTCTACAAATGGAGTTCTTAAGTACCGAGACAGGCTATGTGTTCCAGAAGTTGCGGGGCTACGTCGTCGGATTCTAGAAGAAGCTCATTACTCACGGTATTCCATTCACCCTGGAGTGACAAAGATGTATCATGATATTAAGCTAATGTATTGGTAGGATGGAATGAAGAAAGACATAGTAGAATTTGTAGCTCAATGTCCAAATTTCCAATAAGTGAAAATTGAGCATCAAAAGCTAGGAGGATTGTTACAAGCCATAGAAATTCCAACCTGGAAATGGAAAGTGATGAACATGGATTTCGTTGTATGCTTTCCTCGTTCTCGGCGAAAATATGACTCCATATGGGTGATTGTTGACAGACTCACGAAATCAGCTCATTTTCTTCCAATCAAAACCACATATTCGGCAGAAGGTTATGCAAGGTTGTATCTTAGAGATCGTGCGACTTTATGGTGTCCCGATATCTATTATCACAGACCGAGGAGCACAATTTACTGCTAAATTCTTGAAGTCTTTTCAAGAAGGTTCGAGGACTCAAGTTAGACTTAGCACAACATTTCCAACTACCTTCGAAATCTTTTCAAGAAGGTTCGAGGACTCAAGTTAGACTTAGCACAGCATTTCACCCACAAACTGATGGACAAGTTGAACGCACCATTCACACCTTGGAAGACATGTTACGGACATGTGTGTTAGATTTCAGAGGTAGTTGGGATGATCACTTGCCTCTTATTGAGTTTGCATACAACAACAACTATCATTCCAGTATTCAGATGGCCCCGTATGAAGCTCTATATTGAAGGAAGTGTAGATCACCAATTGGGTGGTTTGAAGTAGGATAGGTACAACTAATAGGTCCAGAGTTGATTCAACAAGCGGTGGAAAAGATCAAGGTTATCCAGGATCGATTAGTGACAGCCCAAAGTCGCTTGAAATCTTATGCAGACAACCGTCGGTGAGACTTAGAATTCTAAGTTGATGATTGGGTATTCCTGAAGGTATCACCGATGAAAGGTGTGATGAGATTTGGCAAGAAGGGAAAATTAAGTCCTCGATACATTGTACCATATAAGATTGTCCGCAAGATAGGCCAAGTAGCTTATGAATTGGACTTACCTCCAGAACATGAATCAGTCCATCCAGTTTTTAATGTATCAATGCTCTGTAAGTGTTTCGGAGATCCTACTAGAATCGGACCTATAGATGATGTACAAGTTACGGAGAAGTTGTCTTATGAGGAGGTACCCACTGCCATGCTAGATAGGCAAGTACGGAAACTGAGAAATAAAGAGGTAGCCTTGGTTAAGGTCTTGCGGAGAAATAATAACCAAGAGGAATGACTTGGGAAGCAGAAGAAGACATGAAGTCTAAGTACCCACAATTGTTTCCACCCCCGGAAGGGATTCAAGATGAAACGCCATTATCATAAGGTATGTAACGCTTTCTTTTAATGCTTTTGGTCGTGTGTCGCCATATTTTCTTGCTATTATGTTGTAGCCCTGTGAGGTGATGTTATTGTGGGCTGTTGTGACAGGATGGTAGCGCCATATTACAGGGGAAAATCTTGCGAAATTTCTGTAGGATTCCCGAAACTTAACATTCGAGGATGAATGTTTTTAAAGGGGGGAAGAGTGTTACACCTCGGAAAAATTCATGTCGTCGTGTGGTAGATAGACTAACACAGGGTGAGATGTATGCGATGTCCCTATAAGTAAGAAAGGTTACTTGGCGATTGTAATTAAGATTCCAAAGACATTTGAGGCAAGCGAAGAAAGTTCGTTGAGGAAGGCAAGGTATAAGTCGTGTTTTGGAAGGGTTTTGCAAAGTACCGAACTAATGTTGACTTAATGATGTCTTGATGAAGAGTTATGAAGCCCCTTAGGTTTTTAATGCAGTGTTAAACAAGTGCTAAGAAGGTTCCAAAGGGATTGGAGATCAAACGAAATAACGAGAACAGGTTCGGAGAGAAGGCGGATTATACGACGATTTATACGGTCCGTATAATGGTTCATATAACTGTTACAGTGAAGGGCCATCCCTGATGGAGTTATACGGTCACTTATATGGACCGTATAATATTATACGGTCCGTATAATATTACACGGACCGTATAAGGGTCTGTATAACTCCCGTCAGACAGTTTTAATTTTTTATAAAAAGATGACTCCAAGGTCTTATTTCTCATTTCTCATTTCCTCCACTTCTCTCAAAACCTCTAGAATATTCCACACACTTCATTTACATGAATTCGAGGGAAATCAAAGATCAAATACCAAAAACTAGTAGAATCAAGTGCAATAATGCTAACTAGGGTTGAAGGAAGCTAGAAATCTCTTTAGAATTGAAGTTAGGGTTTTATCCAAGTGAAGCATTTCCATCCAAAACCCATTCCTACACAATCAAAGGTGAGTTTTATGTTCATTTCATGCTATTAGAAGTATTGAATGGTTGAAAGGCTTGGATCATGGAAGAAAGTAGAAAATAGTGTAAATATGAGAATAGTAAAATTCCTGAATGGTAACTTGATTTGAATCATAGTTCTTGACATGTTATGGGTATAATCTTGTTATAAATGGTATTACGAATATTGGAGAAGCATTATATGAGAAGGAATGTGGTGTTGTATTACGGTTATGGTTATGAATGACTTCGAGAGGGAATTTTGAGAATTGAATAATGACTAACTTAACGAAGTTTATTGATTATGATAATATGGATGTTATTATTGATGTTTAGGAGCTGTTATATTATATGGAAAATGTCATAGAAACAAAGGAGATGCTGCCCAATTTTCATTAGCTTTGGCTTAATCCTAAGTACGTTCCGGTTATCTAACCTTAGTACAAATTCTCTTGAATGTAGAATCGTGAACATTGGAGAGAAGTGTTTAATTGATAAAGTTAGCGAGATGTAAAGGTAAGTGAGGCTAGTCCCTTCTTTTCCTAAGGCATGATTCCTATAATATGACATTCCTTTATCTTTCCATGACTTTCTCATATTCCGGAAATTATAAGTCTGTGGCTATCAAGGGCTACTCATAAGATAATGATAAGAAACGTGCTATAAACGAGATAATGATGACGATGAATCTAAATCTATAGACCCTAAAGCTCATGATATGATATTCTTATGAAGCTAATGATTCCTTGATGTTATTCATTGTTTCTAGACTCACCTTATAATGCTAGTTCCTTCAAGGTGAGGCATGATGACCATGACTACTCCATAATGGAATCGGGGGTTCTCAATCTTACGTCACCCCGATAGAGTTATAGTTGTACTTGAGTTCTAATTCATGCTTTATGATAAGTATAGGATGATTAGATTACAACGCGCTTACATGCCCGGGCAGACATTGCTAAGGCGGGCGGCATAAACACCATTTCTAGATGGCATGGGCAGACACCACTAGTCGGCGGCATGAGATGGTTACCCCAAACGCGGGAGGCCTGGACGCGGGCTAATGATGATCACACCGTACCTATATGATCGGGTAGCTAATATATGCATACTCGATATGATTTTGTTTATGATGTAAGTTAGCATGCATTATTCTGTCTTAAGAGTCATTCAGTTGCAGGTTGTTTCCTTACTTGATGTTCTCGTATCTCTTCAACATGTTATTATTGTACATGCGTTACATACTCAGTACATTGTTTGTATTGACGTCCTTTCTTTTTGGACGTTGTGTTCATGCCCACAGGTAGACAAGGAGGCAGCCCAGATCCTTAGGAGCTACTCGGCAGATTCACAGGAGCACTCCACTATTTGTTGATACATTATTTTTGTATATATTTGGGTACGACGGGGTCCTGTCCTGTCCTTATGTCTCAGTACTCTGGTAGAGGCTCGTATATACGTATGCGTGGGTAGTAGTTGTCTCATGAATACATCGGTGTAGCATAATGAGTGGTGCTCGGTAGTCAGCTCTGGGTACCCGTCATGGCCCCTAGTCGGGTCGTGACAGATTCAAAAGATGAGTATAGCAATATGGGTGTTGTTCTTCCTTATTTCTGATTTAGTTATCGATTATGAATAGACTGTGAGTATTTGGAGGCACTATGAAAGGGCAAGGAAAAAGTGTGATTATTCGTGGCTCCCGCTCGACTAATAGGAAGGTTACGACTTATCTTTCGATTAGACTCCAATTAGCGAAACATATGTGGGAGTTAGATGTTAATGGGAAAAGCATGCTAGGCCTTCGGGTATCGCGTTGGGATGGAATTCTATTAGGCTGGTTGCTGTTGATTATGGCTTGTCGCCTTGTTATTGTGCTTAGGCTGTTGCCTTATTTGCTGTGTTATGATACGTGTTTGCATTCATTTTTCTCTTCTTGTGTCAGTTATCACCAGAGAAAGGAAGGATAATGAGATTAGACCTGAATGTGATGTATACTTATGATAATACACGGTTGAAATCTTGATTATAATTTACTGTTGATGATGATATCATGCATGGAATACATTCTTATTTCACCTATTGAATTATGACTTGATACTAAAGATGATTAATGAGAAAAAGGAATATATTGGTGACACAAGACCTAGTCATGAGGTGTATTTGTCATATTTGGAAGGAAGGGGTTGATATATACTCTTTATGTTCATTGACATGGTTTGTATGATTCGTTCCATGGTTGAGCTGATTTTTCTAAGTCTTGTTATGGCTTATGGTATTGTTACTTGTACTTCAGTGGCAATTGATTTCATTGATTGATCATGCTTATATTTGAGTGGTGCTTCAGATTGGGGTTCTAGACTTGAACCATATCTTGAGATTCATTTTGTTTATAAACATATATATAAGGCACATTTTGACAGGGGGTGAGGATGTATTCTAGTTGTGTACTCGTGATCTGAGGTCTGTTCCGGAGTGAGAGGCTCCTGATCTGAGGTCTATTTCGAAGCGAGTGGTACATGGACACCATGAGTCACTCGCGGGTCATAACTATTGTGCGAAAAATGTCTTTAGCATGTGTCTACAGGGTATTTGGCCAGTATTGCATTGCACATCATTACAGTTCATCCTACATCATCATATGGTTCCGTATTTCTGATCTCGGATGGTTTGTTTGTACTATTGTTGTGGTATAGATCAGATTATAGACTGGACTTGATTGTGGATTGTTATATCCCGCATTTTTGTACATTCGGATAATTCAAGATAATTGCGGGAAGTTAAGAGCAAGCCTATATTTTTGATCTTGCACATCATTACAGTTCATCCTACATCATCATATGGTTCCGTATTTCTGATCTCGCATGGTATGTTTGTACTATTGTTGTGGTATAGATCAGATTATAGACTGGACTTGATTGTGGATTGTTATATCCCGCATTTTTGTACATTCGGATAATTCCAGATAATTGCGGGAAGTTAAGAGCAAGCCTATATTTTTGATCTTGTTTACCACATAAGTTGCTTATGAAAATTTTTGATGTGGAAATATTAAGAAAGACTAGGGGTAAAAAGGGATATTCGCAAGATGACTTATAGAAATATGGAGGAAGGCTAAGGGCAAATTTAGAATTTGGAGAATAATTTTTTTTCATGAATTGCAAGACCAAAAAAAAAAAAAAAAAAAAAAAAAAAAAAAAAAAATCAGAGGATGGACTTGAAACATGGGCCAAGTGGCCATCCAAGCATAGTATGGGCCAAGGCCCATATGGAAGTTAAATAAATAACCCAAAAAGATGGCAAGTTGCCATAATATTCATCTTTTATACATGGAAATTTCAAGAAGCTTGGAGAGAGCTAAGGAACAAGGCCATTCGGCCATAGCAAGAAGAAAATTGGAGCCTCCAATTTTAATCCAAAAAAATATTTTCTTCTAGTGTTCCTACTAATTCAAGGGTCCTCTTTAACGTGGTATAATCATTGGAGCAAGAAAAAACATCTATTCTTGCAAGGAGCAACTTTAGCCAAGAAGGAAGATAAGTGGAAAGGGTAAGAATTAATCTTCTTTTATATGTTATGGATGATTATGCATGTTGTAGTATGGAAAAGTGGATGAAATTCATAAAAATATGGAACCTAGGTTGTGGCCGTGTATATGTATGGTGTGTAGGAACAATGATTCAATTATTTTATTTAGTGTTTTGGTTGTTGTTGTAATGGAATCTATGATGGAAATGAAAGTTTGATGATTCTAGTTGAAGTTGTAAGTGTTGGAGAGTTGTTCTAGAAGCTAATGTGATTTTAATGTCACTTTTTGTAGTTATGGAAGGTAATGTTGTTAATGTGTGACTTGTTAGTATAATTCATGAATTTGAAAGGAAAAAATGTGTTCTTGTTGTTGCTATTGCATTTGGGAAGTTTCGGGTGGAATGGCATATTGGTTGGATTATTTTGAATATAGTACGGATTGTTTGAAGTATCCTTGAATATTGTTTGAATGGTTTCGGATAAATACTTGAATATGTGAGCAATTATGAATTGAACGTGAATGGAAAGTCGTCAAAGTTTGTAGAAAGAAGTTGCTAATGTTAGTATGCGTTTTGAATCGATTGTGGATATTGCTAGAATAATCGTTGGTGTTGTTGTTGATAATTTGGCCGAGTTAAATTCTCGGATTTGTTGTTGATGATATAGCCGAGTTGGATTCTCGGGGATGGTAGTATTTACAGGGGAAATGCTGCCGAAATTTCTGTAGACAAAGTGTTAGTTAAAGGTGAGATTCTTGGATATCTATAGCTAATGTATGTTATTCACTAACATTGTTATATATTTTGGAAAGGCCAAGACCTAAGTTGGATTAGCTAAGGAAGCGGGCAAGGTATGTAAGGCTGACCTTTCTTTCTTTTGGCATGATCTTTATGAAACGAACAAATGACGTATATGTATGATTGCAAAGAAATTCCTATTCTTAGAGCCCTTAGGATGGCTAATATCCTTGATTTCCATAAGCTGTTTCATATGACTTTGATGCGTATCTATGTTGTCCGAAGATCTACTTGATATGTTTCCGAATTGGCATTCGAGAGATAAGTGATATGGCTAATGTCTTGATTTTCAAATGATAGCACGTCTCATTATTTCGTTAAGTCTTTGATACATTTTGATATGCACATATGATTCCAAAAGCTATATTTGATTTGATCCATACGATATCCGAAAGGTATATGATGTGATTGTTGCTTCGATTTTCCAAAAATGGCTTCTGAAATGTTCGTAGAAGGTTCTGTACTTCAAACGCTCATAACTTTCTCATACTAAGTCGGATTGACCCGAAACTTGTTTCTGAGCCTTCAGATGTCAGTAAGTATACTTATCTATCGAGTCTTGATTTATATGCATATATTTTCTCACGACTCTGTTCGTGCAAGCCTCAATATGTCTATTCACCGAGTCCCGGGCCGGGTATGTTATCGTGCGCATTCCATTGCATTGTTTATCGAGTCCCTTAATGGGCCGGGTACGGTATATGTATCTGATGATATGATGATGATGATGTGTTATGGTGGCCAGGAGGGCACATGATGATTTGATTCACCGAGTCCCTCGCTAGAGGGCCGGGTACGGTATGTATATGATATATAATGTTCACATGCATGATTCTATTCACCGAGTCCCTTAATGGGCCGGGTACGGTATGTATATGATATATGATGTTCACATGCATGATTCTATTCACCGAGTCCCTTAATGGGCCGGGTACGGTATGACTTCATTCACCGAGTCCCTCACTAGAGGGCCGGGTACGGTATATATATGTATTTGTATATGTATGCATAATGATACGAAAGCATGATGATATGACTTCATCCACCGAGTCCCATAACGGGCCGGGTACGCTATGTGATGATGATATGCATGATTACACTCTAAAGGCGAGATTTTTGGTATTCTGGACATTTTATATGTTTCTGCACCTCTTGTATCAGTTATGATTCTTTATTGTGATTCTTGCCTTACATGCTCAGTACATTTTCCGTACTGACCCCCTTTCTTCGGGGGCTGCGTTTCGTGCCGCGCAGGTACACCCAGATGAGCTTAAGCTATTATAGAAGATGTTCCAGCGGATTTGGCAAGCTCCACTTGTTCCTGGAGTGCTGCCGAGTCAGAGTATGTGTGCTATGATGTCTGATTGATGTTAGAGACTTTGTAGACAGAGTCGTGGGTAGGGGTTGCCAGTTCTGTAAGCGGCTCCATCAGCCGATGTGTCATTTGTGTTATGATATAAGTTCTATATGATTACAGATTTTGTTTGATTTAAAAGCAACGAAAAAGAATATTTCTGAAAGTTGTGCTATGCGTTTCATCTTTATTTGAGTTAAAAGTCCAAAAGATGATGTATGTAATGAGAGTCAGCGGGTTCGCTCGGCTCCGAGTATGAGGTCGGGTGCCCATCACACCCTAGCGGGATTAGGGTGTGACAAAGTGGTATCAGAGCAGGTTGTCCTAGGGGTTGTCTACAAAGTCGTGTCCGGTAGAGTCCTGTTTATGGTGTGAAGCGCGCCACATTTATAAACAGGAGGCTACGGGGCATCTAGGGATTGTTGACCTTCTTTCTGTCTTAGATCGTGCAATAGAGCCAAGTCATAGGAACTGAAATTCCTCATATAAGCCTTACATACGACGGAAGAAGTGAGTGGCGATATGGAAAGTCACAGGGGTAAGTATTGATATATTTGCTCTGTTACTTGAAATTAGAAGCTCTGGACGGATGGAATGTGATATATAGCCGTATGCTTTGTAAGGCATTGTTGGTATTTGCTGCGTACAGATTTGAGTGGTAAGAATTTGTAAAAGAGACACGGTCAGAATTTTTCAAAATCAGGTTATTTGATCTGGAACACCTAATAGGAAGAGCGTGGAAAGGAAATATCGTAAAGGGACAATAAGTGGGATGAGTTGTTTCAAAAAGGTTATGGATTTGGTATGACGTGGAAAATAACAGCGAGCAAGACGATTAGCAGTTTAGAGGATTAAAATAGATAACATTCGAGGTTTGGTAGGAGCAAGGTTTGTTGGAGGATTTAGAGAAACTCGACAATTAGCTATAGATTATTATACAAGAATGGTGAGTGGGAATCCGAAAAGACTGATACCCGAGCACTTACAAGCAACGACGACGAAGGTATATTTGTTACCATCAGGAATCTGGGAATCTAGAACGAAAGGTAGTGATACACGAAGGTGAAGGGTAAAATAGTAATTGTAAAGGGAAGAACGTGTTATGAAAATGTCTCAGAATCTGTAAGACCCCAATTTGCTCTAGATCAGGTAATAAAGGTCACGCGAGGAAGCGGACGCGATTATATCAGCATTAAGGCACCGGATCCCATCGAAGTTTGGAGGTTAAGCGTGCTAAGGTGGGAGAAATATTAGGATGGGTGACCCCCTGGGAAGTGTACTAAAATTTCCACTAGTGTAGATATAAGAGACAAATGGGAAATTGGGATAACCTAAAGTAAATTAGAATATGCAGAGTGGTTGGAAACCTTAAAGAGGTCGCGTAGGCTAAGGCAGACCAGATTGGTGAAGAAAAGAAAGCACAACACAGCTTTGGAAACAGAGTGAGTTTTAATAGCGTTTGGGAAATGTTTTGTAAGCGAAATGGTAGTAAATGTATATGTATGCATATGGCATTCCACTGGTGACTGTATTGATCGATAGGTGAGTTCCAGCAACCAGTGTTGCAATGTATGGAAGACATTAACTGGACGGAATTCAAGAGACAAAGCGAAAGGTATGGTACAGATGTTATGAGATAAACTGATACTGATTTCACTACAGGTTAAAATTGGAAGATTCTAATACAACGATATTTGGAAAGAAAAGAGAGTAAGTAAATGGAAGACAAGGAGATCAAAATGTCGAAAAAAGTGAAAAAGTAAGAAATATAATTAAGCAATGGCTCTAAAAGAATCGACAGGCAAAGCATGAAATTATTTGCGTAGAAATCTGAAGGACAGATCTGTAAGGGAATTAGAATGTAATAGTATAAGACAAAAAAACGGACAAACCTGAAAAAGGTTAACGGTGGAAATAGGACAAGCATATGGGGGTACGGAGGATACTCTAATAAGTTGGCGATAGCCGACTGATTACTTATCAAAGGAAGGACTAAGATAATGAGTTGACACAGCTGATAAGAAAACCTATGACATAGAATGAGAATTCATACGAAAACTAAGAAATTCGATTATCGAGAAAATGGAACGAAAGATAAGGAACTGGCATGAAGGAAAGGACAGCTTGGCCGAATCCTCTATTGTAGAAGGGTATAATTACAAAAGGATAATTTCGTAGCCATGTTGGTATAATTATTTTTAACATAGAGAAGCCTTCCTGGAGGGTGGCTTAAGAATGGAACCGATGGCTGGATAGAAGGAAAAGGAGAGTGGTTAGGAAGAAAGTGATTGGAAACGGATACGCACCAAAAAAGTTAATGATATTGTTAGACATAAAGGACAGAGGTATGTCAAAATGGAAAGAAATAAGCGTCGGAAATGGATGCCCTTATGAGTATTCCGATTAAATACAAGAACATAGTTCACGAGGAGATAGACATGACAGACTCCGCGATGGAGGAGCTTCAAATGTAAGAAGATCGCGGAAGGCGATGGCTACTAAAAGGGCATAGGCGTATATAGACCCTCTTAATAAAGGGGGGGGGGGGGGGAGAACATGCTAGACTTAAAATGAACTATGACGATTCAAGCCCCAGAAAAGGAGACCTATTAGCTCGGGGCCAGAGTTCGGGGTATGTTGGTATACTGTGAAGATTACGAAAGGACATAGAAATAAATTGACAACGAGTGTACTATGAGGTAGATACAGGGAGAAATATGGAAGACACGTGGAGAGAATGCTTTATGCTGACACGAGCCTCGATATTCCTTGATCATGGTTTAATTCCCTGTACTGAGCATAACTTGCGTAGTACCTAGAGATGTAAATATGTGCCCAAGAGGGTAATAAAGAGAGCAAGAAAGGTGTACAAGCTAAATCCACAAGGTCAATGAAGAGGATAACAAATCCAAAGGACGCCTCGGACGACAACTGTTATAATGAAGTAGCCACGGTTGGTAGTTAATAGCTTCTCGAAGAAAGGAAGCACGCTGCTTATATGAATAGAAGGTAAAAGAGGCCACCGGGTATAAGAAAAAAATAATTATAAGGAGTCCACGGGTGTGTAAAAAAATAATTAACATGAAGCTATGCCAATTATAATTATAAGGAGTCCACGCCGGAGAGCCAGCAAGGAATAACGGTTGATGGAGCGATCACCAATCCAAGGAAGTTATGGACAAGTATACTGGCATCGAGGAATGTGAGGAAAGGAAACAAGGAAATAGTTGCGGCAAGAACCCAAAGATGTTGCGAGTTAAGAAATTAACTGAACTCGAATCACAAGTTGTCATAAGTATAGTTGGACTGCGAAGGATGAGAAATGGCAAAGCAATATCATGTATATACGTTTTGGATACTGATATAACTGACCTTGGGAAGGAACATAACCATTATGCTCATTAGCGACAAAGCCATGCTTGGATAAACACTTAGAATGTAAAATTTGGAGGGAAAGCCCGAAAGGGATACCGAAGAGATAAACACAAAGAATATACCATATATGAGCAGGGAAATTGCCCATTAGTAAGGCAACAAGGAGTAAGAAAAGAATAATACTTAAAGGCCGAAAATCGACGCTGACACTTAAAGTTCCGGGTTGACGAATGACTATTTCTAAGAACGTCACCCATGAAGAGTATAACAAGATTCGGCAAGACAAAAAAAAACTCAACCCAAGATATAGCGGGCCCTATCAAATTGTCCGTAGTAATTGTAAAGTCACTCATGAATCAGAGTTACCACCAAATTAGAAGCGGTACATCTAGTCTTCCACAAAAGAGACCTCCCCGAAGTATTACAATACCCCATGAGGTCAGTTCAACATTCGAGGACGAATGTTCTAAAGGGGGGGGGGGGGGGGGGAGGATGTTATATCCCGAATTTTCGTACATTCGGATAATTCAAGATAATTCCGGGAAGTTAAGAGCAAGCCTATATTTTTTATCTTGTTTACCACACAAGTTGCTTATGAAAATTTTTGATGTGGAAATATTAAGAAAGACTAGGGGTAAAAAGGTAAATTCGAAAGATGACTTATAGAAATATGGAGGAAGGCTAAGGGCAAATTTGGAATTTGGAGAATAATTGTTTTTCATGAATTGCAAGACCAAAAAAAAAAAGAGGATGGACTTGAAATATGGGCCAAGTGGCCGTCCAAGCATAGTATGGGCCAAGGCCCATATTGAAGTTAAATAAATAACCCAAAAAGATGACAAGTTGCCATAATATTCATCTTTTATACTTGGAAATTTCAAGAAGCTTGGAGAGAGCTAAGGAACAAGGCCATTCGGCCATAGCAAGAAGAAAATTGGAGCCTCCAATTTTGATCCAAAAAAATATTTTCTTCTAGTGTTCCTACTAATTCAAGGGTCCTCTTTAACGTGGTATAATCATTGGAGCAAGAAAAAACATCTATTCTTGCAAGGAGCAACTTTAGCCAAGAAGGAAGATAAGTGGAAAAGGTAAGAATTAATCTTCTTTTATATGTTATGGATGATTATGCATGTTGTAGTATGGAAAAGTGGATGAAATTCATAAAAATATGGAACCTAGGTTGTGGCCGTGTATATGTATGGTGTGTAGGAACAATGATTCAATTATTTTATTTAGTGTTTTGGTTGTTGTTGTAATGGAATCTATGATGGAAATGAAAGTTTGATGATTCTAGTTGAAGTTGTAAGTGTTGGAGAGTTGTTCTAGAAGCTAATGTGATTTTAATGTCCCTTTTTGTAGTTATGGAAGGTAATGTTGTTAATGTGTGACTTGTTAGTATAATTCATGAATTTGAAAGGAGAAAATGTGTTGTTGTTGTTGTTGTTATTGCATTTGGGAAGTTTCGGGTGGAATGACATATTGGTTTGAAGTATCCTTGAATATTGTTTGAATGGTTTCGGATAAATACTTGAATATGTGAGCAATTATGAATTGAACGTGAATGGAAAGTCGTCAAAGTTTGTAGAAAGAAGTTGCTAATGTTAGTATGCGTTTTGAATCGATTGTGAATATTGCTAGAATAATCGTTGGTATTGTTGTTGATAATTTGGCCTAGTTAAATTCTCGGATTTGTTGTTGATGATATAGCCGAGTTGGATTCTCGGGGATGGTAGCATTTACAGGGGAAATGCTGCCGTTATTTCTGTAGACACAGTGTTAGTTGAAGATGAGATTCTTGGATATCTATAGCTAATGTATGTTATTCACTAACATTGTTATAGATTTTGGAAAGGCCAAGACCTAAGTTGGATTAGCTAAGGAAGTGGGCAAGGTATGTAAGGCTTACATTTCTTTCTTTTGGCATGATCTTTATGAAATGAACAAATGACGTATATGTATGATTGCAAAGAAATTCCTATTCTTAGAGCCACTAGGATGGCTAATATCCTTGATATCCATAAGCTGTTTCATATGACTTTGATGCGTATCTATGTTGTCCGAAGATCTACTTGATATGTTTCCGAATTGGCATTCGAGAGATAAGTGATAAGGCTAATGTCTTGATTTTCAAATGATAGCACGTCTGATTATTCCGTTAAGTATTTGATACATTTTGATATGCACATATGATTCCAAAAGCTATATTTGATTTGATCCATACGATATCCGAAAGGTACTTGATGTGATTGTTGCTTCGATTTTCTAAAAATGGCTTCTGAAATGTTCGTAGAAGGTTCTGTACTTCAAACGCTCATAACTTTCTCATACTAAGTTGGATTGACCCGAAACTTGTGTCTGAGCCTTCAGATGTAAGTAAGTATAATTATCTATCGAGTCTTGATTTATATGCATATAGTTTTTTCACGACTCTGTTCGTGCAAGCCTCAATATGTCTATTCACCGAGTCCCGGGCCGGGTATGTTATCGTGCGCATTCCATTGCGTTGTTCACCGAGTCCCTTAATAGGCCGGGTACGGTATATGTATATGATGATATGATGATGATGATGATGTGTTATGGTGGCCAGGAGGGCACATGATGATTTGATTCACCGAGTCCCTCGCTAGAGGGCCGGGTACGGTATGTATATGATATATAATGTTCACATGCATGATTCTATTCACCGAGTCCCTTAATGGGCCGGGTACCGTTTGTATATGATATATGATGTTCACATGCATGATTCTATTCACCGAGTCCCTTAATGGGCCGGGTACGGTATGACTTCATTCACCGAGTCCCTCACTAGAGGGTCGGGTACGGTATATATATGTATTTGTATATGTATGCATAATGATACGAAAGCATGATGATATGACTTCATCCACCGAGTCCCATAACGGGCCGGGTACGCTATGTGATGATGATATGCATGATTACGCTCTAAAGGCGAGAGTTTTGGTATTCTGGACATTGTATATGTTTCTGCACCTCTTGTATCAGTTATGATTCTTTACTGTGATTCTTGCCTTACATGCTCAGTACATTTTCCGTACTGACCCCCTTTCTTCGGGGGCTGCGTTTCATGCCGCGCAGGTACACCCAGATAAGCTGAAGCTATTATAGAAGATGTTCCAGCGGATTTGGCAAGTTCCACTTGTTCCTAATGTGTTGCTGAGTCAGACTATGTGTGTTATGATGTCTGATTGATGTTAGAGACTTTGCAGACAGAGTCATGGGTAGGGTTGCCAGTTCTGTAAGCGGCTCCATCAGCCGATGTGTCATTTGTGTTATGATATAAGTTCTATATGATTACAGATTTTGTTTGATTTAAAAGCAACGAAAAAGAATATTTCTGAAAGTTGTGCTATGCGTTTCATCTTTATTTGAGTTAAAAGTCCAAAAGATGATGTATGTAATGAGAGTCAGCGGGTTCGCTCGGCTCCGAGTATGGGGTCAGGTGCCCATCACACCCTAGCGGGATTAGGGTGTGACATGGATTATTGCCTTTACCTAGGTTGAGGACTTAGATTTGTGATTATTGATTTGAGATTGTTGAGACCTGGCAGACTTGTGGTTTAGATGCTTCACCTAGGCTTATAACTTGGAAGGCGAGTTCCTGTATGACGTATGTGTAGGTGGAAGCCCTTGACATGTTAGGATAATGTGATTTGTAATTATGCTTGATTGCTTGTCTGCCTATTTATTGATTTCATTCTTCATATATGTGAACTAATTGTTGTCGGCCTATGATACGTACCAGTACTTGTTGTTTGTACTGATGTTACTCTTGATGTACTCTTCTTTTGAGTGCAAAGTTTGTTACTAGTTCTAGTTTCCGTCCTCGAGAATGATATGAGTCTACTTAACAGAGATTCCAGGGTGAGAATTTGGGCTAGATCCGCAACTCGGAGACTCTTTCTTTGTTTCTAACTATCTACTCTGTATTCTTGAGACAGTATTAATATTTTGAGATTGGTACTTCCTATCACACTTGTATCTATGTAATAGTGGCTCTTGTACTAGTCCAAACCACATTTTGGGGTTATTATTACTTCCGCACTTATTTTTCATATGATTTGAATCTATTAGCTAAATCATTGTTTATTTTCGTATAATTCTCACAAATGACTAAAATGATTTGAGAATGGTTTGCCTACCTGGGACAGTGTAGGTGCCATCACGATTTACGAATTAGGTCGTGACAGAAATGTTTCAAAAAATCAACTTCAAAAGCATAAGGTTATTTTTAAACCTTTTTGGGCTCAAGCGCAAAACTTAAGTCCAGAAAATAAGAACAAATACACTTAAACTTTATTTTGAGGTAAAGGTTTAAAAACTAGAATATGGTTGGCCTAAAATAGGACAAAGGATAAACAAAAAATGCGAAACATT
The DNA here is from genome assembly GCF_019175385.1 of Lycium barbarum. Taxonomy (NCBI): domain Eukaryota; kingdom Viridiplantae; phylum Streptophyta; class Magnoliopsida; order Solanales; family Solanaceae; genus Lycium; species Lycium barbarum. The sequence continues at coordinate 96,436,287 of NC_083347.1, read as the reverse complement.
TTTTATTTATTTGTATACCTATGGCTCTATCCAAGGGAAACCTTCAGTATGTTTTTGGTCCGGAAAGTAATATGGCTATTTAAACCTTTTATCCACTTTTCAAAAGATATAAACTTCTCCAAATAAATGATTTTTTGCCAAAATGAGTTGTGATATGCCATGACAAGTCATACAAGAAAGTAAACCATTTTAAGCAAATAATCACAATAATCACACATTAAAGCTCGTAGGTCAATCGTATTCTACGGATCGCTAATACTAGGGTGCTTGAAACCTTCCCTAAGAGATCACCAAAACCCTTATCTCGAACTCTAGTTTAAAAAGCATTTTTCTCTTGCTTGAATAAACCCTTTTAACTTGGTTTTCCTAATTCCCTTAAAAATTAGGTGGCGACTCGAAAATAACGAAATCCGAATAGAGTCCAAAACCTCTTAATATATTTTATGCACCGTGTAAAAGTGAACCGTAACACCAATAACAGATCATATCAATGTATTATGAAAATGGGTATGAATGCAATGCATCAATATCAAGTGAAATCATATTAAATCTCAATCGTGCCACACATGGACACGTATCACAATATCAATATCGAATCAAGTTCTTTCCTTTATCCATGATAGTGTCAAGATAAGTGAGAGACAACCGTATCATAACCACAATATGGCAACTAAGTAACAAGTCCAATATCACAAATAGGCAGCAAGCCAATACACAACAAAGAGGCGACACGCCTACAAATCAACAACAATACCAACCTAAGTAATCCATCCCAACTTCATATCCGAAGGCGTAACATGCTTTATCCATCAATAACTAACTCTACATATGCTTCGCTAACCGGAGTCTAACCAAAAGGTAAGCCGTAACCTACCTCGCTGCCGAGCTGGAGCCAGGAATAGTCAGATCTGAGCCTTGCCCTTCCAAAGATCCTCCGAATACTCAAAGTCTAGCCATTATCGAATTTTAAGTTAGAAACGAGAAACAACGGTACCCCTATTGCTATAAATTCGTTCGAATCAAAATCAACTAAATAAAAGAGGGAAAACAGGCTCACAAGGGTAAAACGGGTATTTCAAAGATGAAATTGGTAACCCAACATTCTAGAAGTTTAATTCTATTCTCCAATTACTAATTTAGCTCAAGTGTTGATCAATTTCATCATTCAAAGAAAAACCCCCAATTTAGGCATAAACCCTAGCTTCTCCATATTTCAATTTCTCAACTAGAATGGATGATTCAAGTCTATTGGTTACTAATTCATGAAAATTCCATGCTTGGATTAGTAAAATCCATTAATTAGTCTCATATTGGAATACTAAAATTCAAATAACAAAGTAAAAGTCAAGTCAAATAAAAAAGTAAAGGTCAAGACTCATCTTCTTCCATCAGTTCTCTAGATTTCTACCATTAATTCAAGCTTAGGAAAGGTAAATAGTTGATAACAGGGGTAGAGAGACTTACCCCAGGAAGAATCCACTCAAGAATACTTCAAATCGCCTTAGAGACTCTTAGGAGAAATAATTTGGGAATGGGAAATGAAGGGTTAAACTTACCATTTAATGACTTTCTGAATTAGCGATTTCTGCTGTAGCGGAAATGGTCCGCCGCCGCGCACCCGCTCCAGCGGTTCGTGTCCGCTATAGCGCATTCGCTCCAGCGGATTACTGTCCGCTGAAGTGGATTCCATGGAATCCATAAATCCCGTGCCTGCGGAACAGGTCTCGCTAAGGCGGGTCTGCGCTGGCGTACCCAGTCTCACTAGGGTGAGACACCAAACACCAAAAACTTCCTGGTTTTTAATCAAGTATTTCCCAAAATCCGACAATCACAGAGATCTCCTAGATGCAAACTAGACATGTATACACACATAAAAACACGCTATGGACTCACTTGTGATCTCAGAATCCCCAACGGAGGTCTATTTGACCCGGTCAACACCCAATGGCCAAAAACCAACTTTCCAACCAATAACCCAAAACACTCCAGAGTGCATCGGGTACCAAACTGAATATCCCACTAAGTCATAATTGACCCTCCAGACCTTTCGGAATTGAAGGATTTCCGAAAAAAAGTCTGTTTACCCAAAAGTCAACTATCGGTCAACCTTTTTTCACTTTAAGGTTCTATTTCTCATAATTCATCATAAAACTTGCCCGATTACCTGGGTAACTGAGCCACCCATCCCCGCAGGTCAAAATCATAATAATAGGGCTCGGGGAAGGGTCAACGGGAGTAAATGTGTCAAAAACACTATAACGACCAAACGGGTCGTTACAAATCACCAACACACACATTCAAGTAAAAATAAAACCATCGCAGCTTCTCTATTTTTTTGGTTCGGGTGGTTTAGTCGAGTCGAGTTTGCTGGTTTCTGCGAGTTTTCTTTGTCCGTAGCAGTTCCATTCTGAGTTGTGTCGTGCTTTTTGTCCATGTTTTGGTTCGTTTGCTTGAAGGCTTTGTATTGATTCAACTATGGAAATTTCCTACTCAAGGTCCATTCTCACTTATTTATTCATCTTTCAGTCATCTCTTTCAATTATTTTCATGGTATGGTTTATTGCTCTGTTCACGTGCCTAGTTCATTCTTTATTCGCATTTTGTCATTTGTTTTATTTGGTGTTCTTTCGTGTCGAAATTCTCTATGTATTGCTCGTATTCTAGTCTTTACATAAATAAGGAAAATGGCATACAGAATGTTCTGCAAAGTGCAAGCATGGGCTATTTGAGATATTTGACCTGATGTAGTTTGTTGCTTGTGATAAAAATGAACACTCTCTGTTAGATGGTTACTGTTATTAAATGCTTTTGAACGGGTTAAGGAAAGAGGATAAAGTGAATTCAAGAGAAAAATAAAAAAATAAAGCAACTCGTTACTCCCTCCTTTCTAATTTCATGTATAGCTCTTTTAAAAGGAAAGAGGATAAAGTGAATTCAAGAGAAAAAATGGGAATATTTACAAAGACAAAGGGCACTGTTTTTTTTTTTTTTTTTTTTTTTGTTCTTTCCTTCTGATTTGTTGTGTAATCTAATGATAGAATTTTAGTTGGTGTCAAAAGAGCTCCCGAGAATACTAGCTTGAGTCGCTTCCGATTTAAAAAATAAATAAAAGGAAGATATTTTTGATAGGTTTAATTTATTTTCTCGATTGGTTTAAATATCATGTTATTTTTTACACTGTTTCAAATGATATATGTTATTATGATATTAGAATTGGCATATAGACAATCAACATAAGACCCGATAAAACAATAATTGTGAGAGAGCGAGATGGGGTTTTCATTTCAAACCCCGTTGCCAAATGAAAGAAAAGAACGAAAAAAAAAACTTTAAATTTTTGCGGAACTCATTTCCGTCTTATGTGCTTACTTTGACAAGATTCTTTATTACTTTGTTATTTTAATTTTCTTTTGATTATTTAAACCTTAAGAACAGACATACTCCGACCTGTTTGAATATTCTTTACATGTACATCACAATGGAATGGCATTGCTTGGAGTTTAATCACTGCGAGTAGAGGAGTCAACGCGCGAAGAAGAGCTCAAATTGAGTTGTCCCCTCAAGAAGGGCCCAGGAACGTCGGGAAATGATGAAAAAGCCGGTTATAGCTGACTTCTTGGATGAAGCGCACATATATCTTTATAAAAAATAAAAAATAAAACAACTCGTTACTCCCTCCTTTCTAATTTCATGTATCACTCTTTTAAAAATCTCAAAACTTGAGAACTTTTATTACTACACTAAATTGTGACACAATTTCATACAATCCTGACAACAAAATATTTTTTAAGTTTCACATAGCTTTCTTAAATGCTTAAATATTTTATTTAGTATTCTTCGACATTTTAAAGAATTCATTTCACCTCGTTTAAGGCGCTTAAGAGAGGTGATTGCACTAAAATAAAATAGAGGGGAGTAACATCGCATTGGACCCACTTTCAGCCTTGTCATGTACTGATTCCACATTCTCCTACTCTTAACTTTAAATTTATGTGTTGTTGATTTATTATTTATTTAATCACTCTCATTAAATTCGTCACCAAAATCAAAGTTGCCTACATTTTACTAACGATTTCTTTTCTTTTGCGAGATGTTATATTTCATCGGGACTGATTAGAGTACTATGCGTAATAGAGAATAATTTGGGGGCTCTACGGAAATCTCAGTTGGCCTATCGTTCATGGATTACCGTTATTGTTCGAGACGGACTCGGCTCCGCTCCAGTATAGGGACTGTCCAGTTTGTCAAGTGGACCTTTAATCTGCTGACATCTGGACACTTACAAATCAAAGGGTCATTAATTGTTCAACCAAAACAGTCTCTTAAACCATGGTTAGGCCACACACTAGTTAATATTTAATATTTCCTTATCAGCAACATTATTATAGGCGAGAATCATGCTACTTTTCAGTCTTCTGATTTTCTTTATTCCCAACAAAAATTGAAGATATCTCATTTCATGATTTTATTTTTTTAATTTTTATTTTCATGATCTTTCTTTAAGTGTCTATTATTTACACTACCAGGTCTCCAAATATTGTTAAATTTCCGCCCAAAATTTCAACCTCTTTCAAATTTAACGCGCCATTATTTTCATAGATTGTCCAGAACTCATAAACTAAAAATATTGGATCCGCGTATGTCCGCTCCACACTTTATTGGATGCTAATATAATCTTAAGTATTCGTTTTTTCTGTTATTACTACTCCAACTATCCGAAAAGCAGGATCTTCTAGTATTCATTTCTCAAAATAATCAACCAAACTACGAGCCACCCCACGTTTCAAACACAATATAAAAATGTAGTAGGGTACGGTATTGTTAACAGTGTAAAGTAGAGTAACTGTGGAAAGAAGGGACTAGCAAGAAAAATGTTGTGTTATAATTTATACTTCTTTTTTGTGTGTGCGCTGAATGTGTTAGTTGATACTACTACTACGCAGTAGGTTCATGTTTATGAGTTTCCCATAGAGATAACACAGTTACTCTACTTTACAACCCACGTTTCTACCATCGAATTTCAAAAACAACTTTAGTTGTCCTGTACCATCTACTTATGTCTTAACATAATCTTCCTTGGTTAAACATCTTGAAAGGTGTTACTGAAGCATGAAAACAAAAATCTAGAATTCTATCACCTTGTTTCATTTCAACTGTATTTGCAGTCAGAATTCCCATGAAATAAAAATCCCAAACTAGTCTTGCTGATGAAATCCAAGCACACGAAGCACCTTTCTCTTTCCAAATATATTTGTCTTGATTACATTGGCAATGGCCTTTTCTCTTGCTACCAAAAAACAGGATAAATATCATGCAACAAATGATTCAATGCAGTTGCACAACCAAATAAGCATCAAAAACATTACTTTATTGTAGTTCCAAAGTTGAAGATTGTTCAGATCTTTGATATAATGTTAACGGAAATTGGAATTGAGAAGAGGAAACTCAAAACATACTTCTATAAGGGACAAACAAATTCCAACATCCACAGGTGGGTTACAATTAGTTAGCTTTGCTGCACTTGTGACATGTTTTGTGGTTAGTTTAAAAATTGATGTGAATGTTTGATACCATGCTCTTAGGGGATCATAAGTAACAAATTTTGAAATGTGTTCGTCTATCAAAATCAATCCATAAATATATCTTTCGTCATTCGTGTGCTTTGTGGCAGCTGGTTTAAGACGTAGGGAACTTAAATAAAATGTTTGGATTCAAGTTGTGGAAAGTATACAAAATGGTATCTTTTTTACAAGTTGTAGTCTTAGGTTACCTTTTGCATAAAACTTTTCTTTTTTACGTGTTTCATCATTTTACAATTTGAAATCCTTGTGCATAATTCACGCATTGTCTATTCTTATTTTCGCTACCTAGAATAATTAATTAACCTCTCATGCTTAATCACTTAGTTTATTTCAGATAACTAATCAGTTGCATGCTTGTTATCACCTAATCCCACATAGTTAAATCGGGCTGGGACCCACAGCTGTGGACCTCGAAAGGTCCTTAGCACCTTCCTTTTGAGGTAACTTAAACCCTTACCCAATCTTTGGTTACACAGACTAGTTTTAAACTGAGTTATTTGTAATTAGTAGTAGTAAATTGTGCCCTAACTCACCTTAACTAGTTAGGTGGCGACTCTTCTCTTTTAAATCCAATAAAAGGGTTGTCACATGTCAAAACCCGTCTTCCGCGAGGAAAATGGGGCGGACATCTGGCACAACTTGCGGCGGAGCTGCATCTCGCAAGATCACACCTGGGTCTCGCAGCTTTTGTCGCAAGTGGTAACGGGACTATAAAAGTATAGATCGTGAATTTTTCGAAAATCATTCATTCCACTTCGTTTTTGGCTGACTTTTTTGGGAGAATAGACCATAGAATTTCCCAAACCTCCTAAGGTGAGTTCTTTCTCAAACCCCAAGTATTATTCCATCATATTAACTAGGAGTAATACCCATATACGAATTTTGAACACGATTCTACTCTTCAATCCTAAGGTTTTCAAGAAAACCCTTCTCAAGGATTCAAGTTCATAATTTTGGGATTCTTCTCCAAAGTTGGGTTCTTCTTCGAGTGATTGGAGCAATTAAGGTATGTAAGACTTTCCTATTATAATCAATTATAGCTTTGAACTGGTGATTATGAACTATAAGTTCTTGAGATATACATTGATGGGTATGATAGAAGAAAAGTATGACCGATTATATGTTTCAATTTTTAACTTAGGGTTGTTGTTATCTTATGGGTGATGAAGAATGATGTAAATTGAATTCATATGAGATTGTAGAATCATCTATGAGCAAGAGATTGTGTTTTTTGGTGTAGAAACACCATTGATGAGAGTTGTGGAGCTTCACGCCCATCAAGTGTTTGATAAAATGCTTAGATGACCAAAACATGAGTACTCTTAATAATATTGATTCCCGTTGACATATATCGCTATAGATTAAGGTCGAAAGGCGTGACGAACTTTGTGGTACACTTAAAGGCATGCAAGGCTCCTATCTACGTGAGGGAATACCCTTGTTCTTCTCCACGCCACGTTCATTCATGTTTCCATTAATTTCTCATCCTTATGAGTATTATGCCTAGTTTTATGAAAAGCTTAAAGGTTCTTATAGTTCAAATAACAAACTTCGTATTTCGTTGATGTATATCATTCTGAGCATCATCAACTCATTACGTAATCCATGAATACTCAAACCTTGATTTCCATGAGTCTTTATCCATGTAACACGAAAATGTATATGAACTATTATTGCTATATTCCATGAATCCCATGTCTCATGAAAACTATATTATGTATACATTGTTACACCTTGGAAAATTCCTTATTATCATACAGTGAATAGGCTAGCGAAGGGAATGACGTATACGACATTTTGATAAGTAAGAAATAGCATTTGATGATCCAAATCGAGATACAAAGACATTTGACGCAAGAGAAGAAGTTGTCAAAGGAAGTAGAGCATATGTTGCGTGTCGGGTAAGAACTATGAGCGATGAGTTAACGATAGCGTAATGATGTCTTGGATAAGAGTGATAATGTCCCTTAGATTGGTATTGAGGTGTTAAACAAGTGTCAAGAAGGTTCCATAAGGATTGGAGATCAAACGAGTCGACGAGAACGAAATCGGAACAGCTGGGCATTATACGTCCCAACATACTGGCCGTATAAATTATACTGGCCGTATGTTAGGCCGTATATTTAGCCAAGAGGGGAATCATTCACTGGACCAAACATACGGCGATACATACGGCCCGTATAAAATGTACGGACCGTATGTTGGTCCATATATGCTGGTCGGGACAGATTTCATGATTTAATATAAGGACCTCTCTCTCATTTTATTTCATTTCATTTCCACTCTCCACTCTTCAAGAAACCTCTAGAACTTTCTCCATTATTCATCCACAAGAAACCAAGGGAAAACCATGATCAACTATACCAAATCCACGAAATCAAGTGTATGAAACCTAATAAAAGTCCATCTACACCAAGAAATCTCAAAGGAAGTGTTTTGGTGCAAGAAGAGAAGTTCCACTCAAGGGTTGTTCATCCATCATCTAAGGTGAGTTTTATGGTCATTGCATGTTGTTTAAGGTATTGAAAGTTAGAAACACTTGGATTGTAGAAAGATATATAAAATGGGTCATAAATGTGGGAATAGTGACATTGTTGGGTGATGTTTGGGTTGAATTGTTAATATTGGTATGTTGTAGTTGTAAGTATGTTTTGAATGACATTTAGACCATGGAATGAGTATTATATATGAGAAAACGCGATACTGAACTATAACCATAATTATGGAGAAATTGAAGAGGAATTGTGAAATGCGGAAAATGTAGATGAATGATGATTGTTACTTATTATATTGTGAATGTTGTTATGAATGTTTGGGAGTTGATATAGGATATGGGAAAAGTTGTATAAACAAAGGAAATGCTGCCGAATATTCTTTAGCTTTACTAAGCACGTTTAAGTAATCGATTAGCTAATGTTCATGCGACTTCTCCTGAAGGTAGAAACGTGGGCATCGAAGGAGAACAAGCAAGCGATAGATTAGTTAAATGAAAAAGGTATGTAAGGCTAATCCTTTCCTTCCAAGGCATGAATCTTCCTAATTTTCTACAATCATCCTATACGATGAAGACTATGAGTCCATGAATATACAAAACTACATATGCACATGATTAAGAAAGGGGATACGATACGAGCATGATAATGATGATGATGAATATAAGTATGAGTAATCCTTGTGTAATACAAGATGTCCATGAAGGTAATAATTCTAAGTATGGTTTCATCGAAGCTTCTCTTTGCGTACACTCACCTTAAATTGTTAGTTCCTTCAAGGTGAGATATGATGTGGATGATTACTCCATAATATAATCGGGGGTTCACGGCCTTATGTCACCCCGACATAGCCATAGTTGCCTTCAAATTCTAGTGTATGTTCTTAATGATAAATGTATAATGATGTTAAGTCATGATATGCCTATGAGATGATCAATAATGTAAGTTTATGATACACTTATGCGAGGTATGAAAATGTTAAGTTATGAATGACTATGTGACGATACGATTCCACCGTGCCTAAATGGCCGGGCATGTCACCGCGAAGGCGGGCCGCATATGATTACACCGTGCCTAGCTGGCCGGACATGTCACCGCTAAGGCGAGCTGCTTATGATTCCACCGCGCCTAGAAGGCCGGACATGATCACCACTAGTGGGCGGCATATGATGGTTACCTGGACGCGGGTTAACGATGAGGATTATGATGTGATGATATATGCGCTGTGATGACATATGTACTAAGATTATATAAATATACGACATATGTATGAAATGTATTCACCTATGAAACTCATGCAGGTTATACCTTCCTCTCATGGCTCATGATTCTTCTATTATGTTTATTTCGTTCTTGTCTTACATACTCAGTACAATGTTCGTACTGACGTCCGTTTTCTTTGGACGCTGTGTTCATGCCTACGGGTAAACAGGGAGGCGAGCTTGATCCAGACTCGTAGGAGCTAGTAGCTGATTTGAGAGCACTCCATTGTTCCGGAGGTGCCTTTGATTATTCTATTGAGTACATATGTATATTTTGGGCACGACGGGGTCCTGTCCCGTCCCTATGTCTAGCACTCTAGTAGAGGCTCGTAGATACGCAATTGTGGGTTATATGGTCTCACGAGATCACTACTGTATATACATATATTATCATTTTGATAGCCGAAAGGCTTATGTCTATAAAGCATCTATGTTCTCCAATGAAAAATGATTTTTCTTATGATTTGAGTATGAATTTGATAAAAGAACGTCTAATGAGTGTGATGAGTAGTAGAACGAGTGGGGCTCGATGGTTAGCCCCAGGTACCCGTCACGACCCCTAGTCAGGTCGTGACATACATGTTATGAACTATATTATAAATTATGTTTTGAAAACCATGGGCTCGAAAGCCACCTATTATCCATGTTCATGTTTTGGGAACAGTACAGATTATCGAGAAGGCTTAGACAACCTGAAACGATGTATGCCAGCATAGGATAAGGGCCGCTAAGCCCAGTTAGGACGATTCCTTCATGTTTCCCATTGCGGGATATTTTATGGATATATTCATGTCATGTTCATGTCTCATACCATGGCAAGATATGAGATGGCATAGCTGATCGGGCAGAGATCAGATGCTACGTGCTCATGTGGTGGTTACGTACCGGTTTTACTAAGGCTCCCCCCCCCCCCCAACACACACACACAAATATATATATATATATATATATATACATACTTAAAATATTTTTTTACTCAGTTTACAGCTTGATAATGCAGATCATGGTCATGTTCACGTTTCAGTTACAGCTTACTGTTTACAGGTAAGTCACAACTTACAATAGAGATTCAGTTTACATTATAGAGTCAGTTTACAGTTACAGTCTCAGTATACACTTACAGTTTAAATTCCGATTACTTCATGTATCCATGTTATTGATTTGGGTTGTCCATTCCCCGAGCATCCCACTTACAGTTCTTTCACTCAGTTGCTTTAAATACAAGTACAATTTAAATTTACTTACATCCCTTTTTCTCGGGGACTGCATTTCACGATGCAGACATTGATTTACTGTCACGACCCGACCTGAGGGCCATGACAGGCACCCGGTGCTAACCCACCCGGGCACCTCTTATCGTACATTCACATTCACATCTAGGTGGACCACGTGGCCTACGCATAACTTCTATACATCAATATTGCTAAACTCATTTGGGCAACAACACATTCATAACATCATCAACAACTTTGCCCATATCAATACACATAAGCTGACGAGGCTATCAAAATAATATACAAAATATGAGCCGACAAGGCTGCAAGACATCTAACCACAACACAACTGTCTACGAGCCTCTAAGAAGTGTATGTAACATCATATATGCGGGACAGGACCCTGCCATGCCCATGTGTATGTACACAAAAGAATAATACCAAAATCTATAGCTCCGGAAGAGATGGAGCTCCTCTGAGCAATCCCTGAACAGGAAATCCATGGATCAAGCCTGTCTCCCTGGCCACCTGCGGGCATGAGGCAGCGTCCACAAACAAAAGGACATCAGTACGAATATTGTACTAAGTATGTAAAGCATAATCAACATTATAATAGAAGCATAAGAAATAATGCAAGAGGTAGCATAAAATATAGCATAAGATGGGAGAATCAGGAAGTAGTAGCGCCATTTGTACCTTTAATGGCCATCATTATATTTACTTACTTATCTCTTGTAGGGACCTTCTATTTCCAATGATTACTCGTGACTGTGTGCATATAAATATGTCTGTAATCGTATTCGTATTCGTATCTGTATCTATATTCATCTTCATAATCATATTCATATTCCTATTCATATTCATTGCATACCCGACCACGGAGGTTCGGTGGTTCACATGCTCGGCCATGATAAGGCTCGGTGATTATACATACCTGGCCATACCAAGGCTCAGTGTTATCCGTACAGTGGTGTGCGCGCAATAGGTATCATATCCGGCCATATAAGCTCGGTGTTACATAATAGTCATACATACTTAGGCACGTATACATAAAAGTCCATAAGTATCATCAACATCATTACCATCATCTCTTTCGTTACATCTATCCTTAGGGGATCAACTATCGTATAAAAGAAGCAATAGAATCGTGAAAGTATCGAGAATCATAAGCTTTGGTAATCTTAGAGATAGAGTCATTTGGGAGACATTATGGAACTCATGAAAGGATATGTATAGCAAAGGAACCATGCCTTAATGAAAGAAGGGTTAGCCTTACATATCTCTTCGTCTTCTTAACTATTTAACGTTCACCGTTGAAGCTTGAATAATCTACATTTAGAAGGATTCATACCATGGTTAAGCTTTAATGATACTCTTAAATTCAAACTAGAATAATTCATGATCTAATGAAAATTGGGTAGAATTTTCCCTATTTCGCCAACTTCCACCATACTGCAAAACAACTCCCAAACATCCATAATACACTCACAATATCACAATCAAGCAATCACATTCCATTAAGCCTTCAAAATCCATCCTTGTGTTCAACTTATACTAGTAACCTCACACCCATTTTAGTACATTCCTATAAAATGCTTCCTTACCACTATTACTTCCTTCCATAACAAGATTATATCCGTATTATACCAAGAATCACAACTTAAGTTAGCTTATTACTCAAAAACATCATAAAAACTACATTTAGATTTCATTTTCTACTTTCTTCTTCCTTTTTATCCCATAGGAACAAGCTTTGGAGAAGCTATCAACTTGTGCAAATACCCTAGCTACAATACTCAAGTTGTTCTTGATGTCTATTAACCCTAGTAAGCCTTCCAACACATGAACACCTTAAATCATGCTATTTGATCTTGGTTTTCTCTTGGATTGGGGTGGGATATGCTTGGAGAAGGGTTTTGAGCTCTCAAAACTTGTGGAAGATGAAAAATGAAATAAATGAACCAAGGCCATCCATTTATACAAAAAGTAAACATCTGCCCGATGGACTTTATACGGACCACTTACACGGTCCGTATAATATTATACGGTCTGTATAAGTGGACTGTATAACACCACCACGCGAAAGTTCTCTTCTGATATAGGTTAAGTTATACGGACCCTATTATACGGACCGTATAAGTGGTCGTATAACACCATCAAGAAAATGACCCTTTCTGTTAAGGCCATGTTATACGGACCCTCTTTATACAGACCGTATAAAGTTATACGAATCGTATAAGTGGCCGTATAACTCTCAATTATGCGAACCTTCTTCTCGTTGATTCATTTGACTTCCAATCTTCGTGGAACCTTCTTGGCAGTTACATAATACTTCATTAACCATACAATAGGCCCTAAATCATCCCCTCAAGACATCACAAAATAATTGTTAGCTCAACAATAGCGAAAAACTTTCCGAACACGACTTATATTTCACTTCCTTCAACAAACTAAATTTCACGTATTCGTACAACCTCAAAATCTTATGGTATGCACCTTAAGCTATCTAATACCTTCCTTAATCTCGTAAGGGTTTCATAATAACCGTAAGCTCACATTAGCCTATCCACAAGGCAACGAGTTCGGAAATTTCTGAGGTGTAACATTCTTCCCCCATTAGGAACATTCGTCCTCGAATGTTAGGTTCTTGGGGACTCTATAAAAATTTCGCCAGAGTTTCCCCTATAATATGGCACTACCATCCTGCAACAGCAACCCAAAATATATCGCTTCACAGGGCTATAACAACAACATCCATAACCATAGCCACACACGACCAGGAAAACACTACATACCTGAGGGTAATGGCATCTGTCACACCCCTACCAGGAGTATGACGGGCTCCGACCCGTAGGTCGGGAACCACCTGACTTATCTGTTACTTTGAACATTATAAACCATAACTCAAAGAACACCTGTACACAGAAAAGGCCCAACATAGGAATATCCGATCATTCAGCACATATGTTCATATGTGGACCAACAAGGTCGCCACAACATAACGTATATCATAAAGCCGGCAAGGTTAACAGTAAAGTATCAAGAGCTCAAAATAATGCCGACAAGGCCACCAATATATTATACAACAATATGAACCGGTGGAGCTATAAAACATCTAACTGTACACACACGTCTACGAGCCTCTACATAGAATACAAATAATCGTAAGGACTATACCAAATAGACTGAAACTCCGAAGTAAGTGGAGTGTTCTTGAGAATTCGCTGATAGAACACCTATGGGTCTGATCCGTCTCCCTGCCTACCTGCGGGCATGAGCGCAGCGTCCACAAGAAGTGACGTCAGTACGAATAATGTACTGAGTATGTAAGGCATGAATAACAACATAATATAGATATGAAAGGTAATATGGAATAAGAGAGATAACCTGTACATCTGGATGCCTCATAAGGCAGTGTCAAGCATGCTTAGCCTTTTTAAAAAAAATATTTTTATACATAATATAGTACCATGCCCGGCCATTAAGGATCGGTGTCATATATATAGTATCATGCCTGGCCATTAAGGCTCGGTGTTATATATATAATATCATGCCCGACCATTAAGGCTCGGTGTTAACATCATTAGCTCACGTCCGGGGCGATATCATAACATGCCCACTGCAGTGGGGTGCACATCTATGTGCCATGCCCGGCTGACTATGGCATGGTGCAGTGTGAGAAAATACTATATATATATATATATATATATATATATATATATATATATATATAAAGCATGCATAAGATCCCAATCAAAAGCCACAACTATATCGGAGTGACGTAAGGTCAGTAGCCTCCGATTATATTATGGATCAATCATCATCGTTTATCCCACCTTGAAGGAACAAGGGTCATAAGGTGAGATTACCAACAATGAAGGAAATTAAGAAATTGCAAAGTAAGCTCAATCACCTCATAATAATATAAAGCACATGTACTTGTAAATCTCTATGAATAAAATCATCTCATAATAACATGAAATCCGTATGCCTTGGAGCTTTGATAAATAAATCCCTCATAATCATCGTCATGGTTATCATAAAAAAAAAAACTATTCATCTTTAGCACCACAAAAACTTTAAGAGTCATGAATCTCTAACATTCTTGGAAATAAGGATTTTAATAGAATTCATGTACGGGTCGGTAGGCAAAAAAATCATGCCTTTAAAAGAAAGGGAAATAGCCTTAACATACTTGAAAGATAATTTCTCGACTTCCAACTTACTTCCTGTCTTACAATTCACTTAAGATCATTCGTAGCCTCGAAATCTACATATACGACTATTCATACTATTGTTAGGCTTATCGTCATATGCTCTCCTTAAACCTTTAATTTAAATCCATTTAGAAACTGCCGAAATTCGGGCAGCATCTCCCCTATTTATATGCCTAGCCCGAAATCACAATCCAATAACCAACAACAATAACAATACCAACATTACAACAACATTATCAACACCCATAGGCTCCATAAAACATCCCACACGATGTTTTCCAAGTTTCTTAACTATCCAACTTGTTATACGACTATTTAATAACTTTATCTCCGTAAATAAACTTAAATTAATATTAATAAGGAGAGATTCATAACTTATTCTTGCTAGAGCAGAAATATCTTCAATATCTACTTTGAATCCAAGACAATTCCAACGCAAGACAAAACTATAATTGCGACTACACGTTACCTGAACCTCGGTTAATATTCCGTCACATGAAATTACTCAAAATCGTCACTTTTGTGATGTATATTTGCTCTCTTATGTTGCCGAATTTTCTGGAATATTTGGGAAATTATTATGACCAAAAAGAGGGATTTTAACCCTGTTATAGGTGGGTAAAGTCGGTGGCACTGTAGCAGTTACTGTAGCGCGCGTTTCCGCTCTGTCATCCTAACTTGTAACGTCCATAATTATCTACTCCAATGTTACATCGACGAGTGGTTTGTTGCGTTGGTAACTAGGTGTCACGACCCAGCCCCGTGGGCTGCGACTGGCACCCTATCTGGGTACCCAGACCAAACCGCATATTCATTTACCAAATCCGAGCATATTCCAAAAATTCATAAAAGTCATATCAAACTGAATCTTTATCAAATATGTCTTAAGCGGTCGCACAAATCAAAATGTCATATCAAATCCAAACGGAGCGGCAGAATAGACATCGCCGGTCAGAAGTGCAAATATAAGCATAAGGGCCATTTAGGGCCATGAAAACAAACGGACCGCTTTAAGACCAGAGAACAAAATCAAACAAACATATATAGGACCCTCGCCCCACATATATGACTACAGGCCTCTACGAACTCAAAACAAAGACATATGGCGAGACAGGGCCCCGCCGTACCCAAATCGTCAAATATACAGAGCATATACATAGCAAAAGGAGTCTGTACCAAAAGTGGACTCCGGATCAGAAGGAGTACTCCAAAATAGCAGAAAGTGAAGCCTACAGTGGAGGATCACCAATGTCTGTACCAGCGGGCATGAAACGCAGCCCCCGAAGAAAGGGGGTCAGTACGAAATATGTACTGAGTATGTAAAGCACGGAGTACAGAAATATGGATCAAAACTGAAAGCAAATCCGATAACAAAGTGGAGTACAAATAGGGATGTCAAAATCCGTATCAAAATCATATACGTATACATAATGCAAACGAAATCATGCAAACGCTTAAGAACGTGGTCGCCACTCCGACGCTGGCGCCACACACAGCATAACACCAGAAGGTTTCAAATCTCCGTATCTCCGAACACAAACACAAACATAGGTGAGTGTATCGCATCACGAGCCATATCACAGCATAACTCCAAACGGAACCCGGCCCTATGGCGAAGCCTCGGGAACCGTAACACAGCATACGGCCGAATTATCGTAAGGCGCACGAATCATAACCGGCCCGGGAACCGGTGAACGAAGTCATAATAAGGCACGAGCGGAGTCGTGAGCAAACAAATGCAAATCATACTTCAAAATAGTCTTTCAAAACTTAATAACTTTACAAATCGTTCCATAGCACAAAATAAGCGAATGCTTAGTCGATACAAAGATCCGTTTCACAAAAGTTTCCAAAATGGTACGTATGGCTCAAAACGTAACTTAGCATATCATAATATTCAAAATATATCTCATAGGAGGGAGTTCCAAAATCGAAAGTATCATATCAAACTTTATTCACAAAGATAGCCCAATAAGACAAATAGGGCGTCTCGGGGTTAGCGGGCCCACCTCGAGTCAAATTGAGGTGGCGAACATAATTTACGAACATTTTGGGGCCAAAAGGTCATACATAATCATTTCTAAGTTACCCGACCACATTTCGATAGGTTTCGGACGATTGGTGGCATCCTAGCCAAAATAGAGCCCTTAGGCTTCAATTGAATTGAATGAATAGTAACTTTTCTGTGGATCGGGTTTCGAGGAGCAGAAATGCTCCGGAAGTTCCAATATTCGCCTACCACACTAAGACATGCCAAATGAAGGAGTGGGAAGCTTTACATACCTTACAGACGTCGTATGCTCTCCCAAAAGTCAAGTCCCGTCTCGTCTGAAATCTGCAAATGGTCAAAGTTACCAATTGAGACTCTTAGGCTTAAAAATGCCTTTAACTTCATTTTTGCCTACCGAAATTTCGGCAGCATTTCCCCTATAAATCTAACATCCCCGAGACTTAGCTCAGCTCAAAATACATCAACAACAACAGCCCACACATCAACAACAACACAAAATATAATCAAACCACTCTAGCTTCAAAGTTCCACCTTATTACCTAAGTTGGCAACTTTTCATTTAAACTTCCAAAACTTCAAATCTATATCCACATCATTATATTCATTTACTCATTCAAGATCATTCAATCACATCCCAAATATATTCCAAACCATATACGAAAGTTCCCGAAATTTATTATTTTCCATATTTCATTCAAAACATCAAAAGTCACGACGAACATTCTAACTTGCGTCGTTTCATTCCGAATTCATTAACATCAACCATAGATCATATTTAAAGTCTTTAGCACCCTAGATATACAATGATATACACAATGATACCAAAAGTATATACTTTCCCGTAATGATCCGAAATCATTTTCTAACGCCAATTCAATTCATCAAACATTCATTTGCATCACAAGGGATCACCACAATACAACCAACCAACCTAAATAAACTTTAGACTACTTTTTCCCCACCTTATATTGCACACGGCCATACACAAATTTTCATACATGCACGGCTACTTCACACACAACACAATTCCATAATCTTTACGTTACTCTAATCACCAACACATATATGTCCATTCCATAACATAAAAACATAGAAATCTCACCTCTTCTTGTAATCCCGATTTGCCGCAAACGTCGCCCTTTCGTCAAACCAATTGTACCACAACGGAGAGCACCTCGAACTCATCAATAATTCAAGAGAAACTAGATGTTTGGATCGAAAACAAAAGCCAAGATAATTTTTTTTTCCAAAGGGGTTCTCGGCCGAGAGCCTTGAGCTAGTGCCCCTTTTTTTTTTTTTTTGTTTTGACTTGTTACTTGATAATTCAAAGAGGTATAAGTGATATATATCCACTTAATGTCATGTGCATAGCACATGACTAGCAAAGAATGGGCTTGGACTTGCCTCTTGGCCGGCCACTTCAATGTTTTTGGGCCTCAATTTTTGGTTCTAATTTTCTTGGCCCAATTCATAAAACGTCCCGTTTTTTAATTCCCGAAACTAATTTCCAAAATTCCAAATGTACCCTTGGCCTTCCCCGATGTCTTAACATTAATGATCCCATAACCAACATAGTCATATTCACCAAAATCAAAAATATTTCCTTATAACCCACAAGTCGTAATTATTTCTCGATTTCCAAATACGAAACACGGGACATAACATTCTTCCCCCCTTAAGAACATTCGTCCTCGAATGTTAAATAAATCTTATGAAGGCTCACAAACATAACGGGAAAACCATTTTTATAAATAGCACACATGGTCCATCTGTTCATTGGTACAATAAATACAAAAGTCTAAATTACGAGAGGCGTAGGGAATAAATGGGGGAATCTCTTCTTCATCTCATCCTCCGCCTCCCAAGTCATCTCTTCCCGGTTACTGTTGCGCCACAGAACTTTGACAGAAGGCACCTCCTTAGTGCGCAATCTCCTTACCTGTCGATCCAGAATAGATACAGGCTGCTCGTCATAAGACAACTGCTCCGTCACCTGAAGGTCATCTACTGGGAATATCGTGGAAGGATCACCAATGCACTTCCGCAGCATAGACACATAAAATACCGGGTGCACGGTCCCCAAATCGGATGGCCAGTCTAGCTCGCAGGCGACTGCGCCTATCCTCCGAATAATCTGGTATGGCCCGATGTACCGCGAGCTCAACTTACCCTTCTTACCAAATCTCATAATGCCCTTCATGGGCGACACCTTCAGGAATACCCAGTCGCCGATCTGAAACTCTAACGGTCGACGTCGTCTATCAGCATAAGCTTTCTGTCGACTCTGAGCAGCTAATAGTTGCTCCCGAATAAGCTTCACCTTATCACAGCTTCCTGGATTACATCTGGCCCAATCAACTTAGTCTCGCCCACGTCAAACCAGCCAATAGGAGATCTGCATCTCCTGCCATAAAGGGCCTCGCCCATAATCTGCCGCCGTAAGCCCGCAACGCCCGGTACACAGAATCTGCCATCGTACAATAATGCACCTTCAGGCGAGATTTCAAACTGAGTCTTTGTTTTATTAAGGGCCACACGCTATATTTTTGTAACGGACAAACGCTTTCCAGACATCATAGTCATTATCATTCCTTCTTACACTGCTGAGTTCCCTACCACATTATCGTAATCCCACTTCATACCGGACACCTCACACCAACGGATTCAGAATCATACCAAACACTCCACATCAACGGATTCAGAACTAGGACCGGACGCCTAGAAGCATATCGAACGAACTCGTAATCGGAGGCAGACATACTAGACTATGGCAGACGACTCATAGTCAGAATCAGAGGTACCGAAGTATGTCAGACAAATCTGAGGTCGGAGTCAGGCGTACGGAATCATATCAGACAGATCCGAAATCGGAATCGGACGTACAGAATTATATCACACAGAATCGTGACCAGAGTCAGACAGGCAGAAATGTATCGGACAGAGTCGTAATCATAATCAGACATACGGAGATGTATCAGACGGATTCACACTCAGAACTAATCATACCGAGGTATTTCAACCAAAATCAGATTCAGAACCAGATGTACCAAGGTTTATCAAATAGGAACACAATCGAGGCCAGAAGCATAGAGGCGTAATAGACAGAGCCTTATCAAAATCGGGAGTGCAGAGGTATAGCAGATAGAATCCGGATTAGAATCAAATCATTCTTATTAAGGCTCCAATGATTCATGAAAAATTTCCCTTTATTTGTAAGCTTATTCGCCAAGCTGTCACACAAATTGTCTTGCGTCTCGCGTATCGACTTCCTTCAAAGATTCCACTTATTCACACTGCTTATCTTTCATCTTTCCTACCCTCCATACTCATTTTCTCTTTCAGACATCGTCATTCCAAACTAAATTATAATGTAATTGGGGATTTTCTATCCCTTGACAACATTCGGATTGTCGCCCCCGCTTCGTTTCATGTATTCGGTTTAGTAAAACCCTTCATCACTCATAATATTAGTCGTCGGGACTCAGCTCTTGACCCAAATGGGCACCCAACGAAAATCATGCACACACACATACACACATACGGACATATTTACCCATACCTTACTGACGAACGTCTCTGACTGTCATTCAAATTCGCTCAATTTCCCGAGCGGTGTTGTACCTTTTCTTTTTGCCCATTTAGTCCGCCTCGTTCTGCGCGACCCCTGTAAGGGCACTAATTACTCCACACATTCTCTTTTCCTTTAGATTACCCCAAATTTTTATTTATCTCTAGCATACTTACACTTGTGCAAAAATCTTGCATTACTTCCCAAGGGGTCACCCATCCCAGAATTGCTCTGGCTTGAGCACGCTTAACCCTGAAACTTTCACGCATTTTGACGCGTTAGGGCTAATATACTTTCGTCGGTCGTCACTCACGACCTTTGTCACGTAATTTAAGACAAATCGGGGTCTTAACAACTTTTCAAAACGTCCTCGTAGCGGGTCCCACCCCGGCCTACGAGAATTCCATTACTTTTCTGACTTGGTGATTACCGAGTCGTCACTTGTAAATCCTCAACATTCACCTCCATGCATACATATATACTTTCAGACAGCCCACAAGTCTAAATTCGTATTCTACAAATTCCATCTCCAAATAGTCGAGGGAAACTGACAGAATGTTACTGTAAGGTACCTTCCAACCATCGGCAAAAGAAGACTAGAGTCCGACGAACTTCGCGAAATCATCAAATGCCTAATTCACATAATTACCCCCACGGTTATACTTATCTATATACTTAAGCCGAGAGCGAACCGCTCAATTCTCAACTGCTTGTCATACGTTTTGTATTCTTTCAATTAGAGGAACCTTGATCTTCGGACATTCTTGCCCTTCACATGGGTTGTGTTAAAACAAAATGGGGTTAGAACACATTTCTGGTCCCTCCAAATAAATTGCGAATCTACTACTCGTATATATTTTCTTGAGATAAAATTTTCCCGCTAAAGGTAACGCTCCTTACAAGTAACATGGAGGGTACCTTTTAATCCACCATGATAGGTTTATCATAATGGTATCGACCTTCAAGACAGGTTAAGAATTTATATCCCATTTCCCTTTTCGTATTTCTAGAAAAATTTGGGCAGAGGTTCCTCTATACTTCTTACTATCCCAAAACCTGTACACAGAAAATACCAATCAGGCCTCACAGGGCCACCACATATACGTACATACATATCACATCATATCACCTCACAGCCACACGGGCTAACAATTTCAAACAAAAATATAAATATGCCGAGGCTTACCTCACATGCCCAACTCGAATGCACCAGCTACACTTTTCACATTTATTTCTCTTTTCGCTGCTCGACTTGATGTTTTAATCGTACTTCAGAATACCTTACCCAGCATACGTCTTTCGTAACATTTCTTACCAGATTATTGTATAGCTTCCAATATCAGCAGTCATTGTCTTACGTCGACACCGCTCTCCAGCTGCAATCAAGGGTTAGAAAAAAAAAGGAATTCATTTCCTACAGCTGGCTCTATCGCACGATCTAAGATTCCAAAGAAAGTAACATCCTAAATGCCCTGTAGCTTCCCGTTTATAGATGTGGTGCACAACACATCGATAAGCAAGACTCTACGAGACACAGCCTGTAGACATTCCGAGGACAAACTGCTTTGATACCACTTTTGTCACGACCCAGCCCCGTGGGCCGCGACTGGCACCCTATCTGGGTACCCAGACCAAACCGCATATTCATTTACCAAATCCGAGCATATTCCAAAAATTCATAAAAGTCATATCAAACTGAATCTTTATCAAATATGTCTTAAGCGGTCGCACAAATCAAAATGTCATATCAAATCCAAACGGAGCGGCGGAATAGACATCGCTGGTCAGAAGTGCAAATATAAGCATAAGGGCCATTTAGGGCCATGAAAACAAACGGACCGCTTTAAGACCAGAGAACAAAATCAAACAAACATATATAGGACCCTCGCCCCACATATATGACTACAGGCCTCTACGAACTCAAAACAAAGACATATGGCGAGACAGGGCCCCGCCGTACCCAAATCGTCAAATATACAGAGCATATACATAGCAAAAGGAGTCTGTACCAAAAGTGGACTCCGGATCAGAAGGAGTACTCCAAAATAGCAGAAAGTGAAGCCTACGGTGGAGGATCACCAATGTCTGTACCTGCGGGCATGAAACGCAGCCCCCGAAGAAAGGGGGTCAATACGAAATATGTACTGAGTATGTAAAGCACGGAGTACAGAAATATGGATCAAAACTGAAAGCAAATCCGATAACAAAGTGGAGTACAAATCGGGATGTCAAAATCCGTATCAAAATCATATACGTATACATAATGCAAACGAAATCATGCAAATGCTTAAGAACGTGGTCGCCACTCCGACGCTGGCGCCACACACAGCATAACACCAGAAGGTTTCAAATCTTCGTATCTCCGAACACAAACACAAACATAGGTGAGCGTATCGCATCACGAGCCATATCACAGCATAACTCCAAACGGAACCCGGCCCTATGGCGAAGCCTCGGGAACCGTAACACAGCATACGGCCGAATTATCGTATGGCGCACGAATCATAACCGGCCCGGGAACCGGTGAACGAAGTCATAATAAGGCACGAGCGGAGTCGTGAGCAAACAAATGCAAATCATACTTCAAAATAGTATTTCAAAACTTAATAACTTTACAAATCGTTCCATAGCACAAAATAAGCGAATACTTAGTCGATACAAAGATCCGTTTCACAAAAGTTTCCAAAATGGTACGTATGGCTCAAAACGTAACTTAGCATATCATAATATTCAAAATATATCTCATAGGAGGGAGTTCCAAAATCGAAAGTATCATATCAAACTTTATTCACAAAGATATCCCAATAAGATAAATAGGGCGTCTCGGGGTTAGCGGGCCCACCTCGAGTCAAATTGAGGTGGCGAACATAATTTACGAACATTTAGGGGCCAAAAGGTCATACATAATCATTTCTAAGTTACCCGACCACATTTCGATAGGTTTCGGACGATTGGTGGCATCCTAGCCAAAATAGATCCCTTAGGCTTCAATTGAATTGAATGAATAGTAACTTTTCTGTGGATCGGGTTTCGAGGAGCAGAAATGCTCCGGAAGTTCCAATATTCGCCTACCACACTAAGACATGCCAAATGAAGGAGTGGGAAGCTTTACATACCTTACAGACGTCGTATGCTCTCCCAAAAGTCAAGTCCCGTCTCGTCTGAAATCTGCAAATGGTCAAAGTTACCAATTGAGACTCTTAGGCTTAAAAATGCCTTTAACTTCATTTTTGCCTACCGAAATTTCGGCAGCATTTCCCCTATAAATCTAACATCCCCGAGACTTAGCTCGGCTCAAAATACATCAACAACAACAGCCCACACATCAACAACAACACAAAATATAATCAAACCACTCTAGCTTCAAAGTTCCACCTTATTACCTAAGTTGGCAACTTTTCATTTAAACTTCCAAAACTTCAAATCTATATCCACATCATTATATTCATTTACTCATTCAAGATCATTCAATCACATCCCAAATATATTCCAAACCATATACGAAAGTTCCCGAAATTTATTATTTTCCATATTTCATTCAAAACATCAAAAGTCACGACGAACATTCTAACTTGCGTCGTTTCATTCCGAATTCATTAACATCAACCATAGATCATATTTAAAGTCTTTAGCACCCTAGATATACAATGATATACACAATGATACCAAAAGTATATACTTTCCCGTAATGATCCGAAATCATTTTCTAACGCCAATTCAATTCATCAAACATTCATTTGCATCACAAGGGATCACCACAATACAACCAACCAACCTAAATAAACTTTAGACTACTTTTTCCCCACCTTATATTGCACACGGCCATACACAAATTTTCATACATGCACGGCTACTTCACACACAACACAATTCCATAATCTTTACGTTACTCTAATCACCAACACATATATGTCCATTCCATAACATAAAAACATAGAAATCTCACCTCTTCTTGTAATCCCGATTTGCCGCAAACGTCGCCCTTTCGTCAAACCAATTGTACCACAACGGAGAGCACCTCGAACTCATCAATAATTCAAGAGAAACTAGATGTTTGGATCGAAAACAAAAGCCAAGATAATTTTTTTTTCCAAAGGGGTTCTCGGCCGAGAGCCTTGAGCTAGTGCCCCCTTTTTGTTTTTTTTGTTTTGACTTGTTACTTGATAATTCAAAGCGGTATAAGTGATATATATCCACTTAATGTCATGTGCATAGCACATGACTAGCAAAGAATGGGCTTGGACTTGCCTCTTGGCCGGCCACTTCAATGTTTTTGGGCCTCAATTTTTGGTTCTAATTTTCTTGGCCCAATTCATAAAACGTCCCGTTTTGTAATTCCCGAAACTAATTTCCGAAATTCCAAATTTACCCTTGGCCTTCCCCGATGTCTTAACATTAATGATCCCATAACCAACATAGTCATATTCACCAAAATCAAAAATATTTCCTTATAACCCACAAGTCGTAATTATTTCTCGATTTCCAAATACGAAACACGGGACATAACACTAGGCTCGACGAAATTCATTTTAGGCTTTTGAAACACCTTAAAAATCCTCATATACCTGGAGATATACCCCTCCAAAGTTGACCCAAAATTCTATCCTTAATTCTGTCAACCTTTTCTAAATTTTCGACAAACTTATTTTCTTCGATTTTCTTGATCCCGAAATCTTCCGAAACTCTCCATACATGATATTTATCACTAATAATACTTTATAATGGTCATGTCCTTTGGTTCCAAGGTTGTCCTTCCCGGTTACGACTTACAAGATCATAATTCATCCTTTACTTAAACAATATACTTAATAATGCTTCGTTCCTCAGACTCCAAAGTTGTTTTACCTAGCCATAGCTCGACATACTTACATTCAAATTTAACCAGTGCTTCTCCGAGGTACGGGGTGTAACACTGAAAGTGTGGGGTGTAACATTCTCCCCCCCCCCCCTCTCTTCAAAAACATTCGTCCTCGAATGTTGAGGTAGAGTTCGCTATGAGGTAGATGTCAATGTTCTTACCTGTATTTATCGGTATTTACTTTACTTACTTGCTCATTTAAAACTGAACTTATCCGAATTACGCAGTTTATCCTTCTTCTTTTGTGGCCAAAATTTACGCCCGTACTTAAGATCACCCCTATTCTTATTATCTGTTTGTCTACTAACTCTTCATGATTTATCGTTCTCGTTGTGTCTTCAACATTCGTCATTTACATTCTTATATGCTCTTTCATCCAGTACTTACCACATACTTTTATCCAATTTCGATCCCATCTTCTTTTTATTCAGAAATTCTTGTTCTCTTCGATCTCCACGTATCTTTCTTACGTTTTACAGATGTCCCAGGCCTTTATCTTCTTGGAGTTTACTTATTCTTATTCTTCCTCCCTTAAAGATAACCTCAAGACTGGTCACATTTTAGCATCCTTTTCTTTCTATAGCAGTCGAATTAATGTTTGCGGTACTTTATCTTTCAACTACTTTAACACCGAAATATCTTGCTTAATTTCTCTTTCCTTCAATTGGACTTCTGGAACTTGGATAACTAATGGTAATTCTTGTACTTATATCAAAAACATCTCAAACCTCTTCTTTAATGATTCCTTTCCTTCAATTTACTCTTAAAGTTTCTAATCCTTAGTTCGGCAAATAACTTAGGGGTGAATTCAGAAATTTGTCGAAGAATAACTAAGATTCCTAATCATGCAGCGAATTCTAATCTTTTCATTCTTTCCTTTGTCTGTAACCTTCATTCATCCCATTTTCCAATAAGAGCCATCATGTTGCTTGTTCCACGAGGTCTCATTGGCACCCGCTTGTTCCAATCAAACATGATATCCTTTGATCATTTCCTTTGGGGTTCTCCTTCTACTTTTAACCTTTGCCCGATTCTCACTTAATAAGTTTTTCCCATAGTTTAACGCAATTATCTGTCATTTCGGTTTATCAATCAAGTGGATCTGTTAATTCCTTAAATGTCCATCTCCTTTATTTATATCCTTGAATCCTTTTCCTTCGATCTGATCTTCATCTATTTCCATGACTTCACCTTCCGTTGGCTTAGTCCCTCCTGTTTCGCAGCCCTCTATTTCTCTACTAGTGGACAACTTTCTTATTTGACTGTGGCACTTTTCCTTGCTTGCTTCTCCAATGCTACTTTAGATTATACCTCTTAGTACTAATCAATTTTATATACATATTATTTCATCTCCTTTTTAATGCTTTTGTCGAACTCCTTAATTCCTTGCATTGTCATCATAGTTCCACCTATGGTAGCGCCCAGATGGTTTGTCATCGCATTTCCTTGCTAATGGCTTATTATTCTCATTAATTACTTTACTTCAGATTACTCATCCAATGCATCAAAAATACTATAGCCAAGAGATTTATATTCAAATGAGACTCAATTCAACCCATACAACGACCTCAGCATCATCCCTTATAAGCTTGTATGCAGCATTTTCTTATCACCGTCGTTATCCCTCATCACAAGACTATACTTACAAGTTACAACATACTAATGCTCATATCCCAAGCTAATCTACTATTCAAAATATCTTCAAATCTATGTTTGAATCTTTCCTCCAATTTCCGCTCCTCTAATCTTAACATCATTACAAAATAACTCATAAGCAAGAGACTAAAATAAAATCTTACTTAATCACAACTTCCTTTCAATATGAGTGTGTTTTCCTCTTTAAGTCCTTGGCTCTCCTATACCAGCAGCTAATTGAGACTTAACTAGCTTCCATTCTTCTTCAAATATTTATTGTCGTCCCCACACCATTATTTATATGGTCCTATGACATATACTCTTACGATTTGATATAAATGGTGATTTATGATTTCACGACGCAGGAGATATTTTCTAGTCTCAGGTAGTACTGCTGCCATGCTATCCATAGGCATACTGTCTTCCTTTCTTTTAACGATCATTGCAATTCCTAAAAATATTCCTCTTTTAAAACTCTCACCTCTTACAGTGCTACAATTTCTCTTTACTAATCTCAACTATCTCTGATACTTATTATTGGTCACTTGGATGCCTTCTCACTTCTTCT
Source organism: Lycium barbarum (assembly GCF_019175385.1). Classification (NCBI taxonomy): domain Eukaryota; kingdom Viridiplantae; phylum Streptophyta; class Magnoliopsida; order Solanales; family Solanaceae; genus Lycium; species Lycium barbarum. The sequence goes on along the minus strand of NC_083347.1, from coordinate 96,408,880 downwards.
GTTACCTTTTTGGGGTACGTTTGCTGCATATTTAATTGTAACCAAAAATTTCTCTGGTACGAGCGATTCGAATCATAGCCCGAAACACAACGTATTGCATTGACAAAACTTATTTCCTTGATTTGCTAAACCTTCATTAGCTTGTCATGCCTCCTTTCCCATGTCTTTCTTATAATATACTTGCATTTAGTTCATTTTTACTTTTTTTTAGCACATCCTTGCTATATTAGTTCATCTCGAATTTCGACTCCTTCAAGCCAGTACATATCCTTCTGCTGTACTTGGGAATATTCTAATTCCTCTAAGAATGTCCTCATAAACCAGTAACATTCGAGTATTGACCGTCTTTGGTAGTCATTTGGCTTACCCTAGCGATCCTTCAACTCCTCTAGTCCATATAATGCCAGAGTTACTTTCATCGCATAATTTGACTTATTTCTCATTTGCTAACTGGATTCTTGTATCAAGTCATCCATACATATTGGACACAACTCAAACCACTTCCTTCCTTCATGCCTAATAGTCCCCTAGGTTAATGAATCAATGGTGACATCGAAATTCGTTAGGCTCCTTATAGAATGCCCGATTATACCATGCTCCTTCAGCTGCAATTTTCCTTCATAGCCATCCTTTCACCAGTACCCTTGAGATTCTTCTTACTCTTGGTTCCCGATTCTGAGTTGGGTTTATACCATACCAGTACAAGTCGATACTCTCTCTCATTCATTCTCACGATTCGTCCTTTCTTTAGTTTGGCTCATAGTGTCCCATAGTTTCTCTTAACTAATTGTTTATGTCATAATCATGCATCATAATCCTTCTAATGTCCCGCCGATTCTCATACTCATCATGAAATTTTAGTAAAATACGCCCTTTTCTTTCTTCCTTCATTCATTTCTTATTTCCCTTTTACGATACCATAACTTGCTCGTATGTATGTCTTTTCCACATATATTTGTCATGTTTCTTTTATAATCGTATCTCTATTCCAAGTCCACTGTCGTATGCCATTACTGTCTACCTTTGGCCAACCTTACTAATTTATTAAGCTTCCTCTTATCGTCACCGATCACATAACTTCCTTTAATTAATATATAACCGCATTTTCTCGTACTTCTGTCCTCAAGGTCCTCCTTGATTTCCTTTGCTCTTAAAGTGCTATTTCCCGTTTGCCACTTAATAATATCTACCTAGAAGTTTGCAGAATATTCCACTATGAGTACAAACCCATCTTGATCTCGTATATATATATACTTCTAGGGTGAAACTTTCCCGTACTCGTTAACTTCCTTTTCCATATCAATATCTCTTTGTTATCTCTTACTAACCAATCTAATCTATAAATCGTAATACCGTATTTGAATTCCTAATGTCTACTCTCTTTATGTTTCCAATAGGTCTCAATCCTCCGAAATCTCGGATGCAACTTATTCCACTTTCTTTAATTACTAATCATTTTTTCCCTCCAGGGTTCCTCCTCTAAATTAAATTAAAATCACTCTAAAACTTGTCTTTGAAAGAATTGCATAGTTGTTCCTTCATTCATGACTTAACAAACGGGTAATGGGCACATTTTCCCTTTACTCTTTCTCTATAGATATGCAAACAATTCAATTTGTAAAAATTTCGATAGAGTTTCCTCTATAATTCATACTACCTCATTCCTACACACAGCCCAGAAAACACATCCAATGCCCCCACAGAGCAATCACAAATACCCATAATATCTTGCTCAAGTTTTTATACCAATATCTATACATATTAATAAAATAGGATACATACCGTTCGAATGCACAACTTCAATTCTCAACAATTACCTCGTAGAGGCATAATCAACTGCTTATCCATGATCAAAACATTTGGGGTTGGAATCAGGGACATCATATCCTATGATTTAGCTCTATGGCACGATCTAAGATAAGAAAGAAAGGTCAATGGTTCCTAAATTCCCTGCAGCCTCTTGTTTATAAGTGTGGCACGCTTCACACCCATAAGCAAGACTACTGGACACGACTCGTAGACATTCCCTAGGATGAACTGCGCTATAGTAACTGCTACAGTACCACCGACTTTACCCACATATAAAAGGGTTAAAATCCCTCTTTTTGGTCATAATAATTTCCCAAATATTCCAAAAAATTCAGCAACATAAGAGAGCAAATATACATCACAAAAGTGAGGATATTGAGTAATTTCAAGTGACGGAATATTAATCGAGGTCCAGGTAATGTGTAGTCGCGATTATAGTTTTGTCTTGCGTTGGAATTGTCTTGGATTCAAAGTAGATATTGAAGATATTTCTGCTCTAGCAAGAATAAGTTATGACTCTCTCCTTATTAATATTAATTTCAGTTTATTTACGGAGATAAAGTTATTAAATAGTCATATAACAAGTTGGATAGTTAAGAAACTTGGAAAACATCGTGTGGGATGTTTTATGGAGCCTATGGGTGTTGATAATTTTGTTGTGATGTTGGTATTGTTATTGTTGTTGGTTATTGGATTGTGATTTCGGGCTAGGCATATAAATAGGGGAGATGTTGCCCGAATTTCGGTAGATTCTAGATGGATTTAAATTAAGGGTTTAAGACGAGGGTATAATGATGAGCCTAACAATAGTATGAATGGTCGTATATGTAGATTACGAGGCTACGAATGATCTTAAGTGAATTGCAAGACAGGAAGTAAGTTGGAAGTTGAGAAATTATCTTCCAGGTATGTTAAGGCTATTGCTCTTTCTTTTAAAGGCATGATTCTTTTCCTACCAACCCATACATGAATTCTATAAAAATCCTCGTTTCCAAGAATGTTAGAGATTCATGACTCTTAAAGTTTTTATGGTGCTAAAGATGAATAATTGTTTTTTATGATAACCATGACGATGATTATGAGGGATTTATTTATCAAAGCTCCAAGGCATACAGATTTCATGTTATTATGAGATGATGTTATTCATAGAGATTCCCAAGTACATGAGCCTTATATTATTATGAGGTGATTGAGCTTACTTTGCAATTTCTTAATTTCCTTCATTGTTGGTAATCTCACCTTATGACCCTTGTTCCTTCAAGGTGGGATAAACGATGATGATTGATCCATAATATAATTGGAGGCTACCGACCATACGTTACTCCGATATAGTTATGACTTTTGATTGGGCTCTTATGCATGTTTTATATATATGTATGTATTTTCTCACACCGCGCCGCGCTATAGTCGGTCGGGCATGGCACGTAAATGTGCACACCACTGCAGTGGGCATGTTATGATATCACCCCAGATGCGGGCTAACGATGATAACACCGAGCCTTAATCGCCAGGCATGATACTATATATATAACACAGAGCCTTAATGGTCGGATATGATACTATATATATGACACCGAGCCTTAATGGCTGGGCATGGTACTATATTATGTATAAAAATATTTTTTTTAAAAAGGCTAAGCATGCATGACACCACCTTATGAGGCATCCAGATGTATAAGTTATCTCTCTTATTCCATGTTACCTTTCATATCTATATTATGTTGTTATTCATACCTTACATACTCAGTACATTATTCATACTGACGTCCCTTCTTGTGGACGCTGCGCTCATGCCCGTAGGTAGGCAGGGAGACAGATCAGACCCGTAGGTGTTTTATCAGCGAATTCTCAAGAGCACTCCACTTACTTCGGAGCTACAGTCTATTTGGTATAGTCCTTACGATTATTTGTATTCTATGTAGAGACTCATAGACGTGTGTGTACAGTTAGATGTTTTATAGCTCCACTGGTTCATATGGTTGTATAATATATTGGTGGCCTTGTTGGCCTTATTTTGAGCTCTTGATACTTTACTATTAGCCTTGCCGGCTATATGATATACGTTATGTTGTGGCGACCTTGTCGGTCCGCATATGAACATATGTGATGAATGATCGGACATTCCTATGCTGGGCCTTTTCTGCGTGCAGGTGTTCTTTGAGTTATGGTTTATAATGTTCAAAGTAACAGATAAGTCAGGTGGTTCCCGGCCGACGGGTCGGAGCCTGTCATACTCTTGGTAGGGGTGTGACACTGAAAGTGCGGGGTGTAACAGCATCTCTGCCTGGGGACTTCTTCGTAAGACAATTGTCTGGTAACTTGGACATCATCTATTGGTACAATTCTAGAAGGATCTCCAATGCACTTACGGAGCATCGATACATGGAAAACTGGGTGAACTGACTCCAAATTAGGAGGTAAATCTAACTCGTAAGCCACCTGGCCTACCTTGCGTACAATCTCATAAGGTCCAATGTACTGGGGGCTAAGCTTGCTCTTCTTGCCATATCTCATGACGCCATTCATTGGCGACACCTTCAAAAATACCCAATCTTTCACTTGGAACTCTAAGTCTCTTCGATGATTATCTGCATAGGACTTTTGACGACTCTGAGCTGTTAATAATCGATCCTGTATAAGCTTGAATTTCTCTATAGCTTGTTGGACCAAGTTTGGCCCTATCAATTTAGTCTCTCCTACTTCGAACCACCCAATTGAGGATCTGCACTTTCACCTATATAAAGCCTCATAGGGGGGCATTTAGATGCTAGAATGATAACTATTGCTATAAGAAAACTCAATCGGTGGTAAATGATCATCCTAACTACCTCCAACATCCAATATACATGCCCGTAGCATATCCTCAAGGGTCTGAATGGTACGTTCAGCTTGTCCATCAGTCTGTGGGTGAAATACCGTGCTAAGACTCACCTGAGTCCCCAAACCTTCTTGGAAAGATTTCCAAAAATTGGTTGTAAACTGAGTCCCTCTATCAGAGATAATAGATATTGGAACACAGTGAAGTCGCACTATCTCCTTAACATAAAGCTTTGCATACTCCTCTGCTACATATGTAGTTTTGACTAGTAAGAAATGAGCTGACTTCATTAGTCTATCCACAATCACCCATATAGAATCATACTTACGTCGAGAACAGGGTAAGCCTGTAATGAAGTCCATGTTAATTACCTCCCATTTCCAAGTTAGAATTTCTATAGCCTGCAATAATCCACCCGGCTTTTGGTGCTCAATTTTCACTTGCTGACAGTTAAGACATTGAGCTACGTATTCCGCTATATCTTTCTTCATCCCATTCCACCAATATATAGACTTAAGATCATGATACATCTTCGTTGCTCCGGGGTGAACGGAATAACGGCAACAATGGGCTTCTCTCAATATTTGGTGTCATAGTCCTGCAACATCAGGAACACATAACCTGCCTCAATATCAGAGGACTCCATCCCCAGAAATCTCAAATAATGACTTCTCCTTCTGAGAGAGTGTATTTCTGTAATGACTTAGCATGGGGTCTTCGTATTAACGCTCTTTTACTTCAACTACTAGTCACGAGACCACTGAATTTTGAATGATAGATCCCATACTACCTGAGTCCACTACTCAAACTCTTAGGCTAGCTAACTGCTAGAGCTCACGAGCTATCTCTGTTTTATCTGGCTGCACATCGCATAAACTTCCCAAGGATCTACGGCTGAGGGCATTAGCCACAACATTTGCCTTTCCGGGATGATACAGGATGTCAACTTCATAGTCTTTCACCAATTCCAACCATCGCCGTTGCCGTAAATTCAATTCCCTCTGCTTGAAGATATACTGAAGGCTCTTATGATATGTATAAATATCAACGTGGACGCCGTACAAATAATGTCTCCACATCTTCAATGCATGAATCACCGCAGCCAACTCAAGATCATGGGTCGGATAATTTTTCTCATGTTTTCGCAACTGCCTTGAAGCATACGTAATCACCTTACCATGTTGCATCAACACACAGCCTAGCCCAACGCCTAAAGCATCACAATAGACAACATAACCTTCCGATCCCTCTGGAAGTGTCAAGATTGGGGCAAAAGTTAATCTATCCTTTATCTCTTGGAAGCTACGTTCACAGGCATATGTCCATTGAAACTTAACTGATTTCTGGGTCAGCTTTATGAGCGATGCAGAAATAGAAGAAAAACCTTCTACGAACCTCCTGTAATAACCTGCTAAGCCTAAAAAACTATGAACCTCCGTAGGGGTTGTGGGCCTTGGCCAATTCTTCACGGCCTCAATCTTTTGGGTATCTACCCGAATGCCATCGGCTGAAATAATATGCCCAAAAAGGTCACTGAGTTTAACCAAAACTCACACTTAGAAAATTTGGCAAATAACTCTCGAGTTTGAAGAACTCTAAGAACAGTACGCAAATGATCCTCATGTTCCGCCTCGGACCTAGAATATACTAGGATATCGTCGATGAACACAATCACAAATAAATCTAGGAAGGGCCTGAACACATCGTTCATCAAATCCATAAATACTGCCGGTGCATTAGTTAGCCCAAACAACATTACCCGGAACTTGAAATGGTCGTATCTGGTTCTGAAGGATATCTTAGGAATATCTTTCTCCCTAACTCGCACTTGATGATACCCGAATCTCAAATCTATCTTTGAAACCATTTGGCGCCTTGTAATTGATCAAATAAATCATCAATCCTCGGAAACGGATATTTATTCTTGGTCGTCACTTTATTCAGTTGCCGATAGTCAATGCACATTCGTAAAGAGCCATCTTTATTTCGAACAAACAATACGGGTGCTCCCCAAGGGGAAGAACTAGGCTTAATAAAGCCTTTCTCAACTAAGTCCTTCAATTGCTCCTTCAATTCTTTCAACTCTGCGGGAGCTATTCTGTAAGGAGGAATAGATATGGGCTTAGTATCCGGTAGCACATCTATAGTGAAATCAATATCCCGCTCTGGAGGGAGGCCTGGAAGCTCTTCCGAGAATTCATTCACCACGGGGACAGACTGAAGAGTTGACGGCTCAGCTTCTACATCTTGAACTCGAACTAGATGGTAAATACAACCTTTTGTGATCATTTTCTTTGCCTTTAGATAGGAAATAAACCTGCCTTTCGGGGACGCGGTATTTCCTTTCCATTCTAAAATTGGTTCTCTCGGAAGCTGGAAGCGAACCATTTTCATCCTACAATCAACATTGGCATAGCAAGAAGCCAACCAATCCATGCCCATGATAACATCAAAGTTCACCATTTTTAACTCATGTAAATCAACCATAGTACGATGGTCACAAATCACAACTACACAATTTCTAAATGCTTGACTAGGTATTACCAATTCACCAACAGGTGTAGATACCTCAAAAGTTTTGATCGACTCCGGTTTAACCCCTAACCGACCCGCAATATATTGGGTAACATATGACAATGTGGAGCCCAGATCTATCAAAGCATATATATCATGAGAAAATACAAATAATATACCTGTGACGACATCGGGGGAGGACTCAAGATCCTGCCGCCCCGCCAATGCATAAATACGGTGCTGGGGACCACTAGAAATGGGGGCCCTCCCTCTGCCTCTACCATGGCTGACTGGCGCATGTGAACCTTGCCCCATAGGGTGTATAGATAATGAAGACCTGATTGTCGATCCTAAAGGCTAGGTCCTACCCCTACCACCGACTGAGGGGCAATTACGCATGATATGGCCTGGCCGATCGTATGCATAGCAAACCTCTGAACCTAGTCGACACTGGCCCTAATGTAACTTCCCGCACTGGGAGCATCGTGGCACGGGTGGCCTTGCCTGACCCGAATTGCCTCTGAACTGAGAACCTGAAGCCCTGAAACTCTGACTCGGCCCGGAGTAAGTAGATCTATCAAGTCTCTGGCCCATAAACTGTGGAGGCGCACTAGTCATAGAATGGCCTGAATGCCTAGAAAACTACTCTCTTTGCCCACCTCTAAACTCACTCGTCGGACCCGAAGATCTAGCCCTCTTGCTATACCCTCAGTCAAGCTCACGCTCACTTCTTTGCTGTTATTGGCTCTCCTCCAAATTCTGGGCATGGGCTTGAGTGCATGAAATATCCATGTTGTCCTGAAGGGACGCAGTCAAGCACCTATCCATCAAATGTGGCTCTAGATGTCTCGACCCGACTAGGGGCCATGACGGGTACCCGAGGCTAACCACCGAGCACCGCTCATACCATTACCTATCGTACTCATCAAGCGTTCATTCATTAATCTTATACACAAGTCATAGGAAAAACCATTTTTCACTTCAAAACATAATTACCTTTATATACATAAGCCCTTCGGCTATCAAAATAATATACATACAATAAGGACATCGTGAGACCATACTACCCACACATACGTATCTACGAGCCTCTACTAAAGTACTAGACATATGACCGAGACAGGACCCCGTCGGGCCCAAAACATATATGTACATAAAATAATAAATCAATGGCACCTCCGGAATAATGGAGTGCTCTCAAAAGTCTGCTTATCGGCTTCTATAAATCTAGGTCGCGTCCCTGTCTACCTGTGGGCATGAACACAGCGTCCAATGAAAAGGACGTCAGTACGAGCATTGTACTGAGTATGTAAGGCGTGAATAAAATGAACATAATAGAGAAATCATAAGAAATGAGATGAGTATATTGTTAGGCCCCGTGTGTTCGTACAATTGGAAATCGAGAAATAACTATGACTCGGGTGTTAGAAGGACATAAATTAATTTTTTGAGAATATGACTATGTTGGATATGGAATTATTAATGTCAAGACCTCGGGGAAGGCCAAGGATAAATTTGGAACTCCGTAAATTAGTTTCGGGAATTTCAAAACGGGGCATTTTAAGAATTGGGCCCAAGATAATTCAATGCAAAAAACAAGGCCCAAAAATCAAGTGAGGGCCGGCCATGGCAAAGCCCAAATCCATTAGTTTATGTCATGTGCTATGCACATGACTATTAAGTGGATATATATGATGCAAATGCTTGGGATTTTCTAGAAAACAAGATCAAAATTTCCAAGAAACCATAATACTCCCTCTCGGCCGAACCCCTTTCCCCTCCTTCAAATTTTTTTTTCTTGCCTTGTGTTTAATCTAAAAATCTTGTTTCTCTCATATTCGTAGTAAGTTCGAGACGCTCTCCAACTTGATATAATTGGTTTGGCGAAAGAGCGACGTGTGCGGCGAATTGAAATTTCAAGGAAAGGTAAGAATTTGGCCCTTTTAATGTTTGGAATTGACATAAATGTGTTAAGGATTGGTAATAGACGAGAATTCCGTTGTTTGATGGTGTGTATGAAGTCGTGTGTGTGTGTGTGATTGGTGTGGTGGCCGTGTGCCCTTAAGAAGAGGAAATAAATGTGAATTGATCTTGCTTAGTCTGCTTAATGCGTCGTCGTGACTTTTATGTCATAAATAATCGATTGATGAACTAAAGTGGCGTTGGGAAATGGTTTTGGACGTTATCGGAAAGTGTATACCTTCGGTATAACTGTGTATATCATTGTATATCTTTGATGCTAAAGGCTTTAAATATGATTTATGGTTGATATTAATGAATTCGGAATGAAATGACACAAGTTAGAACGTTTGTTGTGAGTTTCGATGGTTATGGGGAAGTTGTGGGTCTTGGAGCAATTTTTGGTATATGGCTTGGATTGTAGTTGGAATGTGATTGAATAATTTTAAGTGAGTGAATGAATACCATAATGTAGACATAAGTTTAGAAATTGTGAAATTTGAATGAAAATTGTCGACTTGTGTATTAAGGTAGAATCTTGAAACTAGAATGCTTTAAATTGTAGTTGCGTTGCTGTGACGTTTGGGTTGTTGTAGTTGGTGTATTTTGAGCCGAGCTAAGTCTCGGGGGTGTTAGATTTATAGGGGAAATGCTGCCGAAATTTCGGTAGACAAAAATCAAGTTAATGGAAATTTTAAGCCTAAGAATCTCATTTGGTAACTTTGACCATTTGCAGATTTTTGACGAAACGGGACGAGACATTTGGAAGAGCTTACGACGTCTGTGAGGTATGTAAAGCCTCCCACTCTTTCATTTGGCATATCTTAATGTGTCAGTCGAATAGGAGACCTTTCGGAGCATTTCTGCTCCTCGAAACCCGATCCACAGAAAAGTTACTATTCATTCAATTCTATTGAAGCCTAAAGGCTCCAATTTGGCTAGAATGCCACTATTCGTCCGAAACCTATCGAAATGTGGTCGGGTAACCTAGGAATGATAATGTATGACCTTTGGCATATAAATGCTCGTAGAAACACGTTCGCCACCTCACTTCGACTCGAGGTGGGCCCGCTACCCCAAAATGCCCGATTTGCCCTTCGGGCCAACTTTGATAATAAATTTGTACATACTACTTCGGATCTTTGGAACATCCTCCTACGGGGTAGGTTTGGGCAATTCGATACGCTAACCTATGTTTTGAATTATATGAACCATTTTGGAAACGTTTTGCGAAATGAAACTTTATGTCGACTAAGTATTCGACTATTTTGTAATATGATATGATTTATGAATTTACTTTGTTTTGAAACACTATTTTGAAAGACGACTTGCATTTGTTTGCTCACGACTCCGTTCGTGCCTTATTATGACTTCGTTCGCCGGTTCCCGGGCCGGTTTTGATTCGTGCGCCTAATGACAAATTCGGCCGTATGCTGTGTTACGGTTCCCAAGGCTTCGCCATAGGGCCGGGTTCCGTTTGGAGTTATGCTGTGATATGGCTCGGGACGCGATACGCTCACCGATGATTATGATTATGTTCAGGGATGTACGGAGATTTGAAACCTTCTGGTGTTATGCTGTGTGTGGCGCCAGCGTCGGAGTGGCGACCACGTTCTTAAGCGTTTGCATGATTTTACTTGCATAATATATATGTATATGATTTCGATACAGACTTTGACATCTGATTTGCTTTCGATTTTGATTCATATTTCTGTACTCCGTGCTTTACATACTCAGTACATATTCCGTACTGACCCCCTCTCTCCGGGGGGCTGCGTTTTATGCCCGCAGGTGCAGATCTTGGTGATCCTCCGCAGTAGGCCCCACTTTTTGCTTTCTCGGAGTACTCTTATTCGATTCGGAGTCCACTTCTGGTATAGACATCTGTTGCTGTATATATTTTGTATATTTGGCTGTTTGGGTTCGGCGGGGCCCTGTCCCGCCATATGATTCTGTCGGTCTGTTAGAGGTCTGTGGACAGGGTTGTGGGTTATGGTCCTTAGGTATGGTTATGTGAACATGTCGTTGTGCGATTCTCATATACTGAGGCGGCCAGTCCGCATGTTTTGATTAGGCGATTCTATACGCCGAGGCGGCCAGTCCGCGTTTGATATATGTATATATATTGTCCTGTTAGCCCTGAGTGGCTTTTGTTGGTATTTTCTGCGTGCAGGATATACTGGGTAGTCCGTAAAACAGAGGAAACTCTGCCGAAATTTTCCTGGAAATGGTCCAAGTCTGTTTATGTAGCCTTACTGGCTTTGGCTAATCGTTTGTATGTAACTGGAATATGTAACCAGGTCTGGGTGCCCAAGTAGGGCGCCAGTCGCGGCCCACGGGGCTGGGTCGTGACAAAAGTGGTATCAGAGCGGTTTGTCCTCGGAGTGTCCACAGATCGGGTCTCGTAGAGTCTTGTTTATCGATGTGTTGTGCACCACATCTATAAACGGGAAGCTACAGGGCATTTAGGACGTTACTTTCTTTGTAATCTTAGATCGTGCGATAGAGCTGAGCTATTAGGATTATTTTGGTCTGACTCGCCCTTGTGTTTGCAGTGATGCCCCCGAAGAAGGCTACGGCGGCCCAGAAGGGCAAGGCGAGGATTGGAGAGACTAGCCAGGCACAGCGAGCTACCCGGGCTCGTGTTTATGATTTGCCTGAGGATGTGCCACAGTCTGAGGGGTCTGCTACACCCCCACCAGTACAGCCTGGAGTAGGACCTTCAGCAGCTCCAGAGGTCCGTGTACCCGCACCTGAGACTCCAGCTCCTCAGCCAGGGGCGGAGGATAGGACCCTGAGGGAGGCTGTACAGCTGTTGACTACACTGGTAGCAGGTCAGGCTCGCAGGCGCGGGCGGAGGGACGACGATGATGATGACAGACGGGACAGTCTGAGAGTTCGGGAGTTTTTGCTATGTGGCCCTCCAGAGTTCTTCGGGTCTAAGCCCGACGAGGACCCCCACGACTTTATTCGGGGGATGCGACGCTCACTGGACTTGGTCAGGGCTTCAGAGACTGAGTCAGTTGAGCTGGCTTCGCACCGGCTTCGAGATGTGGCCACCCACTGGTATGAGACTTGGGAGCTGTCTAGGGGAGAGGGTGCCCCTCCAGCCACTTGGGATCAGTTTGTGACAGCATTCACCCGCCACTTTTTGCCACCAGAGTTGCGGCGGGCACGGGCTGATCGATTTTTACGTCTGCAGCAGAGGGGTCGGAGTGTTCGCGAGTATAGCCTTGAGTTTGATTCTCTGGCCCGATATGCACCGGCCGTGGTAGCAGATATGTCCGATCGGATGCACCGCTATGTTATGGGATTGGACCGGTATTTGGTAGACAGCTGTATGGCCGTATCACTGCAGGCAGACATGGATATTTCCCGGCTTCAGGCCTATGCGATGGGTATGGAGGACCGTCGCAGATCTGATCCTGCTGGCAGAGATAGAGACAGGAGGCCGCCCAAGAGGGCTAGATCCGCGGGTTATTCAGCAGATTCTCGAGGCGGACAGCCTCAGCAGCAGCAGCAGTCTGATAGATATTTCCCTCCTTCCGGCCGGGGTACTCAGTCAGGTAGCCGGAGATTCGACAGTATGGGATCGTCTGGGGCCGGTCAGGGCTCCAGAGTGGCAGGATCGCAGGTATCCAGGGGTCCCAGTCAGGCCAGACCACCTAGACCCCGTTGTCCACATTGCGGGAAGTCTCATCCCGGGGAGTGTTACCGAGCGACGGGAGCTTGTTTTTCTTGTGGCGGTCTGGGCCACTTTATGAGAGACTGCCCATTAGCCAGTGGTTCGGGTAATGCGGCTCAGCAGACAGGGTCAGCCGCCGGTTCTTCCTCTGTTCCATCTGTTGCACGCCCTGGAGGGCGGGGTATTCCAGCACCGGCAGGGCGCGGTCGAGGCCGCGGTGGCGCTTCAGGTTCTAGCGGTCCCTCGAACCGCATATATGCTTTGGCCAGCCGCCAGGATCAGGAAGCTTCGCCAAACGTCGTCACAGGTACATTACTGGTTTTCTCCAGATCTGTATATGCATTGATTGACCCTGGCTCTACTTTATCATATATTTCCCCGCTCGTTGCTAGTAAGATTGGGATCGTGTCTGAGCCTATAGAGCCATTCGAGGTAGCTACGCCAGTTGGGGATTTTATTGTAGCAAGACAGATCTATAGGGATTGTTCTGTGACCATTTATGATCGTACCACTAAGGCTGATTTGGTAGAGCTAGACATGTTTGAGTTTGACGTCATTATGGGTATGGACTGGTTGTCTTCCTGTTATGCTAATGTCGACTGCCAGAAAAAGGTAGTCCGTTTCCAGTTTCCGGGGGAACCAGTTATAGAGTGGTTCGGATCGACTGCATCGCCGAGGGGTAAGTTTATTTCATACCTCAAGGCTAAGAAGATGATCCAGAAGGGTTATATCTATCATTTGGTCCGTGTGCACGATACTGCAGCAGAGGTACCTACCCTTCAGTCTGTCCCGGTCGTCAGTGAGTTTCCAGATGTTTTTCCTGAGGAGCTTCCTGGCCTTCCGCCTGAGCGGGAGATTGATTTTTCTATCGAGTTGATGCCGGATACGCAGCCTATATCTATTCCTCCGTATAGGATGGCACCAGCAGAGCTGAAGGAGTTGAAGGAGCAGCTGAAAGATTTGCTGGATAAGGGTTTTATCAGACCCAGCACGTCACCCTGGGGAGCGCCGGTATTATTTGTCAAAAAGAAGGATGGGTCGCTGCGGATGTGTATTGACTACCGGCAGCTGAATAAGGTGACTATAAAGAATAAATATCCCCTTCCCCGGATCGATGATTTGTTTGATCAGTTGCAGGGAGCCAGACATTTTTCAAAGATAGATTTGCGCTCAGGCTATCATCAGGTGCGAGTGCGGGAGTCAGATATCCCGAAGACTGCTTTCAGGACCCGGTACGGGCATTATGAGTTCAGAGTTATGTCTTTCGGGCTGACTAATGCTCCAGCGGTATTTATGGATCTGATGAACCGGGTATTTCGGCCTTTCCTGGACATGTTTGTTATAGTATTTATTGATGATATCCTGATTTACTCGCGATCAGCCGAGGAGCATTCAGATCACTTACGGACGGTACTTGGCATTCTCCGTCAGCAGAAGTTATATGCTAAATTCTCCAAATGTGAATTCTGGTTAACTTCTGTGGCATTCTTGGGCCATATTGTCAGCGCAGATGGTATTCGGGTCGATACGCAGAAGATAGAGGCTGTACAGAATTGGCCCAGGCCTACTACACCGACAGAGGTGCGCAGTTTTCTGGGATTGGCTGGGTATTATCGCAGGTTCGTGGAGGATTTTTCTTCTATTGCAGCACCACTAACGAGGCTCACCCAGAAAGCAGCAAAGTTCCAGTGGACAGATGCCTGTGAGCGCAGCTTTCAGATGCTGAAAGAAAAATTGATTACAGCTCCAGTTTTGGCTCTTCCAGAGGGATCTGATGGGTATGTTGTTTATTGTGACGCCTCTGGTATTGGGGTAGGTTGTGTATTGATGCAGCACGGTCGAGTCATAGCCTATGCTTCCCGGCAGCTCAGACCGCACGAGAGGAACTATCCCACTCATGACCTTGAGTTGGCCGCAGTGATTCATGCTTTGAAGATTTGGCGGCATTATTTATATGGGGTCCATGTTGATATCTATACGGACCATAAGAGTCTCCAGTATATTTTTAAGCAGAAGGAGCTAAATTTACGGCAGCGGAGATGGTTGGAGCTACTAAAGGATTACGACGTTGATATTCTGTACCATCCGGGGAAAGCCAATGTAGTAGCAGATGCGCTTAGCCGCAAGTCTATGGGCAGCTTGGCTGATGTACCGTCTGGTAAGAAAGACTTGGTTCGTGATATTCATCAGCTGGCCAGCCTTGGAGTTCGTTTGGCAGATTCTGGAGATTCTGGGATTTCTGTTCGTCCAGTTGCCGAGTCATCTATTATTCAGGAGGTAAAGCAGCGTCAATTTGAGGATCCTCTTTTGATTCAGTACAGAGATGTGGCTCTTAATAGAGCCAAGACTCAGTTCGAGATCTCGCCTGACGGAGTATTATTATATGACGGCAGATTCTGTGTACCGGACGTTGCGGGCTTACGGCGGCAGATTATGGGCGAGGCCCATAATGCACGGTATACTGTTCATCCTGGTTCCACTAAAATGTATCGGGACCTCAGGTGTTTGTATTGGTGGGACGGCATGAAGAAAGATATTGCTGAGTTTGTTAGTCAGTGCCCGAACTGCCAGCAAGTTAAGATCGAGCATCAGAAGCCCGGTGGATTGTTACAGGAGATGGAAATTCCAGCCTGGAAATGGGAGTTGATTAATATGGACTTCGTCGTTGGGTTACCGCGTACTCCACGCAGGTATGATTCTATTTGGGTTATTGTTGACAGGCTGACGAAATCGGCCCATTTCCTCCCGGTTCGGACTACTTATTCGGCTGAGGACTATGCCAGATTATATATCAGAGAGATAGTCAGACTTCACGGAGTCCCTATATCTATTATTACTGACCGAGGTGCCCAGTTTACAGCAAATTTCTGGAGGTCATTTCAGGAGGGACTAGGGACTCAGGTGAGTCTTAGTACAACTTTTCACCCTCAGTCCGACGGGCAGGCCGAGCGCACTATTCAGACGCTCGAAGATATGTTGCGGGCCTGCGTTATTGATTTCAGGGGCAGCTGGGATGATCATTTGCCGCTTATTGAGTTTGCCTATAATAACAGTTATCACTCCAGCATTCAGATGGCTCCGTACGAGGCCCTTTATGGCAGGAGATGCAGATCTCCTATTGGCTGGTTTGACGTGGGCGAGACTAAGTTGATTGGGCCAGATGTAATCCAGGAGGCCGTAGATAAGGTAAAGCTTATTCGAGAACGATTATTGGCTGCTCAGAGTCGACAGAAAGCTTATGCAGATAGACGACGTCGACCGTTAGAGTTCCGGATTGGCGACTGGGTATTCCTGAAGGTGTCGCCCATGAAGGGTGTCATGAGATTCGGTAAAAAGGGTAAGTTGAGCCCCCGGTACATTGGACCGTATCAGATCGTGCGAAAGATAGGCGAGGTCGCCTATGAGCTGGACTTACCATCCGACTTGGAGGCCGTACACCCGGTGTTTCATGTGTCTATGTTGCGGAAATGCATTGGTGATCCTGCCAGGATATTCCCAGTTGACGACATTCAGGTGACGGAGCAGTTATCTTATGACGAGCAGCCTGTATCTATTCTGGATCGTCAGGTGAGGAGATTGCGCACTAAGGAGGTGCCTTCGGTCAAGGTTCTGTGGCGCAATAACAACCGTGAAGAGATGACTTGGGAGGCAGAGGATGAGATGAAGAAGAGATTTCCCCATTTATTCCCTACGCCTCCTGTAATCTAAACTTTTGTATTTGTTGTACCAATGAACGGATGGACCATGTGTGCTATTTGTATATAAAATGGTTTTCCCGTTATGCTTGTGAGCCTTTATAAGATTTATTTAACATTCGGGGACGAATGTTCCTAAGGGGGGGAGAATGTTAGGCCCCGTGTGTTCGTACAATTGGAAATCGAGAAATAACTATGACTCGGGTGTTAGAAGGACATAAATTAATTTTTTGAGAATATGACTATGTTGGATATGGAATTATTAATGTCAAGACCTCGGGGAAGGCCAAGGATAAATTTGGAACTCCGTAAATTAGTTTCGGGAATTTCAAAACGGGGCATTTTAAGAATTGGGCCCAAGATAATTCAATGCAAAAAACAAGGCCCAAAAATCAAGTGAGGGCCGGCCATGGCAAAGCCCAAATCCATTAGTTTATGTCATGTGCTATGCACATGACTATTAAGTGGATATATATGATGCAAATGCTTGGGATTTTCTAGAAAACAAGATCAAAATTTCCAAGAAACCATAATACTCCCTCTCGGCCGAACCCCTTTCCCCTCCTTCAAATTTTTTTTTCTTGCCTTGTGTTTAATCTAAAAATCTTGTTTCTCTCATATTCGTAGTAAGTTCGAGACGCTCTCCAACTTGATATAATTGGTTTGGCGAAAGAGCGACGTGTGCGGCGAATTGAAATTTCAAGGAAAGGTAAGAATTTGGCCCTTTTAATGTTTGGAATTGACATAAATGTGTTAAGGATTGGTAATAGACGAGAATTCCGTTGTTTGATGGTGTGTATGAAGTCGTGTGTGTGTGTGTGATTGGTGTGGTGGCCGTGTGCCCTTAAGAAGAGGAAATAAATGTGAATTGATCTTGCTTAGTCTGCTTAATGCGTCGTCGTGACTTTTATGTCATAAATAATCGATTGATGAACTAAAGTGGCGTTGGGAAATGGTTTTGGACGTTATCGGAAAGTGTATACCTTCGGTATAACTGTGTATATCATTGTATATCTTTGATGCTAAAGGCTTTAAATATGATTTATGGTTGATATTAATGAATTCGGAATGAAATGACACAAGTTAGAACGTTTGTTGTGAGTTTCGATGGTTATGGGGAAGTTGTGGGTCTTGGAGCAATTTTTGGTATATGGCTTGGATTGTAGTTGGAATGTGATTGAATAATTTTAAGTGAGTGAATGAATACCATAATGTAGACATAAGTTTAGAAATTGTGAAATTTGAATGAAAATTGTCGACTTGTGTATTAAGGTAGAATCTTGAAACTAGAATGCTTTAAATTGTAGTTGCGTTGCTGTGACGTTTGGGTTGTTGTAGTTGGTGTATTTTGAGCCGAGCTAAGTCTCGGGGGTGTTAGATTTATAGGGGAAATGCTGCCGAAATTTCGGTAGACAAAAATCAAGTTAATGGAAATTTTAAGCCTAAGAATCTCATTTGGTAACTTTGACCATTTGCAGATTTTTGACGAAACGGGACGAGACATTTGGAAGAGCTTACGACGTCTGTGAGGTATGTAAAGCCTCCCACTCTTTCATTTGGCATATCTTAATGTGTCAGTCGAATAGGAGACCTTTCGGAGCATTTCTGCTCCTCGAAACCCGATCCACAGAAAAGTTACTATTCATTCAATTCTATTGAAGCCTAAAGGCTCCAATTTGGCTAGAATGCCACTATTCGTCCGAAACCTATCGAAATGTGGTCGGGTAACCTAGGAATGATAATGTATGACCTTTGGCATATAAATGCTCGTAGAAACACGTTCGCCACCTCACTTCGACTCGAGGTGGGCCCGCTACCCCAAAATGCCCGATTTGCCCTTCGGGCCAACTTTGATAATAAATTTGTACATACTACTTCGGATCTTTGGAACATCCTCCTACGGGGTAGGTTTGGGCAATTCGATACGCTAACCTATGTTTTGAATTATATGAACCATTTTGGAAACGTTTTGCGAAATGAAACTTTATGTCGACTAAGTATTCGACTATTTTGTAATATGATATGATTTATGAATTTACTTTGTTTTGAAACACTATTTTGAAAGACGACTTGCATTTGTTTGCTCACGACTCCGTTCGTGCCTTATTATGACTTCGTTCGCCGGTTCCCGGGCCGGTTTTGATTCGTGCGCCTAATGACAAATTCGGCCGTATGCTGTGTTACGGTTCCCAAGGCTTCGCCATAGGGCCGGGTTCCGTTTGGAGTTATGCTGTGATATGGCTCGGGACGCGATACGCTCACCGATGATTATGATTATGTTCAGGGATGTACGGAGATTTGAAACCTTCTGGTGTTATGCTGTGTGTGGCGCCAGCGTCGGAGTGGCGACCACGTTCTTAAGCGTTTGCATGATTTTACTTGCATAATATATATGTATATGATTTCGATACAGACTTTGACATCTGATTTGCTTTCGATTTTGATTCATATTTCTGTACTCCGTGCTTTACATACTCAGTACATATTCCGTACTGACCCCCTCTCTCCGGGGGGCTGCGTTTTATGCCCGCAGGTGCAGATCTTGGTGATCCTCCGCAGTAGGCCCCACTTTTTGCTTTCTCGGAGTACTCTTATTCGATTCGGAGTCCACTTCTGGTATAGACATCTGTTGCTGTATATATTTTGTATATTTGGCTGTTTGGGTTCGGCGGGGCCCTGTCCCGCCATATGATTCTGTCGGTCTGTTAGAGGTCTGTGGACAGGGTTGTGGGTTATGGTCCTTAGGTATGGTTATGTGAACATGTCGTTGTGCGATTCTCATATACTGAGGCGGCCAGTCCGCATGTTTTGATTAGGCGATTCTATACGCCGAGGCGGCCAGTCCGCGTTTGATATATGTATATATATTGTCCTGTTAGCCCTGAGTGGCTTTTGTTGGTATTTTCTGCGTGCAGGATATACTGGGTAGTCCGTAAAACAGAGGAAACTCTGCCGAAATTTTCCTGGAAATGGTCCAAGTCTGTTTATGTAGCCTTACTGGCTTTGGCTAATCGTTTGTATGTAACTGGAATATGTAACCAGGTCTGGGTGCCCAAGTAGGGCGCCAGTCGCGGCCCACGGGGCTGGGTCGTGACATATATAACCTGCTTAACTTTTAAGAGTAAGTGCATTTTCATCATATCACATATACCATGAAATCACATATCTCATTATATCACGTTTATCATATCACATATGTCCTCATCGTTAACCCGCGTCCGGGTAACCATCATACGCCGCCCACTAGTGGTGGTCATGTCCGGCCCTCTAGGCACGGTGTACTCATACGCAGCCCACTATTGGTGGTAATGTCCGGCCATTCAGGCACGGTAGAACCATAAGCAGCCTGCCCTAGCAGTGACATGTTCGGCCATCTAGGCGCGGTGGAATCATATCATCACATATATCTCATAACTTATCGTGAACGTTTCATAGAGCATGCATTAGAATTTAAAGACAATCTAAGAAAATCATATCATATTCGTAGCATGAACTCCATAAAAAAAATCGTATGATAGGATTATAATCTCTAAGCTTAGGCTCATCATTACCATTATCGTATTTATGACAGATCTTTTACCTTTATCTCATATGAAATCTTCTATGAACATAGAC
Organism: Lycium barbarum; assembly: GCF_019175385.1. Taxonomy (NCBI): domain Eukaryota; kingdom Viridiplantae; phylum Streptophyta; class Magnoliopsida; order Solanales; family Solanaceae; genus Lycium; species Lycium barbarum. The sequence continues at coordinate 96,388,785 of NC_083347.1, read as the reverse complement.
TCATAATTCTTCCAGAACATTTGTCATAGGGCATGCATTAGAGCTTATAGACAATCTATGACAATATCGAGATGACATAAGGTCGAGAACCCCCGATTACATTATGGAGTGATCATATTCATTATATCTCACCTTGAAGGAACTAAAATTTTAAGGTGAGTGTAACAGAACGAGCAACCTCAAGGGATCGTAAATAGGGTCATTAGATTGTAGAAACATCATATCGTATTCATAGCAAGAAATTTATGGAATTATCATATCATGAACTTTAGAACTTTTAGGCTCAACTCATAGTCATCATCATCATACTCACATCGTATCTCTTTTCTATAACTTATGAAAAGCTCTTTATAACCATAGACTCATAATTTCCGATATGAAGGGAAGTCTTGGAAATATAGGAGACTTCATGCCATGGAGTCATGCCTTAGTAAGAAAGGACTAGCCTTACATACCTTTTCGTTTAGCTAATCTATCGCTTGCCGGTTCTCCTTCAACACTCAGGTTGTTACCTTCAAGAGAGTTCGCATTAACATTAGCTAATCAATCACATGAACATACTCAACTAAAGCTATAGAAAATTGGGCAACATTTCCTTTGTTTATACAACTTTCCCGATATGTTATATCAACTCTCAAACATCTATAATGACATTCACAATATTATAACCAATAATCTTCATTCACTCTACCTTATCCACATTTCACAATTTCACTTCAAGTCCTCCATAGTTATGGTCATAGTTCACTATTGCATTTACTCACATATAATGCTTATCCCATGTCCTTAATATCATTAATAACATAATTATAATCACAACTTATCAAGAACCATGACTCCTCCCAAGCTACTACTAAAAATCTCATTATTCTCATCTTTGTGACCCATTTCCTATTTCCTTTCACAATCTAAGTCTTTCAATCTCTTAATATGTCAAACAACATGGAATAATCATAAAACTTACATTAGATAGTATGGGAATGAGCCTTGAGTAGAAATACTTCACTTGAGCCAAAACCCTAGTTCACTTCCAATGGGATGTCTTGCCTAGGATGAACTCCAATGAGTTTCTTACACTTGATTTCCTTAGTTTGATGAGGTTGATCATGAATCTTTCTTGAGTTATTGTGGAAGAAGTGTGGAGAGTTTTCTAGAGGGTTCTTGAGGTGTGGAGTGAGAAAATGAAATGAAATGAAATGAAATAATGAACTTGGGTCCTCCATATATCAACTTAAAATCTGTCCCGACACGAACATACGTACCAACATACGGTCCGTATCTTTTATACTGGCCGTATGCCAGGCCGTATGTTTGGTCCAGTGAAGGTCCCATTCTGGGCAGAACATATGGCCTAACATACGGCCTGTATGTTTTATATGGCCAGTATGTTGGACCGTATGTTGCCCCAACTTCCCGGAATTCATTCTCATCGACTCATTTGATCTCCGATCCTTATGGAACCTTCCTAATGTCACGACCCAATCGGAGGGCCGCAACGAGCACCCGGTGCTAGCCCACCCGGGCACCCCTTAGCGTACCTTTACACTTACATCTAGGTGAGCCACCTAATAAAACATATATTTCTATTCACCCATCATACTAGTCCCGTTGGACAATCAACGCCTTTATATCATCATTGGCGTCTATGCCACATCAATGTACATAAGCCGACAAGGCTATCAAAATAATATCCCAAAATATAGACCGACAAGGACAACCATATCTACCCATATACATATGTCTTCGAGCCTCTAAGAAGAATACGTCATATCATATAGGCGGAACAGGACCCCGCCGTGCCCATAAATATATACATAAAAGAATCTATACCAAAAGCTACAGCTCCAGATGAAATGGAGCTCTGCTATGTAGTCCCTAAATAATGAAGCTATAGATCAAGTCTGTCTCCCTGGCCACCTGCGGGCATGTCGCAGCGTCCACAAACAAAAGGACGTCAGTACGAAGAATGTACTGAGTAAGTAAATCATGATCAATATCAATATGAAAGAGTAATAGACAACATATGAGATAGAATAGGATAGGAGATAATGATATCATCGTCATAGCACTTACTTGCTTTCCATAGGGAACATTTCATATATATTGCGTATTCGTTTACATACATCCATATCCGTACTCGTTTACCTTTCATATCCATTTTCATATTCGTATTCATATTTCCATTCATACCCATATTCATATCATTTACATCTCATATACATTACATATACATAACCTTTACACAATACTTACATATACTTAGCATATTCGTACTCATATTGATGTCATATACATAGCATTTATATAGCATACCCGACCACGAAGGTTCGGTGTTTCATACATACTTGGCTAACCAAGGCACTAGGTTACACATACCTGGCCTTACCAAGGCTTCAGGGTTATTCGTACCCAACTGCAGTGGTGCGCGCGCATCGTCATACACATGCATACATATATATATATATATATATACACACCTACATATTCTACCCGGCCTTATAATCTCGGGGCTTCATAGTAGCCATACATAGGCACATATACATATAACCTCATAAGCGTCTTACCACTATCATCACTATCATTATCGTCATCGCTATTATTATCGTTATCGTCTTCGTTATTATCAACGTTGTCGTTATCACTATCATCGTCGTTCATTACATCTATCCTTATAGGATTACCCGTCATACGAGGAACTTAGTACAATCATAATACATATCGAGAATCATAAGCTTAGTAGCTTTTGAAGACAGAATCATTTGGAATACGTCATAGACTTATAGAAGATTTAGATGATTGGCCAAAGAACCATGCCTTATGAAAGAAGGGTTAGCCTTACATACCTTTCCGTTCAACTATTCTACACTTGTACGTTCTTCTTCAATGCTCACACTTCTACCTTCATTAAAGTGCATACTAACATTAGAGAATTGATAGCTTAGCATTCATGACTAAAGCTAGAGAAAATTGGACAGCATCTCCTTTAATTATACAACATTCCTCCATATCGTAAATCAACTCCCAAACGTCAACAATACATTCACAATATCATCACAATAGCCTTTATTCACCTACATTATCCTTACTTCTCATTTCACTCCAATTCATCCACATTCATGGTCATATCACACAATTTTGCTCATTCATATACAAAGTCTATTCCATGTTCTCAACGTCATTTATAACATGTTTATATCACCACACATCAAGAAACATGACTCAATTCAAGCTATTACTCAAGATGGCACTATTCCACATTCATGACCCATTTTTCTATATCCTTCTACAATCCAAGTATGTCAACTCTCAAATACCTTAAACAACATAGAAATACCATAAATCTTACCTTAGATGTTGTAGGAACAAGCCTTGGTTGGTAATACTTCACTTGAGCAAAAACCCTAGTTCATCTCCAATGAGATTTCTTGACTTGAATGATCTTTAATAGGTTTTCTTGCACTTGATTCACTTAGTTTATGTTGTTGATCACTAATAACCCTTGAATCCTTGTGGAATAAATGTAGAGAGATGTTTTAGAGAGAAGGGGTGTGATATGGAAATGAAATGAAATGAAACTTGGTCCCTTATTTAATGGACCATTTCAGTCCACGACCAGATATACGGACCAACATACGGTCCGTACATTTTATACGGGCCATATGTTTGGCCGTATGTTTGGTCCAGAAAGGTATGTCATTCTGGGCTGATTATACGGTCCTAACATACGGACCGTATAATTTATACGGCCAGTATGTTTGGTCATATAATCCCCAGTGTTCCGAAGTCCGTTTTCGTCGACTCGTTTGATCTCCAATCCTTATGGAACCTTCTTAGCACTTGCTTAACACCTCAATACCAATCTAAGAACGTTATCACTCTTATCCAAGACATCATTAAGTCCTCATTAACTCGTTACTCATAATTCTTGTTCGATACCTATCATACGTCGTGCCTTCTCTTGGCAACTTTCTCGTCTAACATCGGATGTCTTTGAAATCTTACTTAGGGTCATCGAATGTCATTATTTACTTATTGGAATACCATACACTTCGTGTTCTTCGTTAGCCCATTCACTGTGCAACGACGGAAATTTTTCCGAGGTGTAACATTCTCCCCCCCCCCCCCCCCCCCTTTAAGAACATTCGTCCTCGAATGTTAAGTTCTCGGGGATTCTATAAAAATTTTGCCAGAGTTTCCCTTGTAATATGGCACTACCGTCCTGTCACAACAACCCATAATAACAATGCCTCACAGGGCCACAACATAATAGCAATAAAATTTGGCCACACACGACCCAAAAGCATAAAAGGAAAACATACATACCTTATGATCTTGATATCTCATCTTGGATCTCTTCTAGGGGCTGAAATAAATGCGGGTATCTGGATCGCATGCTTTATTACGCTTCCCATGTCATTTCTTCTCACTTATTGCTTCTCCATAGCACTTTAACTGAGGCCACCTCTTTGTTTCTAAGCCTCCGTACTTGCCTATCTAGTATGGTAATGGGTATCTCTTCATAAGTCAACTTCTCTGTCACTTGAACATCATTTACTGGCATGATCCTAGTAGGATCTCCAACGCATTTACGAAGCATCGAGACATGAAAACCTGGATGAACTGACTCCAAATCAGGAGGTAGATCTAATTCGTAAGCCACTTTTCCTACCTTGTACACAATTTCATAAGGCCCAATGTATCGGGGACTAAGCTTCCCCTTTTTGCCAAATCTCATAACGCCCTTCATTGGCGACACTTTCAAGAATACCCAATCTTTAACTTGGAACTCTAAGTCCCTTCGACGATTATCCGCATAGGACTTTTGACGACTTTGGGCTGCTAACAACCGATCTTGTATGAGCTTAACCTTCTCTATGGCTTGCTGGACCAAGTATGGCCCTATCAATTTATCCTCTCCTGTTTCAAACAACCCAGTTGGAGATCTACACTTTCGCCCATATAAAGCCTCATACGGTGCCATTTGAATGCTAGAATGATAACTATTGTTATAAGCAAATTCAATGAGGGGTAAGTGATCATCCCAATTACCTCCAAAATCTATCATACATGCCCGTAACATATCTTCAAGAGTTTGAATGGTGCGTTAAGCTTGTCCATCAGTCTGCGGATGAAATGCCATGCTAAGGTTCACTTGGGTCCCTAAACCCTCTTGGAAGGACTTCCAAAAATTAGATGTAAACTGAGTCCCTCTATCAGAGATAATAGATGCTGGGACACCATGGAGTCGTACTATCTCTTTAACATAAAGCTTTGCATACTCTTCCGCCGCATATGTCGTTCTGACTGGTAAGAAATGAGCTGACTTCGTGAGTTTATCCACAATCACCCATGTAGAATCATACTTACATCGAGAACGGGGTAAGCCTGTAATGAAGTCCATGTTAATCACTTCCCACTTCCAAGTTGGGATTTCTATAGCTTGCAACAATCCGCCCGACTTTTGGTGCCCTATTTTCACTTGTTGACAGTTGGGACATTGAGCTACGAATTCCGCCACATCTTTCTTCATCCCATTCCACCAATATATAGATTTAAGATCATGATACATTTTTGTTGCTCCGGAGTGGATGGAATAACGGGAACAATGAGCTTCTCTCAATATCTGGTGGCGTAAACCTACCATGTTAGGAACACATAATCTGCCTCGACATCGGAGAACTCCGTCTCCTGCAATCTCAAATGATGACTCCTCTTTCTGAGGGAGTGTATCTCTGCAATTCATTAGCATGGGATCTTCTATTGTCGCTCTTTCACTTCCGCTACTAGCGACGACACTGCTGAATTCTGAATAGTAGTTCCCCTGCTACCTGAGTCCACTACTCGAACTCCTAGGCTAGCTAACTGTTGGAGCTCACGAGCCATTTCTCTCTTCTCCGGTCGTACATCACACAAACTTCCCATAGATCTGCGGCTAAGAGCATCAGCCACAACATTTGCCTTTGCGGGGTGATATAGGATATCAACATCATAATCCTTTAGCAGTTCCAACCATCGTCGTTGCCACAAATTTAACTCTTTATGCTTGAAGATATATTGAAGACTCTTATGATCTATATAAATATCTACATGGACGCCATAGAAATAATGTCTCCATATCTTTAGTGCATGAACCACTGCAGCCAATTCTAGATCATGGGTTGGATAATTCTTCTCATGTTTCCGCAATTGCCTTGAAGCATACGCAATCACCTTACCATGTTGCATCAATACACAGCTTAGCCCAATACCTGAAGCATCGCAATATACAACATAACCTTCCAATCCCTCTGGAAGTGTCAGGACTGGTGCAGAGGTCAATTTATCTTTTAGCTCTTGGAAACTACGCTCACAAGATGCTAGGCCCAGAAAGCTGCGAACCTTCGTAGAAGTTATGGGCCTTGGCCAAGTCTTCACGGCCTCAATCTTTTGGCTATCTACCGGTATACCATCGGCTGAAACAATATGTCCCAGAAATGTCACTGAGTTTAACCAAAACTCACACTTGGAAAATTTTGCAAACAACTCTCGAGTTCGAAGAACTCTAAGGACAGTACACAAATAATCCGCATGTTCTGCCTCGGATCTAAAATACACCAAGATGTCATCGATGAATACAATCACAAACAGATCTAGGAAGGGCCTGAACACATTATACATCAAATCCATAAATACCGCCGGTGCATTAGTTAGCCCAAATGACATTATCCGGAACTAAAAATGACCATATCTTGTTCTAAAAGCTGTTATAGGGATATCTTTCTCCCTAACTCTCACTTGATGATACCCGGACCTCAAATTGATCTTTGAAAACCATTTGGCACCTTGTAATTGATCAAATAAGTCATCAATCCTCGGAAGAGGATATTTGTTCTTAATCGTCACCTTATTCAATTACCGATAATCAATGCACATTCTCAAGGAGCCATCTTTCTTTCGGACAAACAATACGGGTGCTCCCCACGGGGATGAACTAGGCCTAATAAAGACTTTCTCAAGAAAGTCTTTCAATTGCTCATTTAACTCTTTCAATTCTGCGGGAGCCATTCTATAAGGAGGAATAGATATAGGTTTAGTGTTTGGCAACACATCAATAGCAAAATAAATCTCCCACTCGGGAGGAAGGCCTGGAAGCTCTTCCGGGAACACATCCGGAAACTCATTTACTACAGGAACTGACTGAAGAGTTGGCGATTCAGCTTCTACATCTTGAACCCGAACTAGATGATAGATACATCCTTTCGTGATCATTTTCCTTGCCTTTAGGTAGGAAATAAACCTACCTTATGGTGACGCAGTATCCCCTTTCCATTCTAAAACTGGTTCTCCCTGAAATTGGAAATGAACCATTTTCATTCTACAATCAACATTGGCATGGCAAGAAGCCAACCAATCCATACCCATAATGACATCAAAGTCTACCATTTTTAACTCATGCAAGTCAATCATGGTACGACGGCCACAAATCACAATTATGCAATTTCTATATACTCGGCTAGCTATTACCTATTCACCAATGGGTGTAGACAGCTCAAAAGGTTTGATCGACTCCGGTTCGACTCTAAATCGACCCGCAATATACGGAGTAACATATGACAATGTGGAGCCCGGATCAATCAAAGCATATACATTATGTGAAAATACCGATAATATACATGTGACCACATCAGGAGAAGACTCGAGATCTTGGCGTCCAGCCAAAGCATAAACACGGTGCTGAGGACCGCTAAAACTGGGAACTCTCCTTCTGCCTCTACCATGGCCGACTGGCGCATGTGAACCTAGCCCCATAGGGCGTATAGAAGATGAAGATCCGGCTACTAACCCTGAAGGCTGGGTCCTACCTCTACCATGAACTGAGGGACAATCACGCATAATATGGCCTGGTCGACCACATGAATAACAAACCTCTGAACCCGATCTGCACTGACCCCAATTTAACTTCCCACACTGGGAACATCGCTGTACGGGTGGCCTCGCCTGACCCGAATCACCTCTAAACTGAGATCCCGAGAAGCTCTGACTCGGCCTTGAACGAGTAGATCTATCGAATCTCTGGCCTAAAAACCGTGGAGGCGCACTAATCATAGAATGGCCTGAATACCTCGAGAACTGCTGCCTTTGCCCGCCTCTATACTCACTCATCGGACCTGAAAATATGGCTCTCTTGCTATGTCCTCTATCCTGCTCACGTTCACTTCTCTGCTGTTGTAGACTTTCTTCCAAATTCTGAGCATGGGCCTAGATCCATGAAATATCCATATTGTCCGGAAGGGACGCAGTCAAGCACCTATCCATCAAATGTGGCCCTAGGACTTTCACAAACCGGTGCACTTGGTCACCCATATCCGCTACCATGGCCGAAGCATACCTAGCCAAAGAGTTGAAGCGGAGACTATACTCTAAAGCACTCATGGTACCTTGCCTCAAATTCAAGAACTTATCGGCTCTAGCTCGCCGAACTTCTGGAGGCATATAGTGTTGAAGGAAAGCATCAAAAAACTCTTGCCATACCGGGGAGGTGCATTGGCTCCCCGTGAAGCCATCCAAACCGTGTACAAGTGGATCGAGACATCTCTCAATCTATATGACGCTAACTCCACCGATTCAGTGTCCGACGCATGTATCAAACGAAGTGTCCTCAACATTCCATCAATAAAATTCTGAGGGTCCCCATCCGACTTTGATCCAAAGAATTCCGGAGGGTTCAAACAAATGAAGTCACGGGCCCTTGCACTAACAGCCCTATCGCCTTGCCACGTACTTTGTCGTTGAGTCTGACCAGAAACCAATTGTGTAAGCAAGTGAATGGCCTCTTTTACATCTTGGCCTGAAGCATCCGGTGGAGGTGCTGGAGCTGGGGCTGAGGCTCCCTCACGCACCTCTAATATAGGTACTGAACGGGAAGACTGATATTGAGCCGCACTCTGGGACTCACTTTCCTCTACTACCGGTGGCGGTGCTCTTTCAGCCCGCTTTTCTGCCACCGTCTTGCCCTTTTGGGCTGCTGTAGCCTTACTCTTTACAGGCATTTCTGAAATACACAACACACGGTTAAGGAACAAGAAGTTCTTATATCATAGCTCTATCGCACGACTCCTATGAAGAAAGAAGGTCATTTATTCCTAAAATGCCCACAGCTTCTTGTTTATAAGTGTGGCGCGCAACACACCTATAACCAAGAATCTACTAGACACGGCTCGTAGACACACCCTAGGACCCAACTGATACCACTTTTGTCACGACCCAATCGGAGGGCCGCGACGAGCACCCGGTGCTAGCCCACCCGGGCACCCCTTAGCGTACCTTTACACTTACATCTAGGTGAGCCACCTAATAAAACATATATTTCTATTCACCCATCATACTAGTCCCGTTGCACAATCAACACCTTTATATCATCATTGGCGTCTATGCCACATCAATGTACATAAGCCGACAAGGCTATCAAAATAATATCCCAAAATATAGACCGACAAGGACAAACATATCTACCCATATACATATGTCTACGAGCCTCTAAGAAGAATACGTCATATCATATAGGCGGGACAGGACCCCGCCGTGCCCATAAATATATACACAAAAGAATCTATACCAAAAGCTGCAGCTCCAGATGAAATGGAGCTCTGCTATGTAGTCCCTGAATAATGAAGCTATAGATCAAGTCTGTCTCCCTAGCTACCTGCGGGCATGACGCAGCGTCCACAAACAAAAGGACGTCAGTATGAAGAATGTACTGAGTATGTAAAGCATGATCAATATCAATATGAAAGCGTAATAGACAACATATGAGATAGCATAGGATGGGAGATTATGATATCATCGTCATAGCACTTACTTGCTTTCCATAGGGAACATTCCATTTCTATTGCGTATCCGTGTACATACATCCATGTCCGTACTCGTTTACCTTTCGTATCCATTTTCGTATTTGTATTCATATTTCCATTCATACCCATATTCATATCATTTACATCTCATATACATTGCATATGCATAACCTTTACACAACACTTACATATATTTAGCATATTCGTACTCATATTGATGTCATATACATAGCATTTATATAGCATACCAAACCATGACGATTCGGTGTTTCATACATACTTGGCCAACCAAGGCACAAGGTTACACATACCTGGCCCTACCAAGGCTTCAGGGTTATTCGTACCCAACTGCAGTGGTGCGCGCGCATCGTCATACACATACATACATATATATATATATACACACCTACATATTCTACCCGGCCTTATAAGCTCGGGGATTCATAGTAGCAATACATAGGCACACATACATATAAGCTCTTAAGCATCTTACTACTATCATCACTATCATTATCGTCATTGTTATCGTCATCACTATTTTTATCGTTATCGTCTTCGTTATTATCAACGTTGTCGTTATCACTATCATCGTCGTTCATTACATCTATCCTTATAGGATTACTCGTCATGCGAGGAACTTAGTACAATTGTAATACATATCGAGAATCATAAGCTTAGTAGATTTTGAAGATAGAATCATTTGGAATACGTCATAGACTTATATAAGATTTAGATGATTGGCCAAAGAACCATGTTTTATGAAAGAAGGGTTAACCTTACATACCTTTCCGTTCAACTATTCTACACTTGCATGTTCTTCTTTAATGCTCATGCTTCTACCTTCATTAAAGTGCATACTAACATTAGAGAATTGATAGCTTAGCATTCATGACTAAAGCTAGAAAAAATTGGACAGCATCTCCTTTAATTATACAACATTCCTCCATATCGTAAATCAACTCCCAAACGTCAATAATACATTCACAATAGCCTTTATTCACCTACATTATCCTTACTTCTCATTTCACTCCAATTCAGCCACATTCATGGTCATATCACACAATTTCGCTCATTCATATACAAAGTTTATTCCATGTTCTCAACGTCATTTATAACATGTTTATATCACAACACATCATGAAACATGACTCAATTCAAGCTATTACTCAAGATAACACTATTCCACATTCATGACCCATTTTTCTATATCCTTCTACAATCCAAGTATTTCAACTCTCAAATACCTTAAAAAACATAGAAATACCATAAATATTACCTTAGCTGTTGTAGGAACAAGCCTTGGTTGGTAATACTTCACTTGAGCAAAAACCCTAGTTCATCTCCAATGAGATTTCTTGACTTGAATGATCTTTAATGGGTTTTCTTGCACTTGATTCACTTAGTTTATGTTGTTGATCACTAATAAACCTTGAATCCTTGTGTAATAAATGTAGAGAGAAGATTTAGAGAGAAGGGGTGTGATATGGAAATGAAATGAAATGAAACTTGGTTCCTTATTTAATGGACCATTTCAGTCCCCGACCAGATATATGGACCAACATACGGTCCGTACATTTTATACGGGCCGTATGTTTGGTCCAGAAAGGTATGTCATTCTGGGCTGATTATACGGTCCTAACATACGGACCGTATAATTTATACGGCCAGTATGTTTGGCCGTATAATCCCCTGTGTTCCGAAGTCCGTTTTCGTCGACTCGTTTGATCTCCAATCCTTATGGAACCTTCTTAGCACTTGCTTAACAACTCAATACCAATATAAGGGACATTATCACTCTTCTCCAAGACATCATTAAGTCCTCATTAACTCGTTACTCGTAATTCTTATTCGATACCTATCATATGACTTGCCTTCTCTTGGCAACTTTCTCGTCTAACATCGGATGTCTTTAAAATATTACTTAGGGTCATCGAATGTCATTATTTACTTATTGGAATACCATACACTTCGTGCTCTTCGTTAGCCCATTCAGTGTGCATCGACGGAAATTTTTCCGAGGTGTAACACCTAACACTTGTCTAACACCTCATTAACAATATAAGTGACATTATAACTCTTCTCCAAGACATAATTAATTCATCATTAACTTATTACTCGTAAATCTTTCTCGATACATAATGTATACCTTGCCTTTCTTGGCAAACTTTCTTCTCGTACTTCGAATGTCTTTGAAATCTCAATTAGGATCATCAAATGCTATTTCTTCCTTATTGAATCATCACATGCTTGGTGCCATTCGTTAGTCTATTAACTGTGCATCAACGAAATTTTTTTCGAGGTGTAACATTCTTCCCCCCTTTTAGAACATTCTTCCTCGAATGTTAAGCGCTCGGGAATTCTATGAAAATTTTGCCAGAGTTTCCCCTGTAATGTGGCACTACCACCCTGTCACAACGGCCCATAATAACAATGCCTCACAGGGCCACAACATCATAGCAATAAATTATGGCCACACACGACCAAAACAGGAAGAGAAAGCATAGATACCTCAATATGTTGACATCTCATCTTGAGTTTCCTCCGGGGGTGGGGATAGATGCATCTGCTTGGGCTTCGTACCCTATTTCGTTTCCCAGTGTATCTCTTCTACTTTGACGTTCTTTTCTAATATCTTTATCAAGCTTACATTAGTTCTTCCCTTACCACTTTAACCCATTTAAAACACAACCAAATATTCTCATAAAATCTTTCAAGAATCTTCTCCAATTCCTTCGAATGTATCGGCCTTTAGGTGCTGGTAGAGAACTAAGCATTTTGACAAATTTTCATAGGTAGCATATATGATTCCTTACACTGCCACGCTTATATCAGCTCTAAATCCATCCTCATCCTTGACTAGTACCGCGGAATTGCCTCACACAAGTTTACTCCTTATTTCCTTCTTCATTCCCACTGCTCGCTTCCAGTTTCTCGTCTAAATCTATCTTACTACATTTACTGCGCTATGCGGTCTTAATTTTCCTTGCGTTTGAGTACCTTAAGCTTGAAATTCTCGCATAATCCATCACCTTTTTCTTCTAAATGACCATACATATCTTTTCCTTTGAATGTAGGTTGCTACCATCTAGTATTTACACGCTTTTAAATAATTCATTTCCATTTCGGCCCTCTCTTATTGCTAGCGCCGCACCTTTCCGTTGGCAAAGGCATTACTAAATTCTGAGTCAAGCACTCCGCCTTTAAGGCTTTCACTGTACAATACTTCCTAAATTGTTATGCGACATTGAAACTTCGCATCCATGTAACTTGCCCGCGGTGACTATTGCACTTGACTTCTTATCTCAATCCATCATTCACTTCCCCCTTTTTAGTCCGAATCTTACCCTTGTCACTTGTAACTCCTCGCTATAAAATCATTCGTATGGGCCCTTATTATATGGAAACACCAGTTTATTCCTGTCTACCTTACGCTTGAGCTAAAGCCGCGATACTCACGCGATGTATCTCCTTGGGATTAATGCTGCTCTTCCGTCATATGCACATATGTTAACTCTACCCCGTAATTTATTTATTATTGTACGACTGCCATGTTGGATTCTCCGCCCGTCTTACGTTCTACGGCCCATATCATGTGTCATCTCATTCTTACGCCTTCGGCGGTCACATTGCCACTGATAGTCGGAGGCTACTTCTTTGATGGTCTCTGTTCGTTACCCGCTTATTGCCACCACTATCAACTATAAGGGGATTTCCTTTAGTCCTATGTTTCTTTCATTACTTCTATCGACACCCATAGACCATCTTGTATGCTCGCCATTTCCACTAATATAACTCATATTCACTCTAAACTCTCTATACCGTATCGTCCTCAACTTAGCCTCTCTTAACTCACCTTTACCTCAAAAATCTTTCTTTAAGACTTTCACTGCATAACTCACCGAGGACGCGACTCCATTTGTTGTTGTCTTGATATATATATAAAGTCAGTTCATTGATCATTCACAATCAAACCTTGTTTCTTCTTTTGTCTTAATTCTCATCCTTTTTCTCAAATGATTTCATTCATAGGACAATACTCCCAAACATTGAGTATCATTGACTCCCCTTTGATAAAGCTGCAACTTAAGATTCAACGTCGCTCTTTGCATAATCTCCTCTGATCAATTCACACTGCCATAGAAGTACTATCCTCTACTACCTCAACATATTAATGGCAGGGTAATACATGGTCCTTTTAGAATTCTCCGAAAAGATGTTGTGTAAAGTCTCCCTCCACATATAAGATATCTTAGTTGATAGTTGGTCCCATACCTTGGGTCATAATTTAATTAGCCACACCGCTCTCACGGCTTGATTAAAAGTTTCAATCGCTTCACGACACCTACTAACATTTCCTCGTAGCATTAGGGGTTCCGCAGGGTTTGATTCTCTTCCATCCTCCGCTTATTGAGTTACTGCTCTAGTGGGCTTCCCTCCTATTGCCTCACTCCTACCCTTCTTTCCTTGTTTCTAACACTTCTACCACGTATATCACATATTCTGGGCGTTCATCACTTGTCATCCTTTTGTTTTGCCGATCACTTTTATCTTATTTTTTCCTTTTCCTCATATCTATAATAGCAATCCCTGTCATAATATCATCCGAACAGATTCTTGGAGGTATAACTTAAACTATAACACAGAACACAATCGCGATCACAAGGTCAACCAGTTACTAGGCAAAGCAGTTTTGTGAACACATCGCTTCTAGTCTCTTTTATCAAAGTATCTCCAAGGTCATTAAGGTTAGCTTATAGTGACATGAAAGTCTCTCCCACTATATTCCTCAGGCGAAGCATAGCTTAATAATCTTATTCGGCGCATCGTGCATCGGCTTACACATACACATCAAGTTTATCTCATAACTTAAGATCTCCCAAAACGAAGGAAACTAGCCAAACTTTCTAACTTACAACTTCTTCTGGAGTGCTTATCCCTTTAATCCTCCTTAGTATATAAAAATTCTTTCTACCTCAAGCACACCATTCTCCCTTCCCATGTTCTTTATTCCATCCTAACCTATTCATCCTTTCCTTAGTATATACATACTTGCTATGTCTATCCCACATTTTGGTCACTAGCTCCGTCCTTCATCACTCGTTGCTGGCCTTCTTTTCTTTTCACGTCAATTCTGTATACAGTTCCCACAATTTCCTTTAGATTCTTGAGAGAATTTCGGCAGAGTTTCTCTTGTAAACATAACAATCCCAAACCTGCACATAGCCTAGAGAACACGTCCCATGCCTTAATAGGACATATATCGGGACACACATAATATGCAACTCAGCAACATAAGATCACTTACTATTAAAGGATATAAATAATAGAGCTTGTCTCATAAGTTGTGCCTGCACACTCGGTCTAGAATTTCAATATATACACATACACATATTATTATATATTATTTTTTCTCACACTGTCAATCAACTTACTCGTAAATCACAATTCTGGCTATCACTAGGTCACTAACAAATATAGTCATCTCAAATTGTTAGGTTGGCTCAGATTTTTCACCTCAACACAATCATCACATCGGGAGTAATATATGACAGTGTAGGACCCGAATCAATCGGCGCATACATATCATAAGAGATTACTGAAAATATACCTGGGACAATATCAGAGGGGTACTCAAGATCCTGTCGCCCAGCTAATGCGTAGGTATGGCGCTGGGATCCACTCAGACTGGGCATTTCTCTTTGATCTCTATCACAACCTGCTACTATATGCGGCCTCCGCTAAGGAGGGCATACTGATGATGAAGAGCCAGCTACCACTCCCGTAGATCGAACCTTATCTTTACCACGTAGCGATGGACAATCGCGCCTAAAATGGCCTGGCCGAGCACAGGCATAACAAACATCCGAACCCAAGCGGCACGGTCCAGAATGTAACTTTCTGCATTGACTACATCGTGGTACGGGTAATCACATCTGGCTTGAATCACCCCTAACCCGAGAACTGGGAACTCTGAGACTCTGGGGCGGCCTAGAATAAGTAGATCCATCAAACCTGGGTCCAAGGAACTGTGGAGGAGCGCTAGCTGTTGAACGAACTGAGTGCCTGGAGAATTGTTGTCTCGGAGCGCCCCTATACTCATGATCAAACCCTGAAGAATTAACTCTCTTTCTCCGACCCCTATTCCCGTGGCCCACATCCTGCCGCTGACCCTGAGTGGCTACTAACTGAGTCAGTAAAAGAATGGTCTGTCTCAACTCTTGGCCCGAGGCATCTGGTGGAGGGACTGGGGGTACGGGAGCTAAAGTTGAGGCTCCCCTCTGATCCTCTAAAGTGTGCGAGGTACGGGAAAACCGAGATAGGGCCTTATTTTGGGGTTCACTCTCCTCCATATCCGTAGATGGCCCCCTTTCAAGCCCTTCTGCAATCACTGCCTTGCCAGCTTTGTCACGCCCCGAACCATGGCCTGGGCGTAACATGACACTCGGGCCTTACTTGCATGTGTCCGAGCGAACCTCATGGCTTGCTTGTCAACATGGGCATCAAAACAATATAATCTATATGATGCAATTTAAATAAATCATGAAAATGTAATTTGCGGAATAAAGCCTTGAAATTATCTCATAGTATGAAATATCATGGAAACACAATAGTTTGCAAACATAAAAGCATAACTGACTCTGTGAACTAACATATGTCTATGAAACCTCTAAAACATGTCTGAATACTAACTACCAGGACATGGCCCTGGACTACCATAAACTAAATACTAATGCAGACTCCATGTTGAACCCCGAGAGAAGTGGGGCTCACTAATAAGCTGATATCTAAAGTGATCCTACTGCGCAGATGTATGCTCCTGAAAACCGGTATCTGCACCGTGAAGTGCAGGCCCCGGGCAAAAGGGACGTTAGTACATGGTGAATAGTACTAGTATGTAAAACCTGCTGAAATGAAGAACATGGCACAACATAGATATAGGATATAACATGGCACAACATAGATATAGGATATGAACTGAAACTGAATGTAACTTGAACATGAATATGAAACGTGAGTGAAGTCTTAAAACAGTAATCAATAGAAATACTTGTATGTAAAACTACTTTGTATCGTGGGGAATGGCACAACATAGATATAGGATATGAACTGAAACTGAATGTAACTTGAACATGAATATGAAACGTGAGTGAAGTCTTAAAACAGTAATCAATAGAAATACTTGTATGTAAAACTACTTTGTATCGTGGGGAATGCTATAGTATAACCGACAACATGGTCTGGTACTTGCGTCCTACCAGCAGAACACTCACAACCTTGCCAGGGATGTGAGATTTAAGTAATAATAAGCATGTAAGGATCCAAACTGCATAATGAAGGTGTTGCCTCCTTGCTGACAACCCTTATCCTACGGTGGCTACGTAGTTTCAGGCTATCTGAGCCTTCTCGGTTAACTAAGCAATTCCCAAAACATGAACATAATATAGTTGGCTAAGAAGCCCATGATTTTCGTGAAATAACTTGTAAATAACTTGTAATCATGATTTCACGAAATAACTTGTAAACGTGGTTTCATGAAATATCTTGTAATGTGGTTTCATTAGATAACTTGTCATAGTCTTGCAAACATGTTCTTGATTCATGAGTAATAACAATAGTTCATAATTATATATATATAATTGACTTGAAAACATGCTTATAACTTGCTACATAAAATCATAAAGTTTCATATAAACATAATGAGAATACATGAGGAACAATTCATGATTCATGGATTAAGCTAGGGTTCCTAATAACCGTAATGGAAGATTAGGAATACAATAACGAATATAGATACAAAATTCATGTACATAAATACATAAATACGGGCTACCAATATGTTGGGTTTAATGCCCTAGGGTTTGAACTTCATGGATATCAAGAAACGGAGCATGGGGAAGAACGTAGAGATTCCCTCATGTGGATGGAAGTTCTACATACCTTAATTGCTCCAAAACTTGAATTAAAGACTTGAGCTTTGAAGAAGATTTCCAAAATCTTGAATTCTTGAACCTTGAGATGGGTTTTCTTGAAAACCCTAGTTTTAGAATGATAATTTCTTGTTTAGATTACAAGGATAGGTGTTAGAATTGAGTTGGAATAATTTGAGTAGGCTTACCTTGGTGTTCTTGATGATGGAAGAGGGTAGGAAGTCGTTCTAGGGCTTGAAGGAATGAAAAATAATGATTTGAACTGATATGGACGAATATATAGTGTTCTGGAACTTTGCACTTTACGTCCAGCAAAATACTGGCCGTATTTCAGTTTACGGGCCGTAAACTGCAATACGGTCCGTATTCTGCCATATGGACTGCACTGCATCCCTTCAGTAAAATGGCCATAACTCTTTGCAAAAATGTCCGTTTGACCCCTGTAAGATACCGTTCGAAAGGTATTTCAATGATCTACAACATTCATCAAGGAAGTTTTCCAAAATTCCAAACACGTTTTGAAATACGGGCCGTAAAGTGAAATACGGTCCGTATTTAACCATATGACCTCAAAATGTCAAATTCCAGAATGTTCAGAAATTCTTGGTTTCAGTTTACGGGCACTGTTCATGGTCGTAAATTGAAATACGACCACTGTTCATGGGCGTAAACCACCATATCACAACTGAACGGAAAAATTTCAATTCCCACATTCTTTATCTGATGTTCTAAGTCTAGGATCGTGGTCAAAACTTTCGTTAAAGGTACGGGGTGTTACACTTCTGGACTGCAATAGCTTTTCCTTTCATCAACTTTGCTAAAATCATAAAAGCACCATTAGGGAGGGGAATATCTTATAACATGGCTCTATAGCACGATCTAGTAAGAAGAAGAATGGTCATTTTTCCTAAATGCCTTGTAGCCTCCTGTTTATTAGTGTGGCGCGCAACACACACTATAAACAAGACTCTACTAGACACGGCTCGTAGACACTTCCTAGGACTGAACTGCTCTGATACCACTTTTGTCACGACCCGACTAGGGGCCATGACGGGTACCCGGGGCTAACCACCGAGCACCGCTCATACCATTACCCATCGTACTCATCAAGCGTTCATTCATTAATCTTAAACACAAGTCAAAGGAAAAACCATTTTTCACTTCGAAACATAATTACCTTTATATACATAAGCCCTTCGGCTATCAAAATAATGTACATACAATAAGCACATCGTGAGACCATACTACCCACACATACGTATCTACGAGTCTCTACTAGAGTACTAGACATATGGATGGGACAGGACCCCGTCGTGCCCAACACATATATGTACACAAAATAGCAAATAAATGGCACCTCCGGAATAATGGAGTGCTCTCAAAAGTCTGCTTATCGGCTTTTATAAATCTGGGTCACCTCCCTGTCTACCTGTGGGCATGAACATAGCGTCCAAAGAAAAGGACGTCAATACGAGCATTGTACTGAGTATGTAAGGCGTGAATAAAATGAACATAATAGAGAAATCATAAGACATGAGATGAGGATATAACCTGCTTAACTTTTAAGAGTAAGTGCATTTTCATCATATCACATATACCATGAAATCACGTATCTCATTATATCACGTTTATCATATCACATATGTCGTCATCGTTAATCCGCATTCGGGTAACCATCATACGCCGCCCACTAGTGGTGGTCATGTCCAGCCCTCTAGGCACCGTGTACTCATACACAGCCCACTAGTGGTGGTCATGTCCGGCCATTCAGGCACGGTGGAACCATAAGCAGCCCGCCCTAGCGGTGACATGTCCAGCCATTTAGGCGCGGTGGAATCATATCATCACATATATCTCATAACTAATCGTGAACTTTTCATAGAGCATGCATTAGAATTTAAAGACAATCTAAGAAAATCATATCATATTCGTAGCATGAACTTCATAAAAACAATATCGTATGATAGGCTTATAATCTCTAAACTTAGGCTCATTATTACCATTATCGTATTTATGGCATATCTCTTACCTTTATCTCATATGAAATCCTCTATGAACATAGACTCGTAATTCTTCCGGAACATTTGTCATAGGGCATGCATTAGAGCTTATAGACAATCTATGACAATATCTGGGTGACATAAGGTCGAGAACCCCCGATTACATTATGGAGTGATCATATTCATTATATCTTACCTTGAAGGAACTAACATTTTAAGGTGAGCGTAACACAACGAGCAGCCTCAAGGGATCGTAAATAGGGTCATTAGATTGTAGAAACATCATATCGTATTCATAGCAAGAACTTTATAGAATAAGTATATCATGAACTTTAGAACTTTTAGGCTCAACTCATAGTCATCATCATCATACTCATATCGTATCTCTTTTCTTTATCTTATGAAAAGCTCTTTATAACCATAGACTCATAATTTCTAATGTGTAGGGAAGTCATGGAAATATAGGAGAATTCATGCCATGGAGTCATGTCTTAGAAAGAAAGGACTAGCCTTACATACCTTTTCGTTTAGCTATTCTATCGCTTGCTTGTTCTCCTTCAACACTCACGTTGTTACCTTCAAGAGAGTTCGCATTAACATTAGCTAATCGATCACATGAACATGCTCAACTAAAGCTAGAGAAAATTGGGCAGCATTTCCTTTGTTTATACAACTTTCCCCATATTGTATATCAACTCCCAAACATCTATAATGACATTCACAATATTATAACATATAATCTTCATTCACTCTACCTTATCCACATTTCACAATTTCACTTCAATCCCTCCATAGTTATGGTCATAGTTCACTATTACATTTACTCACATATAATACTTATCCCGTGTCCTTAGTATCATTTATAACATAATTATAATCACAACTTATCATGAACCATGACTCATCCCAAGCTACTACTAAAAATCTCATTATTCTCATCTTTGTTACCCATTTCCTATTTCCTTTCACAATCTAAGTCTTTCAACCTCTCAATATCTCAAACACATGGAATAATCATAAAAATTACCTTAGATAGTGTGGGAATGATCCTTGAGTGGAAACACTTCACTTGAGCCAAAACCCTAGTTCACTTCCAATGGGATGTCTTACCTTGGATGAACTCCAATGAGTTTCTTACACTTGATTTCCTTGGTTTGATGAGGTTGATCATGAATATTTCTTGAGTTCTTGTGGAAGAAGTGTGGAGAGTTTTCTAGATGGTTCTTGAGGTGTGGAGTGAGAAAATTCAATGAAATAGTGAACTTGGGTCCTCCTTATATCAACTTAAAATCTGTCCTGAAACGAACATACGCACCAACATACAGGTCGTATCTTTTATACTGGCCGTATGTCTGGCCGTATGTTTGGTCCAGTGAAGATCCCATTCTGGGCAGAACATACGGCCTAACATACGGCCAGTATGTTTTATACGACCAGTATGTGGGACCGTATGTTGCCCCAACTTCTCGGAATTCGTTCTCGTCGACTCGTTTGAACTCCAATCCTTATGGAACCTTCTTAACACTTGTTTAACACCTTATTAACAATCTAAGGGACATTATAACTCTTCTCCAAGACATCATTAATTCATCATTAACTTATTACTCATAAATATTTCTCGATACATAATGTATACCTTGCCTTTCTTGGCAAACTTTCTTCTCTTACTTCGATTGTCTTTGAAATCTCAATTAGGATCATCAAATGCTATTTCTTACTTATTGAAATATCGCATACTTGGTGACCTTCATTAGTCTATTCACTGTGCATCAACGAAAATTTTTCCGAGGTGTAACACTAGACCTCTCACAAATCGGTGCACTCGGTCACCCATATTCGCTACCATATCTGGAGCATACCTAGCCAAGGAATTGAAACGGAGACTATACTCTAAGGCACTCATGCTTCCTTGCCTAAGATTGAAGAACTTATCGGCTCTAGCCCGCCGAACCTCTAGGGGCAAGTTATGTCGGAGGAAGGCATCCACAAATTTTTGCCGTACCGGGAGAGGTGCATTGACTCCCCGTGAAGCCATCCAAACCGTATACCAATGAACCGCGACATCCCGGAGTCTATAGGATGCTAACTCCACCAATTCAACGTCTGAAGCATGCATTAACCGGAGTGCCCTCAACATCCCATCAATGAAATTCTGAGGGTCCTCATCCGGCTTTGACCCGAAGAATTTCGGAGGGTTCAAGCTAATAAAATCACGGGCTCTTGCACTAACAGCCCTATCACCTTGCCCTGTACCTTGCCGCTGAGTCTAGGCGGCAACAACATGAGTAAGTAAATGAATGGCCTCTTTTACATCTTGGCCTAAAGCATCCAGTGGAGGAGCTGGAGGTGCTGGAGCTGGGGCTGAGCTCCCTCATGCTCCTCAGAAATAGGCACTGAGTGGGAGGACTGAGATTGAGCTGCATTCTGGGACTCACCCTCTTCTACAACCTTTGGCGGTGCTCTTTCAGCCCGCTTTTCTGCCACTGTCTTGCCCTTTGGGCTACCGTAGCCTTTCTCTTCACAGGCATTTCTGAAAGACACAATACAAAGTTAAGGAAAGAGAAATCCTTATAACATGGCTATATCGCACTATCTTATGAAGAAAGAAGGTCATTCATTCCTAAAATGCCTGCAACCTCATGTTTATAAGTGTGGTGCGCAACACACCCATAAACCAGACTATACTGGACACGGCTCGTAGACACACCCTAGGACAGAACTGCTCTGATACCACTTTTGTCACGACCCGACCCGAGGGCCATGACGGGCACCTCTTATCGTACATTCACATTCACATCTAGGTGGACCACATGACCTACACATAAATTCTATACATCAATATTGCTAAACTCATTTGGGCAACACCACATTCATAACATCATCAACAACTATGCCCATATCAATATACATAAGCCGACGAGGCTATCAAAATAATATATAAAATATGAGCCGACAAGGCTGCAAGACATCTAACCACACACAACTGTCTACGAGCCTCTAAGAAGAGTATGTAACATCATATAGGCGGGAAAAGACCCCGCCATGCCCATGTGTATGTACACAAAAGAATAATACCAAAAGCTATAGCTCCGGAAGATATGGAGCTCCTCTGAGCAGTCCTTGAACAGGAAATCTATGGATCAAGCCTGTCTCCCTGGTTACCTACGGGCATGACGCAGCGTCCACAAACAAAAGGACATCCGCACGAATATTGTACTGAGTATGTCAAGCATAATCAACATCATAATAGGAGCATAAGAAATTATGGAAGAGGTAGCATAAAATATAGCATAAGATGGGAGAATCAAGAAGTAGTAGAGCCATTTGTACCTTTAATGGCCATCATCATATTTACTTACTTATCTCTCGTAGGGACCTTCTATTTCCAATACTGACTCGTGACTGTGTGCATATAAATATGTCCATAATCGTATTCGTAGTCGTATTCGTATTTGTATCCATATCTATATTCATCTTCATAATCATATTCATATTCCTATTCATATTCATTGCATACCCGACCATGGAGGTTCAGTGGTTCACAGACCCGGCCATGACAAGGCTCGGCAATTATACATACCTGGCCAAACCAAGGCTCAGTGTTATCCTTACCCAACTGCAGTGGTGTGCGCGCAATAGGTATCATACCCGGCCATATAAGCTCGGTGTTACATAATAGTCATACATACTTAGGTACGTATACATAAAAGTCCATAAGTATCATCAACATCATTACCATCATCGCTTTCGTTACATCTATCCTTAGGGGATCAACTATCGTATAAAAGAAGCAATAGAATCGTGAAAGTATCGAGAATCATAAGCCTTGGTAATCTTAGAGATAGAGTCATTTGGGAGACACTATGGAACTCATAAAAGGATATGTATAGAAAAGGAACCATGCCTTAATGAAAGAAGGGTTAGCCTTACCTACCTCTTCATCTTCTTAACTATTTAACGCTCACCGTTGAAGCTTGAATAATCTACATTTAGAAGGATTCATACCATGGTTAAGCTTTAATGATACTCTTAAATTCAAACTAGAATAATTCATGATCTAATGAAAATTGGGCAGCATTTCCCCTATTTCGCCAACTTCCACCATACTGCAAAACAACTCCCAAACATCCATAATACACTCACAATATCATAATCAAGCAATCACATTCCATTAAGCCTTTAAAATCCATCCTTGTGTTCAACTTATACCAACAACCTTACACCCATTTTAGCACATTCCCATAAAATGCTTCCTTACCACTATTACTTCCTTCGATAACAAGATTATATCCGTATTATACCAAGAATCACAACTTAAGTTAGCTCACTACTCCAAAACGTCATAAAAACTACATTTAGACTTCATTTTCTACTTTCTTCTTCTACCCAAGTTTTGCTACCACCAAGCATTCTCAATAACATGAAATAAGCATGGAAACTAATCATTTATCCCATAGGAACAAGATTTGGAGCAGCTATCAACTTGTGCAAAAACCTTAGCTACAATACTCAAGTTGTTCTTGAAGTCTATTAACCCTAGTAAGCCTTCCAACACATGAACACCTTAAATCTTGCTATTTCATCTTGGTTTTCTCTTGGATTGGGGTGGGATATGCTTGGAGAAAGGTTTTCAGCTCTCAAAAATTGTGGAAGACGAAAAATGAAATAAATGAACTAAGGCATCTATTTATACAAAAAGTAAAAATATGCCTGATGGACTTTATACGGACCACTTACACGGTCCGTATAATATTATACGGTCCGTATAAGTGGACCGTATAACACCACCACGCGAAAGTTCTCTTCTGATATAGGTCAAGTTATACGGACCCCCTTATATGGACCGTATAAAGTTATACGGACCGTATAAGTGGTCGTATAACACCATCAAGAAAATGACCCTTTCTGTTAAGGCCATGTTATACGGACCGTATGAAGTTATACGGACTGTATAAGTGGTTGTATAACTCCCAGTTATACGAAACTTCTTCTCGTTGATTCATTTGAATTCCAATCTTCGTGGAACCTTCTTGGCACTTACATGATACTTCATTAACCATACAATAGGCCCTAAAGCATCCCCTCAAGACATCACAAAATAATTGTTAGCTCAACGATAGCGAAAACCTTTCCGAACACGACTTATATTTCACTTCCTTCAACGAACTAAATTTCACATATTCGTACAACCTCAAAATCTTATGGTATGCACCTTAAGCTATCTAATACCTTTCTTAATCTCGTAAGGGTTTCATAATAACCGTAAGCTCACATTAGCCTATCCACAACGCAACGAGTCCGAAATTTTTTGAGGCGTAACATTTACAAGACGACGAATTTTCTCGCTAGGATTTCTCTTATCAGCTATTGGTGAGCCCCAATTCATTCGGGGTGTTATCTTTATTTTATGTTTATGTCATGTCATGCAGTAGTGATATGCCGAGGGCCTTGTCCTGGTAAATAGTTTAGCATTCAGATTCATGTTTAGAAGTTTCATAGACTGGTCTAGCATGTCATGTCAGATGTTCAGAGTCGTATAGTCAGTGTTGGCTCAGTACTTATTACGTTTTCAGATTCTTCTGCCTTTACATTTTCAGACAGTATTTTCAGTAGTATATTTAAACCCAATGGTTTATTCAGATTTTCATGTTTTAATTTATATTCTGCATTAGTACATGTCCCATATTGATTCAGCAAGCCATTTGGTTCGCTCAATCACATGCAACAAGGCACCGAGTGTCGTGTTACATCCAAATCGTCGTTCGGGGCGTGACAACAAGACTCTTCTTCCTTCTTTCTGCACTACAAACATATTTTGTGTGATTTGTTGCAGCCTGTTGCGTTCGCCATTCACCGAGGTTTGAGGTACCGCTATGTTGGTGAGTTAATTTGTTTTGTCCTGGGAAGATATATTCATAACCTCAGGTACTTGAGGGAAATAATTTCCTTAAGGAAACATTGTGAATTCAGTGGGCTCGAATTATTCCTTTTTACATTTATTTTCATATTCTGTTTAAGTTATTATCGAATAGATTGACAACAATACTTCCGCAACTCATTTGTCAGCATGACCAGTTCCTCCAAGAGCCTTGAGAAGGACCTGGTTCTTTTGTACTTGTTTGTTAATAATCAAAACTAATTTCAGCTCAACTCAACAACTTTTCCCTTTTTTGATGATGACAAACCCATGTGCAATTTCAACATAAGAACCAACTTGATCCGCAGTATTCAGGGGCGGATCCACCCTCTAGGGGTGGGGGTGGCATGGAACTCGCTAAATTGATAAAAAAAAAATTATATACCTATGTTGCAATATGCTTAAACTAGATTAAATATTTGATCCTGCCATCCCCAGTCGCAAATTCGACAAAGGTACCATGACTGGTAAACACAAGTTTGAATCTATCTTGAACATTTTCCGACTTCCGTTTCTCTTTGTGCTTTTTAGTTCATTTGTGCCAGTCATTTCCCTTTTCGGCTCTCCTAATTTTCTATTTATCTTTTTATTATTTATATTCTTTCCTCTATTCTATTATTTTATCTGTGATCTCTAGCGAGAACACACAAAATAGAAACTTCAAAATCCCTTAAATTAAGCATTTCTCTTAATCTCAACTCTGTGAGTATTTAAATAGAAAAACTTGTGTCTCAATGAGAATTTTGGATTGAGATCAAAAGTCAATCTTTTTATAATTTCTTTTGTTGATTACTCCCTCCGTCCAAGTTTACTTGTCTATATTTGACTTGGGACACTCCTAATAAGTAATAAATAAAATGAAAAATGAATTTGAGTACTTAATAATAAGGTAAAATAGGTATAAAATGGTAAATTATGTCTTGGGTTTTCAAACTATTCAACTTACATGTAAAAGTAGACATCTATTTTAGTATAGTGGATAAATAAAAATGTATAGAGGGAGTGTATTATAAAAATTCGTGCTTTTCTATAACTGTTAAATTCAGTTTAAATCACTTTACTACTTAAATTGTGATGGAAATTTCGTAAGCATTGCTAAGAAAAAACATGAAATTTACGATTTATTTTTGACTTGTAGTTATCTAATTCTACATTTACTTATGGGGTGTAATTTACCTATTGAAGAGTTTTTCTATTATTTTTCTTATTTTGATTGGTGTAATTCCCTTATTGAAGATGTTATTTACTTGTGCAAGTTCATTTTTAATATACATAAAGATGTAAGTTCCTTGGTGAAAATGTTGATTTTACTTCTGTTGTTAATGGGTGTGATTCCTTGTTTAAGATGCTAATTATGTTCGTTTCTTGATTTTTGAGATGTAATTTTCATATTTGCAAATAAAAAACGGTCTATTAAATTGACCCGAATAAACTCAAAGGAGATGGATCCGACCCAATTACACGTTCCTAACAAGATGTACATTGAAGGAAATTATGACACCCGCTGCCTTCAAATCCTAGATCCGCCTCTGGCAGTATTGACTTTGCAAGTAATTTTCATATTTGCAAATAAAAACGGTCTATTAAATTGACCCGAATAAACTCAAAGGAGATGGATCCGACCCAATTACACGTTCCTAACAAGATGTACATTGAAGAAAATTATAACACCCGCCGTCTTTAAATCCTAGATCCGCCTCTGGCAGTATTGACTTTGCAAGATGTCAGATCTCACATAAGTCCATGAACTCACCTCCTACTCATTGTTACACTATAGATGGCTAGGTGTAGAAACGTGATAGGTTCAATATGTTTCTTGCAAACATCAACAAATACATCATTATAATCACACGGACCAGGTTCTCTAATCAGTTTTCAAGTGCACATCCTTAACTTCCCCTTTTTGCATGTCATGACCAACTATAGTTGCGGCGATGGCACCTATTTCTATCCCGATAGGTAAGCCAATCGATTAACATATCAATTCGTTTAGATTTAATTAAGCAAAAAATAAGGTGATACGCAACAATATCCAATTGCATAAGCCTTTTATAAAGAACAATGCGGAAATCCAAACACTACCCAAGACTGGTGTCATAAGTAATACTTCTGCAATACATTATTCTCCGCTCCCACTCTGAACGAAAAAAAAAAAAAAAACCCACTCAAGAAGAGACTTTGAATTTTAAAAGCTTCTTATTCCACGTTCTGATTGAGGTTTTTGCTTGACGTACTTTCAAAAACCAACTTTGCCGCATCTCAAGGTAATTGCATAGTTCAATTTGTTTTCTTGCTTTGCTTTCGTATTTGTGTTTATATATTTGGAGCATTGTTTCAGGCATGAAAATCTTATTTTTTTCCTACAAAAGTGTCCAACAAATATTCGAGCAAGTACTTTGAATAAGTTGTAATAATCAATAGTCAAATAATTTAATTTATAGGAAGACAAGTATGAATTAGCTGAAATCACAAAACCATAAAAGGATGTACCAATGGCTACAATTTGAGAAATGAAGGGGCAGTTAGCACAGGCCCCATGTATATTTCCTAAAGTTTTTTCAAATAGACACGGTCAAAAGACAAACTTATAATAGCTATTAATGAACTGAAATAATGAACAAATAAATTAATAAACTAACCTCTCCACGGTGTTCTCTAAGACTAGAGACATGAGGAACCGCACAAGTGAGTGGTTGTGTTTTTATAAGCCCTTCTAGTTGCTTCTGATCCTTAATGTTCAATTCCGATACATTCTTGAATCCCTTTATCTTAACAGTCTCCTGCAAAGAAAAATTACAAATATTAGCCAAATTGCTTTCAAAATATAAAATAAAACAAATATATTAAGCAATACTACTAACCACGTTGGATGGACATTTACATTCGCCTCTTGCCTCCATGAATGGATATTTACTTTCTTCAACTATGCCAGGATGCATGGCAAACGTGAAAGCCTTGGTACAGGAGTAAGGGAAGCACTCTTTCTTCCCCAAGTTTGCAAACCGAGAAGGTATTTTATAATATTTGAACATGCAATCAAGTAGTTGCTGTTTTGATAGGGGTATTACTTTTTTGTTCTT
Source organism: Lycium barbarum (assembly GCF_019175385.1). Classification (NCBI taxonomy): domain Eukaryota; kingdom Viridiplantae; phylum Streptophyta; class Magnoliopsida; order Solanales; family Solanaceae; genus Lycium; species Lycium barbarum. The sequence goes on along the minus strand of NC_083347.1, from coordinate 96,360,030 downwards.
GCGAGCATAATGTATACGGTAAAAACCGGATATATGCAAGACCGGTGAGACCGGGGGCCGGAGATAAAAAGAGACAGGCATGGTCACCGAGTCTTCCCTTAGAACCAATGGAATTGCACCGGCAGCGTCTGACTTGGGAAAAGTGAAGCAAACCTGTTTGGTCCGACATCTCCGGACCAAACTCGGCATCATAGCCAGTCTGGTTTCCCCATGACCGAGTTGATCGTGACCGTTAGTCCGGTTTCTCCATGACCGAGTTGATCGTGGCCGTTAGTCCGGTTTCTCCATGACCGAATTGATCGTGGCCGTTCGTCTGGTTTCTCCATGACCGAGTTGATCGTGGCCGTTGGTCCGGTTTCAGCATGACCGAGTTGATCGTGGCCGTTAGTCCGATTAATCAGTTATAAAATCGTCACGCGTCAACATCGTTCTGTCACATTGTACCGACGACCGTACGGGTGTTAGACCGTACGGCCCAACCTTATCCTTTTAGGGTTTACTTTATTCTAAAAGGGCTTTATGTTGTAGACAAGGCCCATAAGGCAAAACTATAAATAGGGGGCATTTCCCTACTTTTAAGGGTTAGCTTTTTCAAGATCAAGAACATTGCAATAGAAAATATATATTGAAGCTCACTCTCTCTCTCTCTCTCTTTTAGTCCGAATCTGTGGCATTCTTAGCTTTGCCTATTCATTCAATACAACTTAGCTCAATCATCAACATCAACATATTTATTCAAGGCGATAACACATATACTAATACATATATATTATAGCATACGAATCCACACATATTCTACATCCACCCAAAATAGATTAAAGTTTATCCACATATCCTATACCTCACTTATAAATTCAATTGATTACCTAAATTCGGGGTAAACAGTTTGGCGCCCACCGTGGGGCTAGGATAATAGTGGTCTTTGATCTTGGTTTCTATCTCTTACCCGTTAGGATTGAAAAAAAAAATTGTTCGTCTCTGTGAAAATGGACCAAATGGCAAACAGTGGACAATATGGTCACGTCAATAACAACGAGATTGTGGCCGAAAATGAAAACAGTGGGCCACAGGGATTACCAGCAGATCCCATTGACCCAAACCCCGTTAATTCGAGAGAGGGCCTCAATCGGAAAAACACCGTGAATCAGGAGAATGCCGCCCCGCTGGCCACCGATCCCTTAAATACTCACAATTCAATTATTTTATCCCGGACACAAGGCCGTAAAGTGTCGGATACCCCGGATGATATTAACTTACGTTTAATTTTTGAAATGTTGCCGGAACAGAGGGCAGCTATTGCCGAACAAGGAGTCGCAATAGCCCAGTTGCAAAGCAAAAATGATAAAACGGCCCCGGAGAGGACGAAAGGTGTTGCTGAACCCAGAAGGGGCGAGACACGGATGGTCGAGAGTAATGGGTCCGGAGCTGGCTCATCCACCGAAGTTCTGAGAATGCTCAAAACATTGGCGAAGCGAGTAGACTCGACTGAGAAGAGGGTGGAAACATATAACTCTCGGGTGGACCAGATCTCGGGGGCTTCGCCTATTCTAAAAGGACCGGATTCGAAGAGGTACATTCAGAGGTCTTTTCCTCCCAGTGCGGCTCCTAAATTGATCCCGGAGAGGTTCAAAATGCCGGATATCTAGAAATATGACTGCACAACGAACCCTCAGGAACACGTGACTTCATACACCTGTGCCATAAAAGGCAATGATGTTTGAAGAGGATGAATTGAATCCGTGTTGTTGAAAAAGGTTGGGGAAACTCTGTCGAAGGGAGCATTGACTTGGTACGACCATCTGCCCGAGCATTCAATCACTTCTTTCGAAATGCTCGCGGACGCGTTCATAAAAACTCATGCCGATGCCAAAAAGGTGCAGGCCCGTAAGGCAGATATTTTCTGTATAGCCCAAAGGGATGATGAGTTATTGCGTGAATTTGTCAACCGATTCCAAAGGGAACGGATGGAGCTCCCTCCGGTTCCAGAGGAATGGGCTGCACAAGCTTTTACCAAAGGGCTTAGTCCTCGGAGCTCGACGGCCTCATTCAAACTAAATGAAAACTTGTTGGAATACGAGGTTGTGACCTGGGCGGATGTCCATAACAGATACGAATCAAAGATTCGGGTAGAGGATGACCAACTCGAACTTCCCCCGGGGCCTGTAAATATGAACAAAATCTTTGAGAGATCGAGGAAAAATTACGATCGGGAGTCAAAACCATCGAGGGAAATATATCGGCCATACTCTCATAAGGAAAGGCCAAGCTTCAGGTCGAAAAAATCCAGGGTTGGTCCGAGCCAATCCTCCGGTCGGGGTGATAAACATACCGAGCGCCCGTCAAACAGTCGAGGTCTCTCATTTAGGAGTGATGTCAGAAGCTCGGCCAGCAACAAAGACTTGCCAAGGATATCGGAGGACAACTTCAACGTCAACACTTCGGACCTCATCTCGGCTATTGGCCGTATCGCAGAAGCAAGATGGCCGAGACCGCTAAGTTCAGACCCGAGCCAACGGGACCCGAGCGTGATGTGTGAAAATCATGGAACCCATGGGCACAGAACTGAGGACTGTTGCCAACTAAGAGAGGAGGTGGCTCGGTTACTGAAGAATGGCCACCTTCGAGAATTGCTAAGTGAACGAGCTAAAGGCCACTACAAGGAAAGGGAATCTCATAAACGGGCCGAACCAGTAGAACCTCAGCATATAATCAACATGATAATCGGGGGTATCGATACCCCTCGAGGGCCGATGATGAAACGGATGAAGGTTTCCATTGTGCGTAAGAAGCGCAACCGGGATTACCTACTCGAGGGTTCCATCTCTTTCAACAACGAGGATACAGAAGGCATCATTCAACCGCACAATGATGCATTGGTAATCTCTATTCTTATTTTTAAATCGCAAGTTAAACGTATTTTGATTGACCCGGGTAGCTCGGCCAACATCATCCGGTGGAGAGTGGTTGAACTGCTAAGGCTACTCGATCAGATCGTACCGGTAGCCCGAGTGCTCAGCGGGTTCAATATGGCGAGTGAAACCACGAAAGGGGAGATTTCTTTGCCGGTCAGCATTGACGGCACTATTCAGCAAACGGTAATCTATATAATCTAAGGAGATATGAAGTATAATGCATTGCTGAGTAGACCTTGGATACATAGCATGAGGGTCATGCCATCGATATTACATCAGCTGCTGAAATTCCCGACCCCGAAGGGGATAAAAACCATCTGAGGTGAACAGCCCGTTGCAAGAGAGATGTTCGCGGTCGAGGAAGCGTCACCCCCTCCCAAAAAACCGGATAAAAAAGAAGATGAGTCAACCGGGGGAAAGGACTCTAAATAGCAACTAAAGTACACGGGTTCGACAACGGAGCAGAAGGGGTTGGACCCGGGGTATGAAGAGGATGATTTCGGTGTACCCAGATCATTCGTCTTGCCGGATGACTCGGATGCAACCAAGTCAACAGTAGAGGAGTTGGAGCAAATCATCTTGTTCGAATATCTACCAGATAGAAAGGTATACCTGGGCACAGGGTTAAACTCGGAGCTCAGGAACAAGTTAATTAAATTTCTTCAAGCTAATGCTGATTGCTTCGCATGGTCCCATATAGATATAACAGGTGTGCCACCGGAAGTAACAACTCACAAGCTCACCCTCGACGGGAGGTTCCCCCGGTGAAGCAGAAGAGAAGGCCCATGGCAGAGGCAAAACACGCCTTCGTAAAGGATGAGGCAACAAAGCTTTTGAAAATAGGCTCTATCCGGGAGGTAAAATACCCAGACTGGCTAGCTAACATAGTAGTGGTGCCGAAAAAAGGTAATAAATTTTGAATGTGCGTTGATTTTAAGGATCTAAACAAAGCATGCCCGAAGGATTCATTTCTGATGCCTCACATTGATAGAATGATCGATGCGACGGCCGGACATGAGATGTTAAGTTTTCTCGATGCTTACTCCGGGTATAACCAAATCCAGATGCACCCAGAGAATCAAGAGAAAACATCCTTTATTACTCGGTATGAGACTTACTGTTACAATGTCATGCCCTTCTGATTAAAAAATGCTGGTGCAACTTACCAACGCCTAGTTAATTGAATGTTCGAAGAACAAATAGGGAAAACAATAGAAGTTTATATTGACGACTTGGTGGTCAAGTCCCTGGAAACAGAGAACCATTTAAAGCATTTGCAGGAAACCTTCGATGTACTCCGCAAGTACAACATGAAGCTTAACCCGGAAAAATGTGCCTTCGGTGTCCGGTCTGGAAAATTTTTGGGTTTTATGGTGTCAAACCGGGGGATTGAAATCAACCCGGATAAGATCAAAACCATCGAGGATATTGAGGTGGTGAATAACGTCAAAAGAGTGTTGAGGCTTACCGAAAGGATAGCGGCGCTGAGTCATTTCATATCCAGGTCTTCGGATAAGAGTCACCATTTTTTCTCCTTACTAAGGAAGAAGAATGACTTCGTTTAGACACCGAAGTATCAAAGAGCTTTGCAAGAATTGAAAAGGTACTTGCCCAGCCCGCCACTACTGCACACACCGAAAGCGGACGAGCAGCTTTTTCTCTACCTTATCGTTTCCGAGGTAGCGGAAAGTAGTGTTTTGGTCCGAGAAGAATCAGGTACGCAATTCCCTTTATATTATGTGAGTAGAACTTTAGGGGATGCGGAGACCCGTTATCCCCACCTAGAAAAGTTGGCATTGGCATTGGTAACTGCTTCTAGAAAGCTCAAGGCTTACTTTCAATGTCATCCGATATGTGTAGTGACTACTTACCCTCTAAAGAAAATCATGCATAAACCGGAATTATCGGGTAGACTAACTAAATGGGCCGTAGAGATTAACGAATATGATATCGAATACAAGCCTCGGACGGCCATTAAGTTCCAGATCTTGGCCGATTTTGTGGCAGACTTCACCCCGGCTATGGTCCCCGAGGTTAAGAAAGAACTTTTGCTAACCTTGGGGAAAGCTTCGGGTATTTGGTCGCTGCACACGGACGGGGCCTCGAACCTCAAAGGTTCCGGGCTAGGAATCGTCCTTAGAACCCCCGTCGGGGATGCCGTTCGACAATCCATTAGAACTATTTAATTGACTAACAATGAAGCCGAGTATGAGGCTATGATTGCAGGTTTGGAATTAGCTCAGAGTATGGGGGCTAAGATAATTAAAGCAAAATGCGACTCTCTCTTGGTCGTTAACCAGGTGAATGGCGTCTTCGAGGTCAAGGACGAACTGATGCAAATGTATCTGGAAAAAATCCAAGTGATACTATACCGGTTTAAAGAATGGACCATGCAGCATGTACCCAGGGAGCAGAACAGCGAAGCCGATGCATTGGCCAATTTGGGTCTTCAGTCGAAGGGGAAGAAATCAACCCCGGGACTATGGTGCACTTGATGAATTCGGCGATAGAAAATGGACATGCTGAAATAAACACAATGGGTTTAACTTAGGATTGGCGCAACAAGTACATCGACTACTTGCGAGATGGAAAGCTCCCGAGTGACCCAAAAGAATCACGATCACTAAGGACAAAAGTTGCACGTTTCTGCTTGGTAGACGGCCAATTGTATCGACGGTCTTTCTTCGGACACCTGGCCAAGTGTTTGGGTCCCGGAGAAACCGAGTATGTGATGAGAGAAGTACACGAGGGAACCTGCGACAATCACTCCGATGCTGAAGCCTTGGTCCGAAAAATTGTCAAAGCCGGTTACTACTGGAACTGGATGGAGGAAGATTCAAAGAATTTTGTCCGAAAATGTGACGGGTGTCAAAGACATGCCCCGATAATTCATCAGCCCAGGGAGTTACTGCACTCGGTGATGTCACCTTGGCCCTTCATGAAGTGGGGAATGGACATTGTTAGTCCATTGCCATGGGCACCAGGTAAGGCTCGTTTTATTTTATTTATGACTGATTATTTCTCCAAATGGGTTGAAGCGCAGGCCTTCGAAAAAATTAGAGAAAAAAGAAGTTATTGACTTCATATGGGACTACATTATTTGTCGTTTCGGCATTCCGGTCGAGATAACTTGTAATAATGGTCCTCAGTTCGTTGGCGGAAAAGTCAATGATTTCCTCGAAGGGTTGAAGATCAAGAAAATCGTATCAACTCGGTATCACCCATGTGCGAACGGACAGGCGGAATCCACGAATAAAACAATAATTCAAAATCTGAGGAAAAGACTTGAAATGTCAAAGCATCACTGGAGGGAAGTACTACCGGAGGTATTGTGGGCTTACAGAACCACATCGAAATCAAGCACGGGAGAAAAACCTTTCTCGTTAGTCTACGGGGCCGAAGCCCTCATTCCTGTAGAAGTTGGTGAACCGAGTCTTCGGTTCAGGTACACCACCGACGAGTCAAACAAGGAGGCCATGGCCGTAAAACTCGATCTCACGGATGAACTTCGCGAAAACGTGTTGATCCGTATTGCAGCCCAGAAGCAGAGAATGGAAAGGTACTACAACCGGAGGGCCAATTTTCGACATTTTCAAGTTGGGGACTTGGTGCTTCGGAAAGTTATCTTGAACACCAAGAATCCCAACGATAGAAAACTGGGTCCGAACTAGGAAGGGTCGTACAAGATAACCGAGGTAACGGGCAAAGGATCGTATCAGCTGGAATCCATGGACGGGCAACGGTTGCGCAATAACTGGAATGTGGCTCATTTGAAGAGATACTATTGTTAAGGTGTGGACACCTTGTGTTTATTTATTAACCTTTTCTCTTTTGCAGGAAGTCAAGTACCGGATAAAGTTAGGAGCTAGGTCTAAAAACAAGTGTTGCACTCTTTTCTTTAGTACGGTTTTGTCCTAAAATGGGTTTTCCGACAAGGTTTTTAATGAGGCAACAAGTACAACGTGTTACTTGATAAAGACGAGGACAAATTCCAGGAAACTCGGGGCCACACCCTACGAGTGGGGACTTGATAGTGCTTACCCGATCTTGCAGCTCGGATAAGCACTAGGGGACTACTATACCCACATCAAGGTTTACCCCAGTTAGTCGAAAACGGAGGAGCTCAACAAAGCAAGTGAACGCTAATAGATGCTACCCCGGAAAAATCCTTGAGATTTTTGTATTTCCCATCTTTGCCTAAAGTCAGACCTTCTGTATTAGGTTTCGATGTAAGGACCAAACGATCAGAATGAATCATCTCCACTTAGTATTTGCTACGGCAAAACCAAAACCGGACCATCTGTATTAGGTTTCGATGTAATGACCAAACGATCAGAATGAATCGTGTCCACTTAGTATTTGCCACAACAAAAACAGAAGGAAACGGACAAAATTCTCATATCATGTACGTACAAATACTTGCAATACAAAGATTATCAAAAGTTTGGATTATTGCATTTCGGATATGTCTTCTTGTTAAAACACCCTACCCCGGTGATTACCGCCGAATTTCGGCATCGGTTTATTCCTATACCCTACTTCGGGCACTACAGTCGAAATTCGACAAAGGCAACAACGTCACATTGAACCAAGCCAAAATCGTTAACACCCTCGAATGGGGACTACTACATCAGAAATTGGTAAGGCAGGGATTCAGGTGTCCGAACCTAATCTATGATAAGTGAATAGCCGAAAAAATATCGGCCCTAAAAATGCCTAACGTGATTCGGAGACGTCCGAATTCACAAACATTAAATAAGTCCAACGGGCAAACCACTTGATCAAATTCCCGGACAAAACGTATCGGACAAAGAGAAAAGTCAATATTCAGGCACAGTGCGAAAAAAATGATTCCGAGTCTCTGCTTGTCCTTAAAACGGACCGACAATTCGGGCAAAAGTCATAACAAGCATTCAAGCAAAAGAATAACGAAAGTCAACAAGAAAAATGCATATTTCATATATGTAAGGTTTTTTACACCTGAAATTCCTACGAAGTTGAAAAACAAAAATCAAGCCAAAAAGGCAAAAGACAAAATAAAGGCTAAATACAGGCCCTGCTCTATCCGGTGTGGATGGATCTAGAATGTTCGGATACTGTTCGCTCGGAATCTTCGGAGTCAATATCGAGGGCTCTCTTAGCTTCTTCCTCGATCCTTTTAGCTTCAAGTATCTGGGCCGGGAGATCCGCAAAGCCATGCTCGGCTAGCTCAAGGGTGGCCCTCCGGGACTTCCACCGTTCATACTCCACCGCAATCGTGGTATGAGCCTCGGCAGCCTCCACACTCCTAAGGGCTTCTGCCAAATCGGCCTCAGCCTGGGCCAGCTTGGCCACTAATTCATCCCTCTCTTCATCAAGGATTCTTTGGATTTGAGTGGCCGACTCGAGCTCGGCTTTGAGAAGGTCATTAGCCTCGGTCGTCTCCTCGAGTTCAGTTTTCAGCTCATCGCATATTCGGGCCCTGTCATCGGCTTTTTTCTCGAACACCCTCATCCTCTCCTTATACTTAGCACTCTCAGATTCAAGCAGCCGATGCCTCTTGACCATGTTCACGGCATCAGACTTGACTAAGTCAAGCTCCCCCCGAAGTTGAGAGATAGTGGTTTCGAGCTCACCAAGCTTCGAAGAAAAACGAGCGTTGTCTTGGCTAAGGCCGACCTTGTCCGCTTCCAGAAGCCGGTTCTTCTCGACCATCCCGGCCAACTCATTCCTTAACTGAAGGTTTTCGGCCTTCGCTGCTTCGAGCTTGGGTTGAAGGTTGGAAAGGGCAACAGCTCGATTCAATTCATCCTCCTTCACTTGCAAAAGGTGCTGGAACTTCTTTGTTTCTCGACCCTGGGCATCCAGCTGGCCCTTAAGGTCGTCAACTTCTTGCTGAGCCCGAATAAAGGCTTCATTGACGAGCACCACACTCTGTAAAAGAAACGAGAAGTTAAACTTGGATAAACGAGAAGCTAAAATTCACATTGAATTATGCAAGGATAGGCTGATAAGCTTACTCGATTGCCCGAGTGCATGCCCTCGTTAATGAGACCCTGCCAGGGGACTCCGGTCATCTTCCGCTTATCCGAGTCCGAGACGAGGGGCCTCAGATAGCTTGCTACTCCCACCAGACGAGACAAAAAGCTGCAATCCTTAGAAACGGTGACCATAACCGATCTGGTCCTTCTAGGTTCCACGCTCGGGGCTGGGAAGATACGCACCAGGCTCTCTCTCGAACCAGTCTCGGTGGCCCGGCCGGCTGCTCTCGTGACTCGATAGATAGGGAGATGTTCGAAACCGGCAGCTTCCCCGGTTGTAGGAGGGGTATCCAAGAACATATCATCGAAGTTGTCCGACCTCGGAGCAAAAGTAGGAGAAGCCGGAACAGCTCCAGCAGCCTCGGTAGGAGCGGGTGCCTCGGGTGTTGTAGTTGGGTCCCCAGCAGGTGTTAAACCGGCATCCAATGGAACCTCGGTCTCGGGGACCGGCTCAGCCCTCTGTTCGGCCTCGGCAGTTGGTGCATGCCCTAATCTTCTAGTCCTTTGTAGGGGGATCTCCTTGGATGAAACATCACCTGAAATGTCAACATATTCAATTGACCTTAGAAGAGTCGGGTAAAGAACTTCTTCCCCACCTGTGTGCAATGTCGAAGCTGACGGTTCTTCCCGGGCTGAAGGAAACGGCGGAATGGTTGTATCCTCCTCCGGTATAGAGTCAACGGAGGGAGTCACACCGACCCTCCGAACAAGGAAATCGGGCTCTGTTTCATCTCTTAGAGTCCGAACGACGCTTCTTGCCCTCTTTTTCGGTTTCTGCCCTTTGTCCAAGTAGTTTCTCCTCCTTTTATTCGTAGCAGCAATAATACGGGATGTCCCCACTGAATCAAATTCGGGTACCGGCACAGCTTGCTCGGCTTCTGTCTTCGGTCTGGGCTCCACTGAGCCCTTGGGTAAACCTAAATACCGAAGAGGTTATAGAAAGGAAAGGAAAAAACAGAAGATACAACATATTCCAATTCAAGCATAGTATTACCGTGATTTTGGGCAGCCCATCGACCACGCGACAGGATTCCCCATGTCAATTCTTCATGGGTGTGTTGACCGAGGAGTGCTCCAACCCACTCATTCATGTGCGGGACTGTCACACCCCCGACGAGGAGTATGACAGGCTCCAACCCGTAGGCCGAAGTCACCTGACTTAACCGTTACTTGGACATCACATACCATAACTCAAAGAACATCTACTCGCGGAAATGGCCCCCCAGAGAAATATTCGATAATTCAACACATATGATATGCGAACCGGCAAGGTCGCTACACATAAAGTATATCATAAAGCCGACAAGGCTATCAGAAAAAAAAATGTCAAGAAGCCAATACAAGGCCGACAAGGCCATACATAATATTTACATATCCCACAATGTCCATGAGCCTCTAAGAGTATACATATGTACATATATTATACTAGCAGAAAAATACCAAAAGATAGCAAGCCCGGAGTAGTTGTACTTGCTAACACCGCTGAAGCTGGAAAATCCTACTGCGGTTGCTCCCCGATAACTCTGTCAGAGCCTGCAGCACGAAATGCAGCGTCCCGTGCAATGGGACGTCAGTACGGATAAAAGTACTGAGTATGTAAGGCAGGAGGGTAACAACATAATTACGATATAATGTAATATTAATAAGGGCAAAAGAAAACCGAACATCGGGAAGTAGCATAAAATACAAAGCATGATGAAATCATTGGTATGCTTACATATATATATATATATATATATATATATATATATATATATATATATATATATATATACGTAATAGAAAGTATCCATGCCCAGCCGTAAGGCTCGGTGTTATATGTGTAAAATCATGCCCGGCCATTAAGGTTCGGTGTTATCATCATTAGCCCGCGTCCGGGGCAATATCATAATATGCCCTCTGCAGTGGTGTGCGCATTTACGCGCCATGCCCAGCCGATTATAGCACGGCACGGTGTAGTAAAATAGTGCATTACATTTATTCATACGTATATACCATTATTAGTTTGGACCGAAAAAACTGTGCAGGACCCCGCTTTCCTTCCGCGATGCGGACGGAAAGCCTGATCCTGGAGCTGATTTTTTTTTTTTTGGATGAGAAGTCCATGATCAGATCTTGGCCTTTCGGAGTGACATAAGGTCGGTAGCCTCCGAATAGCTTATGAAATTCGTATCGAGTCCAAAGGAGTACTCGATGATGATAAGTAAAATAATATTTCAAGAATCAATAAAATAACAAGACATTAAGATTTGAAATATAAGGCATGGGAATTGACTGGATTTGTTATGGAACGTTTGTGTCTATATTCTAGTCGGATTCGTGCCAAAGAAAGAGGGAAACGAACACCTTACATACCTTATCCGTCAAGCCACCACTTAAAGAGTTCCTTACCCCGATGCTTTCCCTTCACCCGAACCTATATATCGAGAAACACATCTTTAATCACACTTCCATCATATGTCCATCAACTTATAAGCACTAATTTATGGAAGTCTAATTTGGGTCACGAAAATTTGGGCAACATCTCCCCTATATCATCGACTTCCTCCAAATACCAAAAAAAATCCCAAACAATACCAACAACATCCTCAATATTCTACAAGATAAATATATATAGTTTCATCCAAAATTCTCTTCAAACCTCAACCCATAAGACAACAACATCAACACAACAAACTATAACTTTTATTCTTGTGAATATTCCTTAATCAATGTTGATAAAGAAAAAGATTCAATGATTCATACCTTATATTTACAAAAGTGGAAAGATCTTCAATATTCACTTGTTCCCAACCTAACTCCAACACAAAATGAAATTATAATCGTGACTACACGTTGTCCGGGCCTCGATTAGTATTCCGTAGCTTGAAATTTGCTCAAAATCTTCACTCCTATGTGATATAAAAGCCCCCTTCTTTGCTGAATTTTCTGGAAGATTTTGGAGATTTATGATGGTGAAAAGGGGGTTTTTAACCCTTTTATAGTGGCTAGGGTCGGCAGTACTGTAGCAGTACTGTAGCAGCTCTGTTTCTGCTTTGCTAGCTCAGTTTGTAAAGTCCATAATTCTCTACTCCGATGTCCTATCGACGAGTGGTTTGTTGCATTAGAAACTAGACTCGACGAACTTCATTTTAGGATTTTGAAACACCTTAAAACTCCTAATATACATGGAGATATACCCCTCCAAAGTTGACTCAAAATCCTGTTTCAAATTTTCGACAACTTATTTTCCTTGATTTGCTTGGTCCCAGAGTCTTCCATAGTTTATTATATGAACTTAAACCCTCGTAACCATGAGATAAAACTAGCCAGATTCAAAGGGCATGTTTCAGTGCAATATTATACCTTTTGAAAGAAAGGATCTTTGCCGATAGTTGGATCTTCCGGTTTGAGTAGCTCGGTCGCATGATACTTAATGCCATGAGTACAAAGGCTGAACAACTGATAATGAATGCATGTACGAAAATGAGTGTTTTAATTCATGCTACTCAAAAAAATAAAATCTAAACAAACAACTGTAGCTCTTGTATTATGGAGTAATAGTAACATATTAAGCCTTTCAATTTTCCATCAATTGACTTTCATAATCCAAAGCTTAGTACAACCATCAAAATGAACGGAGAGCTCCTTGTTAATTCTTGAGTTATATACAGTAAACAACATAACTTCCAAAAGATGCGTTTCTGCATAAAGTTCAAACCAAACAAAACACAAGGAGTAGAACAAATGCAAAAGAGGAGCAAAATGTTGCAAAACATCAAATGATGGTCTTATTTATTTTTCCTTTAAATCAAAGCCACCTTGGGATTAGACTTAACAAAGTATATATGTACAAGAGAAGTGTGGAACATAACCTCCCATGCATACTGATTCCTACATCCAGGCCTTTACTTGGCCTAGGTAGCTAGCTGGTTAAACTTAGTCTAATTAAGACAAGTAAAATTTAAAGTGAGAGGACTTGGTTGCCATCTAATTATATCCAAGTTCAAGATCCCTTTAACTTGGTTTGAGCAGTCCCATAAAATCAGTACATTATGAGCTAAAGTAGGTCCCATAAAATTCAGCATTCTCAAATTCTATGGCATATGAGAATGCTGATATGGTTTTTAACTAACTGTTTGTTGAGTTTTGCAGGTCTTGAATGGGAGGTGAACTCAGTGTTGAAGGTCCAATGTGTGCTATTAGTATCTTTGGATACTCATCCTATTGGAGAAGATACATTTGAGGTAGCCATAATCCAGAGAAGACAAAAACACAACTTAACAGTGAAAACAAAGAAAGCAGAAGCAGACAGCAGGAACAAAGTGCAGCATGGAAATAGGAAAGACAAAGACAAACAAGGTGTACATAATGCAGATACACAGGTCATATGTAAAAACAGAACACAATATTATCATGTCAACAGTCATAAGTGGATATCAACAAAGGAATCAACACATACTTCAGAGGTTCATAAAGATCCAGCAACACATCTGGAATTCACAATGGTACAGGAGAGAGCACATACTGGTCATATGAAGAATCAGCTAAACCAGACAAGAAGAGCCCAGTTGAGGATGTGCAACTTTAGAATGGGCATACAATTTTTAATATTTTCAAGTTCTTATTTTTTGCATTCTAGTTCTTTGTAAAGACCTTATTTTGATTTTGCATATTAATAAAACCAGCCCAAGGTCTCAGCCTAGTGGCCTTTTAAAAAGGTCTATCATCTATTCTATAGGAGTGCACAATTGGAAACTCCAAATCCACTCTGAACCTTCTAATTAATTATCTTTACTGTAATAACTAATAAGTAAAGACATTGCTAATCAAAGACTTGGTTACCCATATATTAGATCTTTGATTTGAATTTTTAGTTAACGGAGAACCGTAGCCGAAGTTTTGCTAAAGAGTCTGCCACTTTATTGTTTTCTCTCAATGTATAGACAATTTGGAAATGGCCAGCCGAGAATTTGGATGAAATGAAGCTCCACCATGAGTCTAGGTATGGGTAATTTTAAGGAATTCTTTATTTTCATTGAAGCAATGCAATGATTTGGGTGCAGGAACTAACCAAAAAGATAGTGTTTTAGAGGTACTCCCTCCTTCCCCAAAGATTGTCATGTTTCGGATTACGAAAGTCACATTACTAACTAATGTTCGATGTGAATTTGGACATATAATTTTTATTTTTTTTGAAATAAAAATTACATATTTAGAACTTAGAAGCTACATAAAAAGTACTAGTATAAGTCACAATAGTTAACTATTCAAAAAATTTAAAAAATATTTGAAAAAATGATGGTTAAAGAAAATATCTTTTAACTGTCCAAATAGTAACTAAAATAATTTTTTTTTGGGACGGAGGGAGTAATTATTATCAATGTAAGTAAGTGGTCTAAGCTTATAAACAACTCATATATAGTATAAGGTTGGAAATGGAACCAATCCATGAACCTTGTTGATTAAACAACCCAATATAAAACACTTTTTTATCACACGGAAATTCAATAATATAGCGGATTTAGTTAATTCCATACTCCCCAAAAAAAGAGTACAAAAATCTAATTTATGAGCTCATGACTGGGGAAAAAATAGCAGAATGTAGAACACAAAAAAATTCAGCTTGTGATCAAACAAATCTTCATATTTACTACTTGTTAATAGCAACCAAACAAATCTCCATAAGTTAGACAAAAAGCAGCACCATGTTTAATAGCAGCAGCACACGTTGGAAAAGAGTGAAACTCCACCAAAACCCTAATTTTTTTTCCACATTATCCCCACCTTTTATTGCTAGAATGTACAAGTATGGGCTAGGTAAGCTCAAAAACAAACCTTCTGTAGCTACATATTACTTGCTTTATGGTTTTTGTGGGTTTTTAAAATCAGGGTGATGAGAGAAGTAGCAAACCAAAAAAATGTACGTCCAAGAAGGATCGGATACAAATGCAAAACAAAACAAAGACAAATCTTATAGCATATGAAATCAGAAAAAAAGAAGATGAAAAAGAAGAGCATATGGACCTTTTAGAGCTTTTCAATATCAACAAATGCTAGTCTGTGTCCAGAAAAAACCAACTTTATAGAGCAAAGTTGAATCCTTTTGTGTAAGAGTATGTATATATTGGTTGCTTTTTGCTATGTAGTCTATGATCTGTGCATGGTACGTACTGTGAGAAAGACATGGTTTTCCTCTCTCTTGTATAATAACAAAATATTGAGGTGGAAGAAATGTATTGGGTAGAGTACTTTTTCCTTATTTTGTACAGACATTACACAAAAGAACAAAAGGATAACTGCAGGACCGGGGAGTAGTCTTTATATATCTTCTTTCTCATTTTTTTGGTTTTTCTAACTCATTCTTTTCATCTGTAACTTATAATCTCATCATTTCAATTTATGTACTATAAATAATATTATTTTTTATATCTAGTAGTTACTCGTTAATACCAACATGAAATATTTAAAACCATAAAATTTAAGGACATTTTGACACATTATATACATCTTTAATTGAAGTTCATAAAATGAAATGGAGTGTTACAAATCCTAAATTAATTTAATGTCTGCAACTGCTTGAAATTCTGTCAAAACACCGTACTAGAGTTATGCATATATAACAGCGTACCATTTTCAGCTTTGTTCTGGGATTTTGTACAGTGCATACTGCAGGCTGCAGCTATAAGGCTATATATTTGGGTTTTATTGTGTGATGGCTTTTGGGGAACTCTTCTCTTGTAGTAAAGTGGTATGAATTATAGTTAAATAATTTTAAATGAACTAACACCTTGTTGGCAATGACACCCATAAAAATAGTAGTGATTCTTTTGTTAAGAAGAGGTGAGAAGTAATACTAGTATTTGTTTAGACAGCGAGCATGCATGCTTCAAATACCAACCTGAAGGAGTTGGTTCTATTTTTGTTCTTTTTCGGGGAGGGGGTTTGTTTCATCTATTATTTTAAAAGATTATCATGATAAAATATAAAGAAAAACGTGAGTACAATAAAGGGGTAATATGTAAAAAGGGAAATCGTGTACCCCATAATTAATGCTGGTGCTCTTTGTGTAGGTTTTATTTTTCTGGATCAAATCTTACGTAAACAGAAGTTGTGACATGTTATTGGACAAAACATAAAAGAGTAATTTTTTTTCGTTTTAAGTGGCTAAAAAAGCATCATATATGACTGAAATAAGTAGAAAAATATTACTACTCCATCCGTCCCAATTTATATGACACTATTCGGATTTGAGTCAAACGAGTTATTCTTTGATAGTATTTTTTTTTTCATATGCCTTTTGAATATTTTAAACGATTTATAATATTGTGGCTTACAGTATTTATATATTATTTTGAAAAATGTAAAATTTCTACATTCAAACACAGTCAAAATTAAGAAGTTTGAATTTCGAAAAGCGAAAAGTATCATACATTACAAGGACTATGTCGATTTTGTGTTATATAAAATAATTACTTTACATGACCTTAGATAGCAAGGTATGGAGGACTCAGATTAGGGTAGAAGATTAGTAGATAGTATCGTTTATCCATTCATATTAATAGTCACATTATCGCGATATAAGTTCTTATGCTTTGATTTCTGCTACTATCTGTTATTCTGTACTTTGATTATCTTATTTTATCTGTGATAGCCGCTGCCCCTTTGCAAAATGCTTCATCATGGCTTAGTCGCTTTCGTTATTTTCATTTCCATATCGCTTTGAATTTTCTTGGCCTTATCTGACCTCTTTTATGCTTTCTATTGAGCCGGGGGTCTTTCGGAAACAGCCGTCCTACCTTGGTAGGAGTCAAGTGCACACGATCTACCCTCCCCAGACCCCACGGTGTGGGATTTCACTGGGTTGTTGTTGTTGTTGTTGTAAGGGTCATCTCAATTACGTGGAGTTTTTGGCTAGAAGGCCACCTTCAAAACTTATTTAGGAAACAAGCCGCAAGTTTCAAAGAATTAGGGGCAGGGCCACCATTTATGACGTTAGCATCGTCAGTCCCACAAGTTGTCAACCCTAGCCGCAAAGTTTTGAAAAATACATGTTAGCCCCCAACCTCCAACATTTTAATTACCCAAACAAACAAACAAAAACTAAATATTTGCCTCCAAAAGCTCCCGATTTCTCCACTTTTCGTATCCCATTTCCGGCAAAAATTCTGGCTTTTCAACGAAAATTAAATCACAATGACTTAGTAGGGCATCGGTTGCAGTCATAGACCATAGCCATAGTCTATTATATATTTATTATGGCATCGATTGCAGAATATATTATAGTAGGTGGTGATTACATGGGTGAATGGAAGGAGACCTTAAAATGTTGGAATTGGATTTGTATGAACAAAGTGACAAGATGGTCCTAATAGTGATGACGAAGGGTGTAACAAACAAAAATATTAAAAATTAAAAAAAATAAAACCCCAAATTGCACATATCTAAGGGATCGTGGATAGGTATACCATAAATCGACCGTCGTCAATAGCTAACAGTTATCATTTAGGCTCGACTTCACGCATGGTCAATAATTTTCCACATGTTATATATAGACCAAGGACAATATTTGTCTAAAAAGACATAAATAAATAAATAAAAAGGACATTCCACTATTTAAACATTATAATAACACTTTAATACGCCATATGAGAGTCCCCGTCTATTGAACACATGATCAAAAGAGTTTTAGGACAAGTAATGGTACTTAAAAGGCAAATATTTGTCTAAAGAGCCGTAAATAAATAAATAAAAGAAACGAAGAACATACCACTATTTAAACATTATAATAACACTTTAATAGATCATAATCATAGATCGGATCCATTAAATACATGATCAAAAGAGTTTTAGGATAAGTAATGGCACTTAAAAGGCCAATATTTGTCTAAAAAGAGCCATAAATAAATAAATAAAATAAAAAAGGACATACCACTATTTAAATATTATAATAACACTTTAATAAATCATATGAGAGACCCCATCCATTGAATACATGATCAAAAGAGTTTTAGGACAATAATAACACTTAAAAGGCCAATATTTATCTAAAAAAGCCATAAATAGAATAGAATAGAATAAAATAAATAAAAGGACATTCTACTACTTAAACATTATAATATCACTTTAATACATTATGTGAGAGTCTCCATCCATTGAACACATGATCAAAAGAGTTTTAGGACAAGTAATGGTACTTAAAAGGCCAATATTTGTCTAAAAACATAAAATAATAAAATAAAATAAAAAGAGGACATATCGCTATTTAAAAATTATAATAACACTTTAATAAACCATCTGAGAGTCCCCATCCATTGAACGCATTATCAAAAGAATTTTAGGACAAGTAATGATACTAAAAAAGCCAATATTCGTCTAAAAAGCCATAATAAATAAAATAAAATAATAAAAAGACTTGATACAATTTAAAAAAATAACACTTTATACATCATATGAGAGTCCCCATCCATTGAACATATGATCAAAAGAGTTTTAGGATAAGTTATTGTTCTCAAAGCACAACCTTGTTCTAAGGATAACCATTACTTGTGCTTAAACTCTTTGGATCATGTCTCTAATGGATGGAGACTTGATAAAATTTAACCTATGAAACTCTAAAAACTTAAAGAACAAGAAAAAGGAAAATAGGATGGGAAAGATTAGGAATGGAAGAAAGATAGATGGATAAATACAAGACCCAATTGATAAGAAATCTATAGGCAAACTTAGGTATGTTAAACCTAAACCCTCCTAATGGGATTTCAATCAATGAACCTTAGCAATTTGGAATTCAAGAATTACCCAATTTGGAAGACCACAAATTTCACAACCTAACCGGAGGGCTATGACGGGCACCCGGGGCTAACCCACCGGGTACCTCTCATCGTACATTCACATTCGTATCTAGGTGAGCCACATGGCTTATCAACAACTCTATGCCTCAATATTACCACTTCTAACGGCTAAAATACTTTTATATGAACATCAACAACTACGCCCATATACATATACGCAAGCCGACGAGGCTTAACAAAATAATATAACAAAAGCATGAACCGACAAGGCAAAAGGAATCTACTATACATGACGGTCTACGAGCCTCTAAGAAGAGTATGGATCATCATAAAGACGGGACAAGGCCCCTCCATGCCCATATATACACAAACGAATAGTACCCAAGCTGCAGCTCCGGATCAAATGGAGCTCCTCTAAGCAATCTCTGGATAAGCAGCCTAAGGATCAAGTCTATCTCCCTGTCCACCTGCGGGCATGACGCACTATCCACAAGCAAAAGGACGTCAGTACGAATAATGTACTGAGTATGTAAAGCATAATCAACATCATAGTAAAAGCATAAGGAATAACACAAGATACAGGAGTCATGGAATGATAGAGCCTTTTGTACCTCTAGCGACAATCATCATGCTTTCTTACCCTTTTTTTATTAGGAACCTTCTATTTCTAATGTCTACTTATATAATAGTACCATACCCGACCATAGAGGTTCGGTGTCTCACATACCCGACC
This sequence comes from Lycium barbarum, assembly GCF_019175385.1. Classification (NCBI taxonomy): domain Eukaryota; kingdom Viridiplantae; phylum Streptophyta; class Magnoliopsida; order Solanales; family Solanaceae; genus Lycium; species Lycium barbarum. The sequence goes on along the minus strand of NC_083347.1, from coordinate 96,340,592 downwards.
ATGACAAGGCTCGGTGTTATACATACCTGGCCCTACCGAGGCTCAGTGCTATCCGTACCCAACTGTAGTGGTGTGCGCGCGATAGATATCATACCCGGCTGTTACACCTCGTAGTCTTGTACGTGAAATCTATTAGGCGTTAGTTGTTTAAGTCTAGACGTGGAGCATTTCCTAAGATATGGGAGATTGTATGCATTTATCTTATGGTTACGATGGTTTAAGTTCATACAATAAGCTATGGAAGACTCTGGGACCAAGCAAATCAAGGAAAATAAGTTGTCGAAAATTTGAAACAGGATTTTGAGTCAACTTTGGAGGGGTATATCTCCATGTATATTAGGAGTTTTAAGGTGTTTCAAAATCCTATAATTAAGTTCGTCGAGTCTAGTTTCTAATGCAACAAACCGCTCGTCGATAGGACATCGGAGTAGAGAATTATGGACGTTACAAACTAAGCTAACAAACCAGAAACAGAGCTGCTACAGTACTGCCGACCCTAGCCACTATAAAAGGGTTAAAAACCCCTTTTTCACCATCATAAATCTCCAAAATCTTCCAGAAAATTCAGCAAAGAAGGGGGCTTTTATATCACATAGGAGTGAAGATTTTGAGCAAATTTCAAGCTACGGAATACTAATCGAGGCACGGACAACGTGTAGTCACGATTATAATTTCATTTTGTGTTGGAGTTAGCTTGGGAACAAGTGAATATTGAAGATCTTGATACTTTAGTAAACATAAGGTATGAATCATTGAATCTCTTTCCTTATTAACATTGATTAAGGAATATTTACAAGAATAAAAGTTGTAGTTTGTTGTGTTGATGTTGTTGGCTTATGGATTGAGGTTTGAAGAGAATTTTGGATGAAAATATATATATATATATATATATATATATATATATATATATATATATATATATATTTATCTTGTAGAATATTGAGGATGTTGTTGTCGATGTTGTTGGTGTTGTTTGGGAGTTGTTTTGGTATTTGGAGGAAGTCGATGATATACGGGAGATGCTGCCCAAATTTTTCGTGACCCAAATTAGACTTCCATAAATTAGTGCTTATAAGTTGATGGAAGTGTGATTAAAGATGTGTTTCTCGATATATAGGTTCGGGTGAAGCGCAAGCATCGGGGTAAGGAACTCTTTAAGTGGTGGCTTGACGGATAAGGTATGTAAGGTGTTCGTTTCCCTCTTTCTTTGGCACGAATATGACTAGAATATAGACACAAGTGTTCCATAACAAATCCAGTCAATTCCCATGCCTTATATTTCAAATCTTAATGTCCTGTTATTTTATCGATTCTTGAAATATTATTTTACTTATCATCATCGAGTACTCCTTTGGACTCGATACGAATTCCATATGCTATTCGGAGGCTACCGACCTTATGTCACTCCGAAAGGCTAAGATCAAATCATGGACTTCTCATCCAAAATCAGCTCTAGGATCAGGCTTTCCGTCCGCATCGCGGAAGGAAACCGGGGTCCTGCACAGTTTTTCCGGTCCAGACCAATAATGGTATATACGTATGAATAAATGTAATGCACTATTTTACTACACCGTGCCGCGCTATATTCGGCCGGGCATGGCGCGTAAATGCGCACACCACTGCAGTGGGCATGTTATGATATTGCCCCGGACGCGGGAGGCCCGGACGTGGGCTAATGATGATAACACCGAGCCTTAATGGCCGGGCATGGATCCTATCTATTACGTATATATAGATATATATATGTATATGTAAGCATACCAATGATTTCATCATGCATTGTATTTTATGCTACTTCCAGATGTTCGATTTTCTTTTGCCCTTATTAATGTTACATTATATCGTAATTATGTTGTTACCCTCCTGCCTTACATACTCAGTACTTTTATCCGTACTGACGTCCCATTGCACGGGACGCTGCATTTCGTGCTGCAGGCTCTGACAGAGTTATCGGGGAGCAACTGCAGTAGGATTTTCCAGCTTTAGCGGTGTTAGCAAGTACCACTACTCCGGGCTTGCTATCTTTTGGTATTTTTCTGCTAGTATAATATATGTACATTCTTAGAGGTTCATGGACATTGTGGGATATGTAAATATTATGTATGGCCTTGTCGGCCTTGTTTTTCTGATAGCCTTGTCGGCTTTATGATATACTTTATGTGTAGCGACCTTGTCGATCCGCATATGTACATATGTGTTGAATTATCGAATATTTCTATGTTGTCCCATTTTCGCGAGTAGATGTTCTTTGAGTTATAGTATGTGATGTCCAAGTAACGGTTAAGTCAGGTGACTTCAGCCTACGGGTCGGAGCCTGTCATACTCCTCGTCGGGGGTGTGACAAATTGGTATCAGTGCGGTTCAGTCCTAGGGATGTCCATGAGCCGTGTCCAGTAGAGTCCTGGTTATCGATATGTCGTGCACCATATCTATAGCTAGGAGGCTACCGGACATTTAGGAAGATACTTTTCTTCATTGATCTAGATCGTGCGATAGAGCCAAGTTAAGAATACAACTATCTAATCCTTCCGTGTTTAATTTTTAGCAATGCCTCCATGGAAGAAGAAAGTCAGTAGTATACTGGGTACTACTGGGGAAGGCCCGAGCCGAGTACCGCTACCTGAGTTAGGGCATAGCGAGGCTCGGAGCGCTACCCCCTCGCATGCTACCTCTACTCCATCAGGTGCAGAAGAGCAAGATAAGGCTCCAGACCCTCCGGCCCCTCAGCCTCCAGCTCCTCACCCCGCTGCTACAGAACAGGACTTGCGAGATGCAGTCCAGTTATTGACTAGATTGGTGGCTGCTCAGACTCAGCGGCAGGCTGGCCTTCCGGATAGGGCTGTTAGTTCCCGTGTACATGAATTTTATACCTTGGACCCTCCGATGTTCACGGGGACAAACTGTTACACCTTGGAAAATTCCCCGTGCATGTACAGTGAATAGGTTGACGAAGGTCATGACGTATGCGATGTTTTGAGGAGCAAGAAATAGTAGTTGATGAGCCTATACGAGATCTCAAAGGCATCCGAGATAAGGAAAGAAAGTTGTTAAGGAAAGCGAGTCGTATGTTGTATATCGGATAAGAATAACAAGCAACGATTCTGTGATGGCATAATGATGTCTTAGAGACAAGTAATAACGTCCCTTAGGTTGGTATTAAAGTGTTAAACAAGTGCCAAGAAGGCTCCATAAGGATCGGAGATCAAACGGGTCGACGAGAATGAAAACGGAACCACTGGGCATTATACAGTCCAACCTACAGACCGTATAAATTGTACCAACCGTATATGGGACCGTATAATTGGCCAAAGAGAGAACCAGCCACTGGACCAAATATACGGCCACACATACGGTCCGTATAAATAGTACGGACCATATGTCGGTCCGTATAAAGTTGGTCGGCCAGCTTTTAAATTCATATAAGGGACCATTTTTTTTCATTCCATCTTATTTTATTTCCCATCTCTCCAACTCAAGAAAGCTCTAGAACCCTCCAAACACTTCAACCATAAGAATACCAAGGAAAACAATGATCAACAACATTAAATCCATGAAACAAAGTGTATGAAACTCATGACTTTATCATGTTGTTTAAGGGATTGGAAAGCTAAGATGCTTGAATTGTAGAAAGGCATGGAAAATGGGTCTTAGATGGGTGAATAGTGTCACAATTGAATAGTAGTTGAATGGAATCATGAATGTTGGTATGCTATGATTATGAATATGTTGTAAATGATGTTTAGGCCATGAAATAAGTATTATATATGAGAAAACGCGATAACGAACTATAACCATAAATGTGAAGAAATTGGAGAGAAATGGTGGATTTTGCTTAAAGTATATAAATGATGATTGTTGATTGCAATATTGTGAGTGTTGTTGTAAATGTTTGGGAGTTGAAATAGAACATGGGAAAAGTAGTAGAAACAAAGGAAATGCTGCCCAATTTTCTCTAGAAATAACGACACATTTTTATAGTCGATTAACTAATGTTAATTCGAATTCTCTCGTGAAGGTAACGACGTGATATCGAAGGAGAACAAGTGAATGATAGATTAGCTAAACGACAAAGGTATGTGAGGCTAGTCCTTTCTTTCTATGGCATGAATCCTATGACATGATTCTTCTTTCCTCTCCACGACTCTCTTATGTTCCTAAAAGCTAAGAGTCTAAGATCATGAATAGTTATACGAGATAAGAGTAATGTCGTGAGTTCAGTAGTGATATGATGTCGTTCCTTGCTTATACTCACCTCATACATTAATCCCTTCAAGGTGAGGCAGAATGTTTATAAATGTTCATAATGGGATCGAGGGTCCACGACCTTATGTCACCTCGATAAAGTATAGTTGTTCTAAGAGTCTTTATGCATCTACTATGATGAGCATATTACGATGAGCATGTTATGATGATATTACACCATGCCTAGTCGGCCGGGCAGTCACCGCTAAGGCGGACAACTTATACACCATGGCCAGTTGGCATGGGCAGATACCCCAGACGCGGGAGACCTGGACGTGGGCTAATGTTATTGATTATCACACCGCACCTATATGGTCGGGCGGTTTATTTATATATATATACATGTTATGCATACATGAGATGATGATGAGCATAAAAGTAAGTCAGCATACATTACTTCTTATATGACTCGCAGTCAGTTACAGTTTGGTTCATATTTGATACCTTCCTTATTTTCTTGATGTATTGTTATTGTTTATGCCTCTCATACTCAGTACAACATTCGTACTGACGTCCGTTTTCTTTGGACGCTGTGTTCATGCCCACAAGTAGACAGGGAGGTAAGCTTGACCCAGATTCCTAGTAGCTGTCAGCTGATTGAGAGCACTCCATTGTCCGGAGGTGCTTATGATTATTCTTTTGGTATATGTATGTATATTTTGGGCATGACGGAGTCTTGTTCCGTCCATATGTACAGTATGTCAGTAGAGGCTCGTAGATGCGCAGTATGGGTTAGATGGTCTCACGAGATTACTATGGTATATTTGTATATATTATTTTGCTAACCTAACGGGGTATATGTATATAAAATCAATTGTGTTTTCAAATGAAAGATGATAGTCTCACGATCATGAGATTATGAATGATAAAGAGGTGTAAAATAGTTATGACGAGTGAGGAAATAAGTGGTGCTCGGTGGTTAGCCCCGGGTACCCGTCGCAGCCCCTAGTCAGGTCGTGACACAAACCCGAAGGATGACCCTCAGAATTTTATAGATCGAATGGGCCGCGCTTTGAGGGTAATGCATGATTCTGACACAGAATCAGTGGAGATAGCTTCTCATAGACTGTGAGATGTGGCCGCGGTATGGTATGAGTCTTGGCAGCAATCGAGAGGGCCGAACGCACCTCCAGCAGTATAGTCAAAATTCACTAGAGCCTTTCTGGACCATTATCTGCCCGCTGAGGTTCGCAGACCTAGAGCTGATGAATTTCTGTTGCTTCGCTAGAATAATATGAGCGTTCGGGAATATAGTTTGAAGTTTAACTCCTTGGCTAGATACGCCCCGGCGATGGTAGCTGAAATGGAAGATAGGGTACATCGTTTTGTGACGAGACTTGGGCCTCACTTGATTAAGGATTGTATGACGGCTTCATTACAGAGTGGTATGGATATTGCTCGTATTCAGGAGTATGCTCAAAATTTGGAGGACCTTGAACGCCGACAGCGGACTGAGCAAGACCCGAGTAGGGGCAGTTATAAGCGGACCAAGTTCGCAGGTTATTCAGGTGCTTATCAAGAAGATTATAGACCCCATTCTTATAGAAGATCAGATCCTTCAGCGGTTAGTGCACCTTCCAGGTTCCAGAGGCAGCGTTATGATAGACCCACTTATTATGGACTGAGTCGAAGCACGAGAGCGTCAGTTCCTTCTTACAGAGGAAAATCTAGCCAGGCAAGGCCTCCCTTTCCTCGTTGTGAGCAGTGCGGTAAAGGACACTTTGGCCAGTGCCGCCAAGGTATGGGGGTGTGTTACTCTTGTGGGCAGCCTGGTCATGTTATGGGAAACTGTCCATCTCGTGGTAGAGGAGGCCCGGCTCAGCCAACAGGTTCGATCGCAGGTTCTTCATCTTCTGTTCGCCCTCATGGACAAGGTTCTTCTCAAGCCCCAGCAAGTAGAGGTAGGGGAAGAGTTCAGGTGTCTGCTTCCGGCAGCAACCAGAATCGTATTTATGCACTTGCAAGACGGCAGGATCTTGAGTCGTCTCCCGATGTTGTGCCAGGTATTTTATCCATTTGTTCTTATGACGTCTATGCATTGATCGATCCGGGTTCCACGCTATCTTACATCACACCTTATATTGCTAATAGGTTCGGTATAAAGTCTGAATCTTTGTCCAAGCCTTTCTTGGTTTCTACTCCAGTCGGGGAACCTGTTATTGCAAGACAAATTTATCGTAGATGTGTGGTTACAATATGTGGTCATGAAACAGTGGCTGATCCAGTGGAGTTAGAAATGGTGGACTTTGACGCTATCATGGGAATGGATTGGCTAGCCTCTTGCTATGCCAATGTGGAATGTTGGTCCAAAACTGTGAAATTTCAGTTTCCGGGTGAACCAGTTCTTAAATGGATGGGCAATACCCCAGCACCAAAGGGTAGGTTTATTTCCTACCTTAAGGCGCGAAAAATGATTTCCAAGGGTTATATTTATCATTTGGTTCGATTTAGAAGCACTGAAGCTGAACCGCCAACTTTGCAATTTGTTCCTGTAGTTAATGAATTTCAGGATGTATTCCCCGACAAATTACCAGGCCTCCCTCCCGAAAGGGAAATTGAATTTGTGATTGATGTGTATCCCGACACCCAACCCATCTCTATTCCTCTTTATCGTATGTCCCCCGCCGAGTTGTGTAAATTGAAAGGGCAATTACAGGACTTATTAGACAAGGGCTTCATTAGGCCCAGTACTTCTCCATGGGGAGCACCAGTATTATTTGTCCGCAAGCAGGATGGCTCACTAACAATGTGTATTGACTACCGGCAGTTGAATAAGGTGACTATCAAGAACAAATATCCATTGCCTAGAATTGATGATTTGTTTGACCAGCTACAGGGTGCTAAATGCTTCTCGAAGATTGACTTAAGGTCAGGGTATCATCAGCTACGAGTAAAAGGGGAAGACATTCCGAAGACAGCTTTCCGAACGAGATATGGGCATTTTGAATTCTTAGTCATGTCTTTCGGATTGACAAATGCTCCTGTGGCGTTTATGGCGCTAATGAACACCATATTCCGACCCTTCTTGGATATTTTTGTTATTGTATTCATTGACGACATCTTGGTATATTCTCATTCGGAGAAGGAACATGCTGATCACCTCCGAAAGGTGTTGCAAACATTGCGAGATCAAAGGTTGTATGCCAAATTTTCCAAATGTGAATTTTGGCTAACTTCAGTGGCTTTTCTAGGCCATATTGTGTCCGATGAAGGTATTAAAGTCGATGATCGGAAGATTGAAGCCGTTAATAACTGGCCCCGACCAACAACCGCTTCGGAAGTCCGAAGTTTCTTAAGTCTCGCTGGGTATTATCGAAGATTTGTAGAGGGATTTTCTTCTATAGCAGCTCCCCTTACAAAATTAACTCAGAAGGGGGCCAAGTTTCAATGGTCAGAAGCGTGCGAGCGGAGTTTCCAGAAATTGAAATATAAGTTGATATCTGCTCCTGTCCTCACCCTTCCAGAAGGCACCGAGAGTTACACTGTATACTGTGATGCGTCACGCACCGGCCTGGGTTGTGTGTTGATGCAAAATGGTAAGGTGATTGCTTATGCCTCTCGACAACTACGGAAACATGAGCAAAATTATCCAACCCATGATCTAGAGCTGGCGGCAGTGATTCACGCTCTAATGATATGGCGGCATTATTTATATGGAGTTCATGTCGATATCTATACGGACCATAAAAGTCTTCAATATATATTTAGGCAAAAGGAATTGAATTTGAGGCAATGAAGATGGCTAGATAGGAGGTTTTGGAGGACTCAGATTAGGGTAGAAGGCTAGTAGGTAGTCGTTGTTTCGATCTATAGTCTATTGCCCTTTGTTTCTTGCTACTATATGTGGTTTCTTGTACTTCGATTATCTTATTTATCTGTGGTAGCTACTGTTCCCTTTTTTTTCAGACTGCTTTATTCTGACGTATTCGCTTTCTTTAGTTTCATTTGCATTCTGCTTTGAACTGTTTGTGCTTATCTAACCTTTCTCGTTGTGATTTCTCTTGAGCCGAGGGTCTTTCAGAAACAGCCTCCCTGTCTTCCGAGATAGGGGTATGGTCTGCGTACACTTTACCCTCCCCAGACCTCACATTGTGGGATTTCACTGGGTATGTTGTTGTTGTTGTTGTTGTTGAAGATGGCTCGAATTGCTAAAGGATTACGATGCTGAGATTTTATATCATCCCGGTAAAGCTAATGTTGTAGCTGATGCCCTAAGTCGCAAATCAATGGGAAGTCTATTGTATGTGCCAGCAGAAAAAATGGAAATGACTAGAGAACTTCATCGCTTAGCAAATTTGGGAGTTCGCTTACTAGATTCGGAAGACACTGGAATTGCTTTACAGAATATATCCCAATTGACTCTTGTCTCAGATGTAAAGACTCAACAGTATGAAGATCCAGTTTTAATTAACATTAAGGAAGGAGTGCAACAAAATAGGATCTCAGCCTTCGAACTGGATTCAAATGGGTTCCTCAAACATCGAGGTCGTTTGTACGTTCCAAATGTAACTGGGCTTCGGGACAGGATCATATCAGAATTTCATTCCTCCCGGTATTCAATTCATCCCGGGTCCACCAAGATGTATCATGACCTCAAGAGCTTTTACTGATGGAATGATATGAAGAAGGATATTGCTAACTTTGTAGCTCAATGCCCCACTTGCCAACAGGTGAAGATTGAACATCAGAAACCCAGTGGCTTATTACAAGAAATGGAGATCCCAGCATGGAAGTGGGAAGTGATTAATATGGATTTTGTCATGGGATTGCCCCGTTCTCGCCGCAAATTCGATTGTATTTGGGTGATTGTTGATAGGTTAACTAAATCAGCTCATTTCTTGCCAGTAAGAACTACCTATGCTGCTGAAGACTATGCTAAACTTATCTTAAGGAGATTGTGCGCCTTCATGGCATTCCGCTGTCAATTATTTCAGACAGAGGCGCACAGTTTACAGCAAAGTTCTGGAAATCTTTTCAGGAAAGTCTTGGTACTCGAGTAAATCTTAGTACGGCTTTCCATCCGCAGTCAGACGGGCAAGCTGAGCGGACTATTCAGACCTTAGAAGACATGTTACGAGCTTGTGTACTGGATTTCCAAGGAAGTTGGGATGATCAGTTGCCTTTGATAGATTTTTCTTATAACAATAGCTATCATGCCAGTATCAAAATGGCTCCGTACGAAGCTCTTTATGGTAGGAAGTGTAGGTCTCCTGCCGGTTGGTTTGAAGTCGGAGAAGCAAACTTATTTGGGCCAGACCTTGTTCATCAGGCTATTGAAAAGGTAAAGCTTATTCAGGAACGATTGCGTACAGCTCAGAGTCATCAGAAATCTTATGCAGATGTACGACGACGAGAATTAGAATTTCAGGTAGGTGATTGGGTGTTTCTGAAGATATCACCTATGAAAGCCGTGATGCGGTTTGGTAAGAAAGGGAAACTTAATCCCCGATATATCGGACCTTGTAAGATCATCCGAAGGATAGGCAAGGTGGCTTATGAATTGGAGCTGCCATCAAAGCTACAAGCGGTATATCCAGTTTTCCATGTGTCCATGCTTAGAAAGTGTATTGGAGATCCATCTAAAATCGTACCTGTTGACGATATACAAGTTACAGAAAATCTGACATATGAGGAAAAACCAATTGCTATTCTCGATAGATAGGTTCGCAGACTCCGAAACAAAGATGTGGCTTCAGTGAAGGTTCTATGGAGGAGTAAAGATAGGGAAGAGATGACATGGCAAGCCGAAGCAGAAATGAAGTCCAAGTATCCCCATTTATTCCCCGTCATAGATGATACTACTCTGAAAGAATTCTTGCAAGGTTCTGCTACATCCGCAAATCGCTTACAAGGTAAGAGTTATATTTAAACCCCCTTAAGACTCAATAAGACGAGAAGTATTATTCTAATCATCGCATGACTGCGTGTCATTGATTATGGTATCATGTAGGACTTGTAATTAGGACTTGTGACATGTAGGAGATTAGCGGTGCCCTAATCACCAGAGATACTCTACTAACATTCCGTGGAAATTTTATTAACCCTCGGGTATCCGACATTCGAGGACGAATGTTTTTGAAGGGGGGGAGAATGTTACACCTCGTAGTCTTGTACGTGAAATCTATTAGGCGTTAGTTGTGTAAGTCTAGACGTGAAGCATTTCCTAAGATATGGGAGATTGTATGCATTTATCTCATGGTTACGAGGGTTTAAGTTCATATAATAAGCTATGGAAGACTCTGGGACCAAGCTAATCAAGGAAAATAAGTTGTCGAAAATTTGAAATAGGATTTTGAGTCAACTTTGTAGGGGTATATCTCCATGTATATTAGGAGTTTTAAGGTGTATCAAAATCCTAAAATGAATTTCGTCGAGTCAAGTTTCTAATGCAACAAACCGTTCGTCGATAGGACATCGGAGTAGAGAATTATAGACGTTACAAACTGAGCTGACAGAGCAGAAACAGAGCTGCTACAGTACTGCCGACCCAAGCCACTATAAAAGGGCTAAAAGCCCCATTTTTCTTCATCAAAAATCCTCCAAAACATTTCAGAAAATTCAGCACACAAGAGGGCTCTTGTACCACATAGAAGTGGGGATTTTGAGTAAATTTCAAGCTACGGAATATTAATCGAGGACCGGACAACGTGTAGACGCGATTATAATTTCATTTTGTGTTGGAGTTAGCTTGGGAACAAGTGAATATTGAAGATCTTGCTACTTTAGTAAACATAAGGTATGAATCATTGAATCTATTTCCTTATTAACATTGATTAAGGAATATTTACAAGAATAAAAGTTGTAGTTTGTTGTGTTAATGTTGTTGGCTTATGGATTGAGGTTTGAAGAGAATTTTGGATGAAAATATATATATATTTATCTTGTAGAATATTGAGGATGTTGTTGTCGATGCTGTTGGTGTTGTTTGGGAGTTGTTTTGGTATTTGGAGGAAGATGATGATATAGGGGAGATGCTGCCCAAATTTTTCGTGACCCAAATTAGACTTCCATAAATTAGTGCTTATAAGCTGATGGACATATGATGGAAGTGTGATTAAAGATGTGTTTCTCAATATATGGGTTCGGGTGAAGCGCAAGCATCGGGGTAAGGAACTCTTTAAGTGGTGGCTTGACGAATAAGGTATGTAAGGTGTTCGTTTCCCTCTTTCTTTGGCACGAATCCGACTAGAATATAGACACAAGCGTTCCATAACAAATCCAGTCAATTCCCATGCCTTATATTTCAAATCTTAATGTCTTGTTGTTTTATTGATTCTTGAAATATTATTTTACTTATCATCATCGAGTACTCCTTTGGACTCGATACGAATTCCATAAGATATTCGGAGGCTACCAACCTTATGTCACTCCGAAAGGCCAAGATCAGATCGTGGAATTCTCATCCAAAATCGGCTCCAGGATAAGGATTTCCGTCCGCATCGCGGAAGGAAAGCGGGGTCCTGCACAGTTTTTCCGGTACAGACCAATAATGGTATATACGTATGAATAAATGTAATGTACTATTTTACTACACCGTGCCGCGCTCTAGTCGGCCGGGCATGGCGCGTAAATGCGCACACCACTGCAGTGGGCATGTTATGATATTGCCCCGGACGCGGGAGGCCCGGACGTGGGCTAATGATGATAACACCGAGCCTTAATGGCCGGGCATGATTTTACACATATAGCACCGAGCCTTACAGCCGGGCATGGATAATATCTATTACATATATATAGATATATATATATATATATATATATATATATATATATATATATGTATATGTAAGCATACCAATGATTTCATCATGCATTGTTCTTTATGCTACTTCTAGATGTTCGGTTTTCTTTTGCTCTTATTTATGTTACATTATATTGTAATTATGTTGTTACCCTCCTGCCTTACATACTCAGTACTTTTATCCGTACTGACGTCCCATTGCACGGGATGCTGCATTTCATGCTGCAGGCTCTGACAGAGTTATCGGGGAGCAACCGCAGTAGGATTTTCAACTTCAAGGGTGTTAGCAAGTACCACTACTCCGGGCTTGCTATCTTTTGGTATTTTTCTGCTAGTATAATATATGTACATATGTACACTCTTAGAGGCTCATAGACATTGTGGGATATGTAAATATTATGTATGGCCTTGTCGGCCTTGTTTTGGCTTCTTGACATTTTTTTTTCTGATAGCCTTGTCGGCTTTATGATATACTTTATGTGTAGCGACCTTGCCGGTCCGCATATGTACATATGTGTTGAATTATCGAATATTTCTATGTTGGCCCATTTCCGCGAGTAGATGTTCTTTGAGTTATGGTATGTGATGTCCAAGTAACGGTTAAGTCAGGTGACTTCGGCCTACGGGTCAGAGCCTGTCATACTCCTCGTCGGGGGTGTGACACCGGCCATATAAGCTCGGTGTTCTTAATAGTAATACCTTGATGCATATACATATATCTATATAGGTACCTACATATCCTCAACATCATCATCGTCATTTTTACTTCATTATATTCGTCCTTAGAGTATCAACTATTACAGGATGAGACCAATGGTAAATTTAGTGATGGCTTGCTTGTTAACCCTCTTTGAACCATTGGAGTTTATAGGGATTGGTGTGCTTGCGGTTGGGGAATTTCACATTTTTAACCAAAAATTAGCTAACGGCATTCGCGCAACTCCCACCATCAATAATTAAGGAACACACCTTGTCCACAATTTTACAACTTGCATGGAACAAATTCTCCCTTTGGTCACTCTCTTCCCTAGCTAGAGCCCTCATAGCTCTTCTAGCCACAATAGCATGACTCAAGGCTTCTTCATACCTTATCTTAACCTCTTCATCGGAATCACCCTCACACTCACTTCTTTCTCCCTCGTCATCATTACCATTCCCGCTCTCATCTTCATCATCGGTTCGGTACTCCTCCCTCACAATAGTAATAGTCCCTCAATTGGGACACTCACTTGCATAGCGCCCTCTTCCTTGGCACTTAAAGCATTGGACGGTAGAAGGACGATTATAGTTGGGTTTAGAGTTGTGACCTCCTTTAGCCTTATCATCACCCTTAACTTTGTAGTCGAACTTGGCTTGAGGTGTTGGAGTGTTAGTCTTGGGCTTTTCCTAAGTGAAACTTTTCCACTTTTCTTTGCCTTTGCTCCAAGTTGAAGATGATTTGCCCTTGTCTTTATAACATTTCTCCTCTTTTAGATCCGCTTCAACCTTGGATGCATTGTGGAATGTCTCTTCTAGACTATTATAAGTCTTGAGCCTCATGGATTTAGAAATGTCACGATTCAGTAGGCTACGAACCTTATAATAGTGCACTCTTCTTGTTCTTCTAGCTTGGCTTTCATCCGCAAATCCTCAAACTAATCAAAGTACTCTTCCAAGCTTTTAGACTCTTGTTTCAACAAATACACCCTTTTGATTACATCTTGACGATATGTGCGTGGAAGCCACCTTGATTCCATGAGCTCAATCAAGTCGTTCCAAGTTGGAAGATCATAGATGTGTTGTTGAGCCCTTTGTAGCTTCTTAAATTCCTACCACGTGGAAGCATATCCCTCAAATTGAGTGAGGGCACACTTTGTCTTTAAGGCCTCGGACACATTGTTGGTGAGGAACATGCGTTCACTTATAGCTTCCACTCAAGAAACTCTTCCAAGGTTCTACCTCCTTGGAAAGTAAGGAGGTTGACCTTAATTGTGTTCAAATTCCGGTCATTGTCTTTCCATCTCCCTCGATCTTCATACCCTTGAGCCCTTCCTTGGTCGACATGACCTTGGAACCTAGATTCATGGCCCGAAAATCTCCCAAAGCCTCCTTGCCTCCCTCTACCCCGATTGTTCATCTCTCCTCATCTTCCTCCTTGACGGTTCTAATCCCACCACCGCTCTTCATAGTCAATATCCTCCCATTGGTTTGGATATTGTTTTTGGTATTGATTGTGGTGTTGGTTTTGGTTAAGAAAGGGATCTTGTATTTGGGCTTGGGGTGGAGCTTGGGATGCTTGTTGTAAGATTGCTTGAGGTATTTCCTCATTCGGGTTGTTCTGATAAACTTGGGGATAGGTTTGCCGATTGGTGTTTTGGAATGTGGGGTTTTGGAGTAGAAGGTTGGTTATTTAGGGTGGAGGAGTTCTTTAGGTGGAGGTGGTTGTGGCGTTAGGGTTGTACAAGGTATGTGATTGTCCCGGGATAATGGTTGGTGTGGTATCTTGTGTTTTATCCCTATCACCTTCATTCCTAGGACAGGGAGTGCCCATTCTACTCGAGCCATCCACTTGAACTTTCTCAATACTCATCATCCGCTCATCCATAACATCTATCTTAGCTTTTAATTTGGATTCCATCGCCGCTATTCTTTGGAGAATCACTTCCATTCCCTCCATGTTAGGGAATTCTTGCGTATTTTGAACCGACATTTAAACCTGCAAAACTAGCACACAACATTAGTAATAAAAGCCTCACTTTACTCGTATTCAACTCTCAAACCTTACCACACTCCCGTGGTCTTCGAAGTTGTTGATGAATCGCTTAACCAATAGAATTCACACTGTTGCTTATACTTTGTGGTAGAATGGATTCTTGTTAAGATGAAGGAACGACGAGTCAAAGCAAACGAGCAAGAGCCAAAGATGTTTTCAACGAAATAAAAGGAAAAACTTAAGAAGAATTGGCACGAAATGAATTCAGACTCAAGAACTAATTAGCAACTAATAAGATCGACTACTAGTTGTTAATTAGTTATAAGAATCAAAGAAAGGAAGTTATGAAGGAATCAAACCATTTTTTGACACTTAGAAAAACTGTCTGATGGTAGTGTGGTGACTGTGCGTCGCTCACCCAGCGCACAAAACACTCCTCTCTGAATCTAACACTTAGAAAAAAAATTGGGATTTTCAAAGTCATGCGATGCACAAGGATCGCACAATCTACCCCTCTCTGAATCTGTGCAACACACGCTCTGCATAGAATCAAAATTTTCTGAAAATGTTTTGTCATGTGCGATGGTCGTGTGTTGCACGTGCAGCGCAAGCCCGTGTTGTGCTTTGTCTGTGCGACGTGTGGTTAGAATACGCACTCCTGAGCTTCATGTTCTCGAACTTTGGGTAGAATTTCTTGGATCTGGTGATGTATTGGGCCCCACACAACCTAGGATTTTCCCTTTTTGGCCAAACAAACAACTTTTCTTCTTGACTTGGAAATTTTTTGGATTAAACCTGCCTTTTGAGTCTTCTTCTCGAGATGAAGATATGAATATCTTCAAGAACATGAAGAACATTCAAATTTCCAAGTACCTTAACTTCAACCCATTTTCCCCCCAATTTTCAGATCCAAGCTCCCGTTGATATGGAGAACAACGCCTATTAATTACTTAGCTTCAATTTTAACTCAATCACTAAACCCACTTTTGAGTTCTTCAAAGCTTCAAAGCTCAATAATGATGATTCACTCCAAACTTAACCAAATGAACTCAACTATTGGATTTATGGGTTTTGGCTATCAACAAACTCAAATATAACTTTAAATTCGAGAAACAAGAACAAAATTTTTGGGGTTTTAGAATATGGATTTTTTTGGGATTTTCTATATATATATATATATATATATTATTTTTATTTTTGAATTTTCTTTGAACCAAGGATTGAAGAATGTACGAACACTCTTCTAAACTAGCTCTTGATACCAAATGATAAAATTTAACCTATGAAACTCTAAAAACATAAAGAACAAGAAAAAGGAAAATAGGAATGGGAAAAATTAGGAATGGAAGAAAGATACATGGATAAATACTAGACCCAATTGATAAGAAATCTATAGGCAAACTTAGGTATGTTAAACCTAAACCCTCCTAATGGGATTTCAATCAATGAACCTTAGCAATTTGGAATTCAAGAATTACCCAATTTGGAAGACCACAAATGAGCAACTAAATATGATTCCAATGGAAATAAACAATTCGCTTTGCAACTAAGAATCACACTTAGAATTATGCAACCAAACAAACTATAATATGATTAATAACCTACCAAACTATTACTCTCAAGTTCTTCAAAATTCAAGCTAAAGGATGAAAATAAGACAAGTCTTCCTTTTATAGTCTAGGGCTTTACACCAAAGGCCCAAAAGTGGCACTTTGCAAAACTGCGCCCAAACATGGGTCTTCATTCATCCAATGGTCATAAGCTTGCAAATGTGGCCTCCAATTTGAACCGTTGGCCTAGAATTGCATTCTTGGCCAAGGTTTGCATCCAACGCCCACAGTTTGCAAAAATGTCCCTTCTTAACATCTAGCCACTTTGAGAGGAGGTCATCTCTTGGTCTTCTAGGACTTCCCAAGCTACTTCCCAAACATTGTAAGCTTTGGCCATCTTCTATCCAAGCTCTTCCAAGGCGCATTTCTTCATGAACATGGCTTGCATCTCTTGGAGTTTCCTTGCTTGACTCCTAGTGAATGGCCTTGAGCTAGGTGGGGTCATATCAAGACACTCACATGATGTATTAAAGTGTTATTATAATGTTTAAATAATATCAAGTCTTTTATTTATTTATTTATTTATGGCTTTTTAGATAAATATTGATCTTTTAAGTATCATGACTTGTCCTTATACTCTTTGGATCATGTGTTTAATGGATGGGGACTCTCATATGATGTGTTAAATTGTTATTATAATGTTTGATGTCCTTTTTTTATGGCTTTTTTAGACAAATATTGGTCTTGTAAGTACCATTACTTGTCCTAAAACTCTTTTGATCGTGTGTTCAATGGATGGGGACTCTCATATTGTCACGACCCAGCCCCGTGGGCCGCAACTGCTGCCCTAATTGGACACCCAAACCCATTCGCTTACCAAATCAACATATCAAAGACTTATTCAAATTTAGCATACGTAATTTGCACGAATACTGAGAATAGACGTCATCTTAAGCGGTCACCTGTAGCAGAAATATCATACAAAAGCCGGCAGGCTGGCGGAATACACATCACCCGAATATACATACATATACAAACATGTGGACCGTTTTGGCCATAATAGCAAACGGGACAGCTTAAGGCACAAATCACAAACTTAATCGAACAAACATGACCCATGACCCACATATATGTCTACAGGCCTCTACAAACCATAACAGAAACATATGACGGTACAGGGCCCCGTCGTACCCCAAATAGTCATATATACAGAAACATGTATAACAAAAGATATGTACCAAAAATATGAGCTCCGGATCAAAGGATTACTCCAAATAGCAGAATAAGTGTCCTACACTGGCGGGTCACCAGAACGAATGTCTGTACCTGCGGGCATGAAACGCAGCCCCCGAAGAAAGGGGGTCAGTACGAAATATGTACTGAGTATGTAAAGCATGAAATACAGTAATCTGAATCATAACTGAAGTGAGAAGTACCGAAAATGGATACAGAATTAGTATATCAAAACCTGTACTGAAAATATATATATAATGCGAATACAAATCATGCATAGGGATCAGGAACGTGGTCGCCACTCCGACGCTGGTGCCACAACACATCATACTCCAGAAGGTTTCAAATCTCCGTACAATCCCCGAACATATCATATCATCAGAACATATCACATCATCAGAACACATCATATGCCATATCACATCATAACGCCGTATATAAGCGGTACCCGGCCCTATGGCGAGGTCTCGGGAACCGTAACACATCATACTGCCGAATATAACATAGTGCGCACGATCACAAAAATCGGCCCGGGATCCGGCGAACGATATCATAGTAGTATGCACGAGCGGAGTAGTGAGGAAACCATATGCATATAAGTACATAAATAAATTACAAAACTCGATGGACAAATATATGTACCCGCGTCTGAAAGCTCAAAATAAGTGTCGGGTCAATCGGAAGTAGTATAAGAAAGTTACAGAACCTTCTAAAACATTTCATAAGCCATTTTTTTGGAAATTCAAGTAACAAACATATTAGATAACTTTCAAATATCAATACGGGTCAAACCAAATAGGGACTTTAGTGCCATATGTACATATCAAGATATTTATCGAAGACTCATGTCACACCGATTTTTTTTTTCTAACAATATCTAGAAATATGCCAACTAGAATCTTCGAAGCTCACATATACATGTCAACCATATGGAACACTTATAGGAATCAAGGACATTGGCCATCCTAATGGCTCTAAGAATGAAATTTTCTTTAGAATCATACATATACGTTATTTGTTTGTTTCATAAAGGTCATGCCAAAAGAAAGAAAGGTAGGCTTTACATACCTCGATCGTTCGCTAATCAAATCCCGACTCAAGTCTCGGGCTCTCCAATATCTACAATAACGTTATCAATTACCAAACATTAGCTACAAGTACTTAGAAATTCAATTCTAACTAGTACTTGTCTATAGAAATTTCGGCAGCATCTCCCCTGTAAATTCAACATCCCCGAGAATTTAACTCGGCCAATTTCATCAACAACCACACCAACAATACCAACAACCATAATAATAGTCATCAAGAATCAATTTAAAACGCATTCCAACACTAGTAACCTTCCTTTCTACATAGTTCATCATTATTCAATTCAACTACGTATTTTCAAGCCGATTCCAATGTTCACATATTCATTACTAATTCAAGATCAACCAAATACAATTCAAAAGCATTTCATACAATTCTACAAAATATTCAATAACCCCTCTAGCACCATATTCCACTCGGAATCTCCACAAATGCGACAAGGTCACCACGTCGCATTTTCTTCTTCCAATTTCATCAACAACAACAACAATTTGCACCTTAACAACTCCATTCCCATAATTGCATAAAACTATAATAAAATCACATAATTTCCTACAACAACGTACAACTAATTTTCATGCCAATCTTGAACCATTATTCTTCCATTTACATCACAAGTCCACAACAACATAATTAACATACTAAATAAATTTAATTCTTCTTCCTTCACTACACCCACACACACGGCCACACACCCACACACCCACAACACACAAATTTCATACTTCACATTAATTTCCATATACTACAATATATATATGTCTTCCATAACAAAAAAAATAGAATTTTTACCTTTTCTTCAAATTCTTCACTTACCACCAAAGTGATTTTCTTGCCTCGAAAATTATACCACGTTGAAGAGGGTCTTGAACTTAATAGCAATACTAGAAAATTACAATTTTTTAATCAAAGTTGGAAGCCCTCAATTTTTTTTTCTTTGGCCGAAGGCCTTTCTTTTTTTTCTTTCTCCTCTCTTGTTTTCTTGGTTGTTCTTGAAACTTCTTGCAAATGAAGACTTGTGACCCTTTTTTATTATTTAACACATGGATTAATTTAACACTTGGGCTTGGGCCCCCTTTTTTTTTTTGACCATGGCCGGCCACCACACACACATTGGGCCTCATATTTATTTATTTTTTATTATTTTTCTAGCCCAATTAGTTATGGGTCTTATTTTGTAATTCCCGAAACTAATTTTCAAAATTCTCAATTTTGCCCTTGGCCGTCCTCCATATTTCCACATCAACATTTTTCATGAACAACACATATATATTAAATAAAATCAAAATATGACCTTATTTCTTACAAGTCAAAATTATTTCGAATTTTCCGAATATGCAAAAATACGAGATGTAACACATATGATATATTAAAGTGTTATTATAATGTTTAAATAGTGGTATGTCCTTTTCTATATTTTACTTTTTTTATTTATGGATTTTTAGACAAATATTGGCCTTTTAAGTAATATTACTTGTCCAAAAACTCTTTTGATCATGTGCTCAATAGATGGGCTCTCATATGATGTATTAAAGAGTTATTATAATATTTAAATAGTGACATGTCCTTCTGTATATTTTATTTTATTTATTTATGGATTTTTAGACAAATATTGTCCTTGGTCTATATATAATATGTGGATAATTATTGACCATGCGTGAAGTTGAGCCTAAATGATAATTGTTAGATATTGACGATGGTCGGTTTATGGTATACCTATCCACAGTTCCTTAGATTTGTGCAATTTTGAGTTTGGGGTTTGGATTTTTTTAAAAAAAAAAAAAAGATTTAGGAAAAATAGCAGGACCATTGTATTCAAAGACTGGATCTAATGGTCAAAAACACTTTAATACTAAAGACATTAAATTAGTACAAAAAATTAAAGAAAAAATAAAAAACATTCCCGATTTAAACATGCCTCTAGAAACAGACTATTTAATTATAGAAACAGACGGTAGTTTTGAAGGATGGGGAGCAGTACTAAAAGCAAAACCCAATAAATACAGTAATAAAAACGAAGAAAAGATATGTGTCTATCAAAGTGGTAAGTATAAAGAAAAAGGAAATATGAGTAGTATAGATACAGAGATTTTAGCTATAATATATGGATTAAATAGTTTTAGACTATATATCCTAAATAAACCAGAAATACTAGTCAGAACAGACTGCAAAGCTATAGTTAAATTCTATCAAAAGATAAATGATAAAAATAGTAGTAGAAGACGATGCCTAAATTTTTTAGATACCATTTCTATTTATAATTTAAAATTTGAACATATAAAAGGAAAAGATAATAATTTAGCAGACCAATTAAGTAGACTAAAGATTATTGCTAACTGATTTTTTATTTGAACAGCATGAGACCTTCCAGTTCTCAGACAGCAGACAAGGGGAAAGGCATAGCCTCAACCCAAGACACATACAGACAGACAGTGTTAGGTAACCTTCATTTTGGACTTACATCTGCATTAGACAATAACGCCTTAGAAAGAATACATTTTGGAACCAATAATTTAATATTTTTTCCGCCATCTAACTTAACTTTTAAGGTATTACCAAAATATATAATAGACAAACAATAGACATGTTTAGTAGATAATTTATGGATATCACATAACAAAAAAGACGCTAGTCATTTTGTAGCCACTCTAAATGCACTTTGTCAGTATTTTACAAACAAAAATCTAGACAAGAAATTTAAATTTTATGTTGTAATCCATGGTAGAACTAATGGTATTTTTCAGACCTAGATAGAAGTTTTAGATTCTATTAAAAATATAAGAAAACCTCTTTTTAAAGGCTTTAATGATTTCACTGAGGCATTAGACTATGCTAGAGAAGTATTGGGTCCAAACTACTATATTTCTCCAGCTCTCAGACAAAATCCAAATAGAACCCCTCAGTACAATATACAAAAAGACACAGACAAGGTGATTTTTTGTGATCACTGTTCTACTATGACTGAAGTAGTCAAGAGATTAAACCAGTAGAAAGAGACATTGGTTCAAGAAATAATGAAACTCTTGGATCAAGTGAAGACATTAGAACAGAGACTACAAGCGGTTAAGTTCGAATTGGTGCAATCTCAGAGTTCTCCATCTCAGACAAAAATGGATGAGACGGGTGTGCATTCCCCAATGAATGCAGTCAGACCCACTGTCTCGGGTAAGGATACAGCTAGTCCGGTTCAAACGGTAGCCGGTAAAGACTCATCAAATCCGTTGATGGCTGTCACTTTGCCAAAAAGTGAAGATGAGGGATGTTCATCTCTCCAAACAAGACGGAGACTACCAAAGACACTTACGCAAGGAGAAACTTCTACAAAGAAAAGCATACTTGCAAAAAAGAAAAAGAATGAAAAAATAGAAAGTATAGTAAAAGAGACACTAGAAAAAAAATTCCAGACAAAGGAACAAGATAAACATATAGTTAAAAATCCTAGTCCAGAATTATCTCCAAGTCAAGGGATGTCACCAGTCTATAGTTCAGATTTCGAAGGAGATGATAGTAATTTCCAAGACAGTGCATTTCAAGACTCTCAAGATCCAAATGATGTAGACTCAGGCATGAGTATTGATTCTATTGCACTACATAATTTAGACACGCACACACACACACACACACACACACACACACATATATATATATATATATATATATATATATATATATATATATATATATATATATATATATATATATATGTATGTGTGTGTGTGTATGTGTGTATGAAATAATCAGACAGACGTAGTGGAGGAAATGGTTATAATGAGACAAAAGGCTGAAAGATTCGTTGAACAAAAACAACGACTAGAAGACATTTGCGGAGAAAGAAAGCTTTATTAAAAGCAACTTTAATAAAGCAGCCACAGTAAATGGACAGATCAGCTAACAGACAAGTAAATAAAGTTTTCTTTTGAAAAAGTTCACGTGATGATGGGGCCCAAAGAGCACCCGGCTGAACTCAAAAGATTCTTCAGCATTTTGAAATCCGGAGTTAAAGTCCGCCAGACGCCTATAAATAGCAGCATTTGTGGAGAAGCAAAGACATCACCAACAAGAGCACCAACCACCTCTCTCTAGAAAACTTCCATATTCCCCTTCTCTTTCATCAAATGCTTCAATCTCTTGCCCAGTCAAAAACCTGTGTAATATAAACTCCTATTGTAAATCAGTATTAAGTTTTTAATAACTACCCCCTAGTGTGAAGTAGTTTTTTGGGGTTCCCCGAAAGGGAAACCTCTCTCCTTCTTCAAACCATGTAAGTTTATTTACTATGTTTTCTGTACTAATCTCCCTATTATGTAATTATTTTGTGACTATTATGTTTAAGTAATTACTTCCTTATCAACATGAATTTGTTATTCTTAGTCTATGGTTATTCTTTTAACTTCTTAATAACCTCGATGGATTAACCTGTAAATTTCAAGGTTTTAAAGAGGCCGTTTTAATGTCCAAATGATAAAGGACGATGTTGGCCGTGGTTACCGGAGTGTGGTTAAAGAAGACTGTTATTAAGAACAAAGGTTAAGAGAAAGAGATGAACAGTATAACAAGATTCGTGACTGGACAAAGTCCAGATTAAGATAAAAAAAAAATTGGGAGATAGACAGAAAATTAGAAATATAACTACATGAGGAGAAGAAAAATCGGAGTGAGGAAGTACCGAGTAGGATTGTTAAAACTTTATTTGAAAACAACATTACTTTCCTGCTTTGTCCTTTGAACTTTTTTTTATTGAAAGAACTTATAAAATTTACTACCCCCTCTAAGTTTGGTATCATAGCAAGAAGATTTTTGGACCTAAACGTATATTTTAAACCTATATTTTAGACAAGATAATATGAGACAACATAGTTTTACTCAATATATAAGTTATAATTATCGTATGATATACTTCACCCAACAAAGACTTGCAAATCTTAGACAAACAAGAAAGTTTTTAACTGAATACAGTAGATACATAGACATAGTCCATCGCCGAGACTTACATAATAATATAACAATACTAAGTTTAAGAAATAATCTTAATTGGGAAATATTTTTCATCAACGAAGAGATAGTTAGAGCTGAAGATCGGATTAGACATCTAGAGCAAAACGTAAAATTTATCCCCTTAGGGTAATGCAAGATAAATATTTAGAGGTAAAACAAGAGCTAGAAAAACTATATCAGGAATATATCAGACTAAGTAATACTAAAGAAAACCAGTTAAGACTACAAGAATTAATAGATATAATATCAGGATTAGAATATAAGTTACTAGGATATATAAAATCTAGAAAAACTTCAAAGGACCAAAAGCGATTTAGACCATATTAATTGTATGAGAACACTACCCTTTGTTAGACAAATAGCTATTAATCATTGGTATTTATATAGAGATATAGAGAAAAGACAAGAATATAGACAAGTAGAAAAAGCCTTAAGTGCGTATCTAGAAATACTAAATTCAGAAACATTATCATCACTAATAAACAATAGACTCTTACAAAGTCAGATTAACGAAGAAACAATCTCTGCTATAACGTGGGAATTACAAGGTATAAGAAAAGATATAGAAACACTTAATACTAGTATAGAGTACCAGAAGAAAGTTTGTAAAATAAAGATTCCGTTAGGGTGACAAATAAAGCTAGAAAAATAGATACATTAAAAAATCTAGAATACTAAGACTTAAGAATATACCTAGAAAAGAAATATAGAGCATTAAAAGATCATAGTATTATAAAGTGTAATTTCAGTAACGGAGATCATATATTACATAGTGAAGACAAATAATTGAACACATTAGTAGATTTAGTCATAAATTTTAGTGAAAAAATACAAGAAAATAATAAAAACATTACTAGAATATTAGAAGTGGTAGAAGCATCCCAGACTAAGCAAAAGAAAACTTTCAAAAAATTAGAACAAAATCTAGATTACTTAAAAACACAAGAATTAGAATTAGAAAAGAAAATTCAGACTCTAGTTAATAAATTTAATCTAGAAAAATTACCTACAAAGACGGAAATAGAAAAGTTAGTTAAAGTTATTACAGAAAAAACAAAAGAGATAGAACTAAAGACAACCCAAATAGTCTCTAAAATAACGCAACAAGTAGAAGTTTTAACTAGTGACATTAAAGAATTAAAAAAGACAGTAGCAGAACTAAAAGAAATCACTCTTTCATGAGTAGACCAACATTAGTTCAAGAAGAAGCCTCGAAATTAATAGAAAAGTCTATACCTTTACCACCATACTATGAAGATCATATACCTAACGCCAAATCGGATCAAATAACACTACAACAAAATATTACTATAATTTCATTAATATTAGAAATAATAAAGAAAATAGAAATAATATTACCAAGGTTAGAACTAATAAGTGAGCGCGTTCGGATGTTAAGTGAACAACAAAAAGAGAAAAATAAGAAGTTGAAGAATTAATAGAACAATTGAAGACGGTTGAAATAACACCTCAGAAAGAAAAAGTTCAAGTAATCAGAAAACCACAAAAATGGACCTTCTTTCAACTAGACCAAGAAACAAAGGAGGATCAGAAAAGCAAGAAAGACAAAGAGTAAGTTTTTCAGATAATAGAATAGGTAATAATTTCTTATCAAGAATTTTAAGTAGAAGAACATCAGAAGAAAACAATCAACAGCTAAGTGAGGTAATAGACGTCGATAGAGATATACAAATGTTCCAACAAAACCAATTAAAACTATTAAATCCAAAAACATTATATAATATAGGACAGTTCTCAAGTACAGCACAATTATATAGACATTATAGAGAAGAACAATCATCAGCCATAGGAACTAAAGTTACTACAATGAGTTTAATAGACCCAGTGGCTGTAAGACAAATAAAAAATACTGGAAGAAGTTTAATGCATATGGAATTAATAGTAGTAGGATTAAAAGGATTAACTAGAAAGAACTTAGGAACTAAAGTTTTAATAGTAATTTATGACGATAGATGGTCAGACATGAAAAAATCAATAATAGGACTAACATAAGTAGACATGACCAATAATGGAGGAATCTTTTATATTAGCCCAGATTTTATAATGAATTTAGCAGAATTTAGATAGCACATAAAAATAGGAATACAGACCAAGGGTTATGAAGAGATGTGTAACGGTAATAATTTATTAATATGCGTAGGATTTCTAGGAAAAATGACTAATAATAGTAATACAAAATTTAAAATTAAGGTAGAAGATGTAGTAGAAGTAATGGGAAATAGAGGAATAAGACTAATAAAACCCATAAAAATAAATCCTGAAGAATATGCAGGGATGGAATGGAATCTAGAAGATTTTAATAGAAAAAAAATTCTACAGCCAGAATCTCGCCTACTGTACACTAATTCTAAAGGAGAGACATCTATACGTTTTACTAATTATAGTTATACGCCACAAAAAGACATAGAAGAAGAAAGTACTTTAGACAAAAATAAAATTACAGAATCAAATTTTATGAATATAGAACTAATACAAGACGAGTTTGCGGTAGACATAGCTATAGAAGAAGCAAAAAGACTCCAAAAAGAAAATAAAAATATGCTTTTTAGATGTAAAGGGTGTAAGTTAGGAGAACTAACAATAGAAGAAATCATAAGTCATTTTAAATTATGTGAAGCTTGAATTGATAATTGGGGATATAGAGTAGAACATATATATCAAAAGAAATCAGACGAATTCGATAAAATATTAGAAGATATGCAATATAGTGATGACGAAATAGAGATAGACTCAATAATAAGCCAAAAAGAATTAATGGAATCTAGTGCATCAAGTTCTAGTCCATTTCAAAGAACAACAGGAGAACAATACACAGTAGACACAAGCACAGGAAATGTACCTAGAAGAAGAGTTTTTAGAACAGCAGGAGAACCTATAGACAATGTTAAACCATCAGGAAAAAGAATCCCTATAGAAGAACCTATTATTCTTCAAGAAGGAGGTAATAAAGGTAAAATATTAAATATAGCAGCACATGATCCACAAAGATGGAATTCAGTAATAGATCTTTGGAAAGGAATAGTAGTAGCAGACTATATAAAAACATATAGTGATACAAATGCAGAAACAATGTATAAATATTTAGAAACTTTTTAGGAGAATCAGCCAAAACTTTATGGGAAGCTTATAAGGAAAATTTTCCAATGGAATTTCAACACTTAGTATCCATGGGAGCAAATCCATATAATTTTACTAATAAAATACATACTTTAATTACATGGGAAGATCCAAATAGTGGATTATTGGTACTACAGAGAAATGCAGTAATAAAATTAGAACAACTAAGCATAAGTAGTTGGTTTCATATTAAGAAATTTTTAAACGATTATTTTTACTATTGTACTATTAGCGGAAATGCGTTTGATCAAGAATTAGTTAAAAATTATTTAATAAACTACCAGGAGCCTTAGGAAGAGAAATAGAAGATAGATGGAATAAGCGAGACGGAGTAGTGCAGAATCTTAATCTAAAATGGTCTATAGGACATAGAATACAACATATAATGGATATACTACAAGAAAAATGCACCCATATACAAATACAAAAACAGTTAAAAAAAATGTATATACATACATATATATATATATAAAAGAGTCTGCATCCACTGTTATAAAGAAATGCATATCGACCCATTGTGTATTTATTTCGGATCATGTTATAACCAATTATACTTGTCCTTAATTTTGTTTCTTTATTATGACCATATTATATTTTGTTTCCTTCTGGATTTTTCAGAGATTAAAGATTTGCTGCGAAAAGCACATTGGTGGTTTGAAAAGATCTCAGAATATTTGCGCTATTCCACCTAGATGCCTGACGGTGCATATGAATTAAATCTTTTTTGTTTGTTTCAAAAGTGATTAGTAGTCTATCGATTCCTACGTTTTGCTCTCCCTTGCTTCCATTTTCATAGGCGGGTTCATAATTTCGAAAAAGTGCATTAATATAAAGAGGCGAATTCAAAATTTAAACTTGTCATTTCAACTTTTAAGTTCTTACCATTAAACCCATTATACACATAAATATTATAAGTTCAAAATTTAATCATTTTTCACCCATTGAACCAATTGTTTGCATGCTACATTTTCCACTACTACTAGTTTTAATATAGACAATTGGTTTAATTTTTTTATGAAATTTTATAGTGGCAAAAGGAAAATAGAGATTTCAAAGTGTACTCCAGATTTCACTTGTAGAAGTTGTCACGCTCCAAATCTGAAGAGGCGTGATCAGCACCCGGTGCCACACTTGGCCCGGGAGAATCACTCTGAACCTATAACTCTGGCGGGGTAAAACTCAACTTAGGCCGACAGGGCCTACCGGCAAACAAACAATACCAACTAGCCAACAAGGCCACAATCTGAATATACAAGAAGGCTGGCTATCTCATCTAAACTACGCACACACACCCAAAACATAAATATATGTATACAACTCAGTAAGCCGACAAGGCTGCTGTGAGCGTACTCAATCAACGGAACCAAAATAGACACATATACAAAACCTAGGCTACAACACTGACATACTATATACAAGACTCGTCTACAAGCCTCTAAAGAAAGCATATATGTATCATGGTCATGACAGGGCCCCAGCCTACCCATCAAGTCTATAAGCATAAAAGCAAGATTCCAAAAGACCTGGCAACTCCGAACAAAAGGAGCTCACCAATCAGCTGATATCAGATCTTGTCTACTGGGGAGGTCTGTTAGTCTGTCTATCTGTACCTGCAGGCATGATTGCAGCGACCCCGACAAAAGGGACGTCAGTATGAAATAATGCACCGAGTATGTAAGGCAATAGATAACTTAAACTAAAACTGAACTAAAAACATAATAATCTGGAGGCCAAGGAATGCTCTGAATATCTCGTCTGATCTAACTCACATCAAATGCAATATTATAATATCATATATCTCACTAACCAAGTGGCCAAACAACTATAAAATCTCGCTGACCATAAGGCCAGGCAATAATGTCTCACTGACCTGTCGACCAGGAAATAATGTCTTACTGACCCGTAGGCCAGGCAATAATGTCTCACTGACTCGTAGGCCAAGCAATACTATCTCGCTGACTAAGTGGCCAGGCTAAAGAAAAAAAAAAAGAAAAAAAAATATATATATATATATATATATATATATATTATATATGTATTGTATCATGTTGTATATCAAGTATATACTGAATGTAATGAACATGTCAACATGTCTCTTTCTAACTCTTCTAATACAAAGACACTAAAGAGCGGATAGGAAATCCCTCGGAAGGTATAACATGATACTTTGAAAGTTGTACGCTTCTAGGACAAGTTCTAACTTCTAATCGATAGTTTCTTTTTATGAAGTTCATTACGCTTCTACTATTTATGGGATCATGCCAACAAAGAAAGGATACCCATTACATACCTCAAGTCTCCATGAACCAAGAACGAACTCGTCGTAACGCTTACGCCAATCCTAGAACAAGGGAATATGCATATGAACTTAGATGACGCTAGTATATCACGTATATTAAACGATAATTCGGTTCTAAAATGAATTGGACATCATTTCCCTTTGTACCAGGATAATCGCAACTCATCCAACAAGATTAAAACAATCAACTATGACCCCTTATCTACCTTCTTGGATTCAAACACCAACAACACTAGATATACACAATTCCAAACAATATACACTTGAATATACTATCTTTATACGCTTTCTCTTTTCGAATTCTGGAAGTAAATCAACAACAATACATCAACAACATCAACTAATGCTCAAGTACAAGAAAACTATTTCAATAACACAACAATAACAAGTCTAAAATAGTCCATAAGTTCAATACAAGCACTATCACAACTTGAGTTCTTTCTCCCACAATTCCTTCATCCAACAAGTTGTATACAAATCAAACAACCTCAAAAACATTTAAGAGGGATGAATTCATACCTTAAACACACAAGAATAAGCCTCACTTCAGATTACTTCACTATGAGGAAACCTCCAACTTCAACATTAAAGGAACACTAGCACTTCAACAACACTCACAAGTTTATAAACAGTTAAACCACTTTGATTCTCTTGGGTTTCACCTTGATTTAGTACATGAACTTAGGGAGAGGGTTTGAGAGAGTCTAAGGTCTGATGCAGATGAGAAATGATCCAAAAATGAAGCCAAACGAAATAAATAGTGTTACACCCCGTATTTTTATACATCAAGTTATTCGCAAAGGATCGACGCGAGTTAAAGACGGAACCCTTCTCGGACACGGAATAGAAACCCTTAATTTTAGTTTCTAAATTATAATTAATTGTTATAGATTTTATTTAGTATAAAAATATTATTATTGGAGATTAGGCATTAATAAATTGTGATTAAATTATTAAGTAGGGATTAGTGATTAATTATGATTAATTAGCCTAATTAGACCACTAAGTGGGCCCCACACCATATGGATGAATATGATTGGTTCATGGAGGATAATGGGACACATGTCAAGGGTTGGACATGTGTCACCACTATGGAGGGCGTATATATACCAAAAAGATGACTAAGATGTTCATTCTTCATTCACAAAAATGAAATTCAAGAGAAAGGAGCTCAGCCATGGCAGCTCACGGCCATGGATGGCCTTGAGAGATGATGTTTACATGGAAAATCAAGCCCTAAAGTGTTCTACATAATTGTCTTCAAGTTTCAATTGAAAGAGAAACCACAAACATGCCATGAATGCTCTTGTAGGCTCTCGGCCATGGCTGATTTTTGGCAAGCTTCCAACCTTGATTCAAATTGATTTTTTAAGGTGTTCTAACTGAATTGGAAGGGCAGATTGTGACGTGAAAGCAGTCCATAGGGCAGCAAGAACAAGTATTAATTCAATCACAAATTCTAGCCAAGTTGAGAAGTCAAGTTGCTAAGGTAAGGGCTGATCATGTTCTACATATTTTAGTAAGGATTTGGGCTTGTTGTAACTTAGTAAATATGAATTCAGTACATGGAATTATGTGTGTTGGTGTGGAATCATTGTTGAAGCCGTAGGAGGCTGTTTTGCAAGGAAAAGGTGAATTGATTTTGATTGATGTTTTGGTCGTTATCGTTATAGATTCTATGATGAGAATAACGGTATTTGATGGTTCAAGTTGGAGTTGTAATTGTTTGTGGGCTGTTGTAGAAGTTAGTATGTTGTTAGTATAGTTCTTGCATTTAAACGAATAATGTTGTAACGTGTGGTTGTTGGTATAGTTCATGAATTTGGATGAAAAGAATATGTTGTTGTTGTTCTTGTTAAGCTTGGAAGATTAATGGTAATTAAGATTATATGTTGTATTGTGTGTTGGTTGGGCTATTGTAAGGTTGTTTAGATGAAAGTGTTACGATTATGAATTATTAAGAGTAATTTGAATATGTAATAGTCGTATGTGGATTGTTGTCGAATATTGTGAATATGGGTTGTTTGGAATATTGTACGGGCTGTCCGGAGTGTTCTCGAGTCTTGTTTGAATAGTCTTGGGTTGGTACTTGAACGTATGATTATTGATGTTGGCTTGGTTGTATGTAGTTGGTTTGAAAATAAGGCAAACGTCGTTTGATTATCTAGAAAGGAGTTATTAACGTTAGGATACGTTTTGAATTCCCCCGTAGCTTAACCGTAGATTTTGACGTCTTAATATAGATTGAGGTACTATTGGGAAACGTATACGTGTTTTGTTGCGAGTGAACGCTAAAGGTATGTAAAGCATATCCTTTCTTTCTTTTGGCATGTCCTAGACGTAAGTGATGAATGGCATGAGCTTTGGGGTAATTCCATTCATAAGTTCCGAATATGATTCATGATCCTTATTCACTTCTTGATGTTAAAGCTTTTAAAGTAGTAAGGTACTGCCCTCGAGCTTTCTATATGCTGGATAGTATACGTATGTACAAGTTTCAATTCCTAAAGGCTCTATAAGGACTAATGTCCTTAACTTTCATAAGTTGTCTCGTATTGATTTGATACCTGTCTATGATACCTGAGACTTTATTTGATATAGTTCATAATGATATTCAAAGAGCACTGAATATGACTATCATCCTGATACTCGAGCGTTGATTAGTCTACTTATTTATTGAGTCTCAAAAGATGATTTATATGCAAATGATTACTCACTACTCTGCTCGTGCATGCGGTTGTTACATCTTCACCGAGTCCCGGGCCGGGTATGTTATCGTGCACAGTATCACTGCATTACTCACCGAGTCCCTTACTAAAGGGCCGGGTACGGTATATGATGATATGATGATATGATGATATGATTATGACACCGAGTCCCATGATGGGCCGGGTACGGCATACGTGTACACGACTTTATTCACCGAGTCCCTTACTAGAGGGTCGGGTACGGTATATGTATATGATGATATGATGGCATATGATGACATTATTCACTGAGTCCCTCACTAGAGGGCCGGGTAAGATATATATATGTATATGATGATATGATGATATGATTATGGCACCGAGTCCCATAATGGGCCAGGTACGGTATATGATAATGATGTGTACGATTTGGTTTCGTAAGGCACAGGTACAGTGATTTCATTATTATCATACTTGTCTCCTGGATTCTCTATTTCAGTTATGATTCTTTTTACTGTATTTCATGCTTTATATACTCAGTACATATTTCGTACTGCCCCCCCCCCTTTCCTCGGGGGGCTGCGTTTCATGCCCGCAGGTACAGATAGTCGGTTCGGTGACCCTTCAGCATAGGATTTCTATTCAGCTGTCTTGGAGAGCTCCGTTGTTCCGGAGTCTGGATCTTTGGTTCGGATCTTATGATGAATATATATATGTTTATCCAGGGGTACGGCAGGGCCCTGTCCCGTCATATTTTGCTAGTCGTACTCTTAAAGGTCTGTAGACATATGTGTGGGTTGTATATGGACGTTGTTCAGCTGTGTTAGCATGATTTATGTTTTGGGGATGTTCCCATTCGTAGTGGCAGCCTTGTCGGCTTGCGTATATGTATATTTTGGGATGTTATGTGTAGTGGCAGCCTTGTCGGCTTGCGTATATATAGTTGGGGCGTTCCCACACGTTATGACAGCCTTGTCGGCTTGTGTTCCATGTTATCTATTGATGTTGTCACTCCTCACGAAACAGGTTGCGATGATATATAGACATGTGACAGTTTTGAGATGATAGTCTGTTCCAGATTATGTTTAGTTGTGTATTGATTATAGCTAACAGATATACATATACATATCTGTTAGCTATAATCAATTCATAACTAAACATAATCTGGAACAGAATGTCATCTCAAAACTGTCACATGTCTATATATCATCGCAACCTGTCTCCTGAGGAGTGACAACATCAATAGATAACATGGAACACAAGCCGACAAGGCTGTCATAACGTGTGAGAACACCCCAACTATATATACGCAAGCCGACAAGGCTGCCACTACACACAACATCCCAAAATATACATATACGCAAGCCGACAAGGCTGCCACTATGAATGCGAACATCTCCAAAACATAAATCATGCTAACACAGCTGAACAACGTCCATATACAACCCACACATATGTCTACAGACCTTTAAGAGTACGACTAGCAAAATATGACGGGACAAGGCCCCGCCGTACCCCTGGATAAACATATATATATTCATCATAAGATCCGAACCAAAGATCCAGACTCCGGAACAACGGAGCTCTCCAAGACAGCTGAATAGAAATCCTATGCTGAAGGGTCACCGAACCGAATATCTGTACCTGCGGGCATGAAACGCAGCCCCCCGAGGAAAGGGGGGTCAGTACGAAATATGTACTGAGTATATAAAGCATGAAATACAGTAAAAAGAATCATAACTGAAATAGAGATTCCAGTAGACAAGTATGATAATCAAGAAATCACTGTACCTGTGCCTTACGAAACCAAATCATACACATCATTATCATATACCGTACCCGGCCCATTATGGGACTCGGTGCCATAATCATATCATCATATACATATATATATCGTACTCGGCCCTCTAGTGAGGGACTCGGTGAATAATGTCATCATATGCCATCATATCATCATATACATATACCGTACCCGGCCCTCTAGTAAGGGACTCGGTGAATAAAGTCGTGTACACGTATGTCGTACCCAGCCCATCATGGGACTCGGTGTCATAATCATATCATCATATCATCATATACCGTACCCGGCCCTTTAGTAAGGGACTCGGTGAATAATGCAGTAATACTGTGCACGATAACATACCCGGCCTGGGACTCGGTGAAGATGTAACAACAGCATGCACGAGCAGAGTAGTGAGTAATCATATGCATATAAATCATCTTTTGAGACTCAATAAATAAGTAGACTAATCAACGCTCGAGTATCAGGATGATAGTCATATTCAGTGCTCTTTGAATATCATTATGAACTATATCAAATAAAGTCTCAGGGATCATAGACATGTATCAAATCAATACGAGACAGCTTATGAAAGTTAAGGACATTAGTCCTTATAGAGCCTTTAGGAATAGAAACTTGTACATACGTATACTATCCAACATATAGAAAGCTCGAGGGCAGTAGCTTACTACTTTAAAAGCTTTAACATGAAGAAGTGAATAAGGATCATGAATCATATTCGGAACTTATGAATGGAATTACCCCAAAGCTCATGCCATTCATCACTTACGTCTAGGACATGCCAAAAGAAAGAAAGGATAGGCTTTACATACCTTTAGCGTTCACTCGCAACACAACACGTATACGTTGCCCAATAGTACCTCAACCTATATTAAGACGTCAAAAGCTACGGTTAAGCAACGGGGGAATTCAAAACGTATCCTAACGTTAATAACTCCTTTCTAGATAATCAAACGACGTTTGCCTTATTTTCAAACCAACTACATACAACCAAGCCAACATCAATAATCATACATTCAAGTACCAACCCGAGACTATTCAAACAAGACTCGAGAACACTCCGGACAGCCCGTACAATATTCCAAACAGCCCATATTCACAATATTCGACAACAATCCACATACGACTATTACATATTCAAATTACTCTTAATAATTCATAATCGTAACACTTTCATCTAAACAACCTTACAATAGCCCAACCAACACACAATACAACATATAATCTTAATTACCATTGATCTTCCAAGCTTAACAAGAACAACAACAACATATTCTTTTCATCCAAATTCATGAACTATACCAACAACCACACGTTACAACATTATTCGTTTAAATGCAAGAACTATACTAACAACATACTAACTTCTACAACAGCCCACAAACAATTACAACTCCAACTTGAACCATCAAATACCCTTATTCTAATCATAGAATCTATAACGACAACGACCAAAACATCAATCAAAATCAATTCACCATTTCCTTGCAAAACAGCCTCCTACGGCTTCAACAATGATTCCACACCAACACACATAATTCCATGTACTCAATTCATATTTACTAAGTTAAAACAAGCCCAAATCCTTACTAAAATATATAGAACATGATCAGCCCTTACCTTAGCAACTTGACTTCTCAACTTGGCTAGAATTTGTGATTGAATTAATACTTGTTCTTGCTGCCCTATGGACTGCTTTCACGTCACAATCTGCCCTTCCAATTCAGTTAGAACACTTTGAAAAATCAATTTGAATCAAGGTTGGAAGCTTGCCAAAAATCAGTCATGGCCGAGAGCCTACAAGAGCATTCATGGCATGTTTGTGGTTTCTCTTTCAATTGAAACGTGAAGACAATTATGTAGAACACTTTAGGGCTTGATTTTCCATGGAAACATCATCTCTCAAGGCCAGCCATGGCTGAGCTGCTTTCTCTTGAATTTCATTTTTATGAATGAAAAATGAACATCTTAGTCATCGTTTTGGTATATATACGCCCTCCATAGTGGTGACACATGTCCAACCCTTGACATGTGTCCCATTATCCTCCATGAACCAATCATAGTCATCCATATGGTGTGGGGCCCACTTAGTGGTCTAATTAGGCTAATTAATCATAATTAATCACTAATCCCTACTTAATAATTTAATCACAACTTATTAATGCCTAATCTCCAATAATAATATTTTTACACTAAATAAAATCTATAACAGTTAATTTTAATTTAGAAACTAAAAATTAAGGGTTTCTATTCCGTGTCCGAGAAGGGTTCCGTCTTTAACTCGCGTCGATCCTTTGCGAATAACTTGACGTATAAAAATACGGGGTGTAACATCCTTCCCCCCTTTAGAACATTCGTCCTCGAATGTTGAACTAATCCTGAAGGAAGCGACTGACGATATTGGAAGCCACAGAATACACAGGTAAGTAACGGTGCGAAAGAGGCATGTTGGATAAGGTAAGAATATTGAAATATGATTGAAATGTAAAGTTGGAGGATGAAAGATAAGGTGGAGAGGAAAGTATAACAGAATAGATCGTTAAAGGATCAGGTACGTCTCGAGGTGCGATATGTGAGGTAAGTCCCGACACCTT
This sequence comes from Lycium barbarum, assembly GCF_019175385.1. Lineage (NCBI taxonomy): Eukaryota > Viridiplantae > Streptophyta > Magnoliopsida > Solanales > Solanaceae > Lycium > Lycium barbarum. The sequence goes on along the minus strand of NC_083347.1, from coordinate 96,304,531 downwards.
TATACCTTTTACTTGAAATTGGGAGCCCTGTGTGGCTATGATACGATATGATATATGTGTACGTATGTTGGCCCTGTGAGGCATTGTTGGTATTTCCTGCGTGCAGGCTTTGGGATAGTAAGAAGTACAGAGGAAACTCTGCCCAAATTTTCCCAGAAATAGGAAGAAGGAAGAGGATGAGACATAAGTTCATAATATGTTTTGAAGGTCGATACCGACAAGGTAAATTTATTATGTTGGACTAAAGCTTTAAGAAATACCCCCACGTCATCCATAAGAGGCATCATTCTTATTTGGGGAGACCTTGTTCTGAAAAAGCGTATATGAGCAGCAGAGTTGGAATTCATTTGAATAGACCAGAATACCTTCCAGCCACGTCTTTACCTTAGAAAAAAGCTTAGGGTGAAGGGCAAAAGCGTCCAGCAATTAAATTTCACTTTGTTGGAAGAGTACAAAGCATGCAACAAGTAGTTTGTGAACTAAATGGTTCGCTCACGACCCAAGGACAAGTATGGAGGTAAACTACGTGAATTAAGCACTAAGAAGTCCTGTGGTGCTTGCCGGATTCTAATTTTCTTCTGCTGGTGGTTGGAGAATGCTTCATAATAACATTTTATTATTTCATTAACCAACTAATTGGAGATGGAATCTGTGGAAGGAAAACTTAAACTTGTGGGCCGTCTAGGATCATGTATTTCATATGTTGTTGGCGAAATGCTAAGATGATTCGAAAGGGCTTGTGATACTAAGGGATGATTTAGAAAAAGTTGGTAACTCGTAACAGAACATTTTACTGAGATATCGAGTGAACCGATAAGTAAGGATAAATTACGACGAGTTTACAGTTAAAAGGGAATAGTAGTATGATTGAGACAAAAGTACAGAGGAGGAAGAGTTACAACAAATCATGAAGGTATTGATAAGACAGCTTGTGAGATATTAAGGGTAAGATCGATCAGAAAGGGTGAAAGGTTAAGTACGCCTAGTCCACAGAGAGTAATTAAAACATAGTAAGAATCGTAAATGAGGTTAAGAAGTGTTATGTTATAAGATGGATTACGAACAGGATGTAATGTGAGTACCATAAGGATTGCTATAGAATGAGTAAATCCCAGCAAGGAATTAACTAAAGAATGCGGTGTGATTGGTGTGAAACGGAAAAGCAAATGTAGAACGAATCAGAAAGACTTACAAAGGTCTATAGGGAAAGTTCAGAATAAAAGTCAAGTGGTAACGAAAATGAAAGCGAGCACAGGAAGAGAAGGAGTTAATGGGAAGAGGAAGATAAGGAAAAGCGAGTGGGATTACAGTGTAGCGATGCGTTATGACATGTATAGCTTGGAAAACGGGTAGTACAAGTGACAGAATTGTGAAAGACCAACCTAAAGGAAGATGAGCAACAAGACAGAATGAATGCCAGAAATGACTGGTATGATAAGAACAAATAGAGATGAACAGAATATGTTTTGAAAACGAAAGAGGGATTATGTAAAAGTAGTGCTTTCCGAAGGATGTAGGGGTACCATGAGATTGCTCACGCACAAATAAAAGATGGACATAGACTAGAGAAATGGAAGGGATACTAAAGGAAGCACCCAAGACAGATGTAACTAATTGAGTATGAGTATAGGACAAAAGGGAAATATACAGCTATGAACTTAAAATGTAGTACGACGAGAAGGTGATAAGACAAGACCATTATTAAGACAAATTTGATATGATTTTGAGTAAGTTAAAAGTTAACGTTGGATATACAACAAGGATGAAAAAGCAGGAGGCATAAAGGATACTGCATGTGTATGACTTCACCTTGGAAATGGTGAGATCCTTAAAGGACAAGGATTGCGGATTTGCGAAACAACTGATGTATTGTAAACTTATTAGAAGAAATAGACGATATCCATTGGGATAAAGATAGTGTTATGAGAAAGCTTGAGACACTTATCATTAGAATATAAGTGCTACCGAATGGAGAATTTGAAACGACGATAAGCACTACCTAATTACTGATTGGAATGGATGGAATGTGGCTTCGGACAAATTGCTACATTAATTACATAACTCGAGTACCAACCATCAGATAAGATTTTGTACTATATATAGAGAGTTCTCATCGCCTCGTGATTGTGTTGGAGTTTCACACATGGGTAATCTAAGATATAGATGAACATGGATATGGTGCAGTATACCAAATGTATTGGGGAAAAAAAATCGTATGAATTTGAAAATTGGAAATGGGGATACAGAGTAAAATATAAATAGATAATGATGTAGGTACACCCTCAAGGGGGGAAGCGGATGAGAAAACAAATGCAAGTGTAAGATGAAATCAACTGGTACTGTAACACATTTAATGTGAACACTTAAACTTCAAGTGAGATCCCATGCTAAAACAAGTTAGTGAGATTTGAAGGCCAGCAATAAACAGATAGAAGCCAAGACGGTATTTGAGACAGTGCTGGGGATTGTTGGTAAAGACCTTGGACAATATGACATCAGAAGGTGGAAGCTTATAAAAAGGAAGAATACGACAAAAAAATGGCAACGAGTAACTTAAAGGGATATTATAAAGAATACCAGGGCTATACTGGATTAGAGGTTAAGATGTTGACAACAGAGTGATTGGCTAAGGATATTGCGACACATAAGTAGCAAAGGAAAAAGAATAGGAAATCTCTCCTATAGTAGGATATGAGAAAACCAAATGGTGAATAGAGGAAGGGAAAAAAATATGGTGAAATAGACAGCAAGTGAGTAATAGTACAATAAGATATACAGAGCAGAATAAGCCAGGAGTAGGAAAGCGTTATATCCCGTATTTTTATACATTGGGACATTTTAAACTAAACGCGACAAGTTAAAAACAAGACTATTTTAAGGTACGAAGTAGAGACTTTAACTTTCGGTTTCGTTTCAAGTCACAAGTTGCCTATAAATTTCGTTTGGTATAGTAGTATTAATGGAAAGTTGGGATTAAATTAACCATGATTAGATTATTAAGTGGGATTAAAAACTAAATCAGTCCATTAAATAAGCCAAGTGTGGCCGTGTAAGTAATGTTGGGGTGGTCAATGATAATTGACTCAAATATTGAGTGGGACACATGTCCAACCCATGAATATCATATATATAGCAAAGTGTTGATTCATACTTCAACTACTAAATCATTTTCATCTTCTCAAAGACTAAGAAGTTAAGAGATAGAGAGGGAGAGTCTCGGCCATAGCTGGCCGAGAATGAGCTGCTCCAATTGATCAATAAATCTAAATTTCTCAAGCAATCCAAATCCTTAGGAGGTGTATAATAACGTGTAGCATTCATTGGAATAGCAAGAACAAGTGTTAAAATTCAAGAATTGAATTTGAAGGGCTAGCCGATTGAAGGATTGAGTGACAAGGTAAGAATTGATCACTTCTCATATGTTTGATGGTGAATTGAATGTATATGATTGTGCATGTTGGTATGGGATTGTTGTTGTTGAATTTGAAGTGGGTCGTGTGCTATAGGTTTATAGGAAATAATGTTTAATCTTCTTGTACATGTATTAGGAATGGAAGGAATGTGTTATAGTATGAATAAATGAATGAAAATCATGAAGTGGTTGTAGTTGTGTTGAAGCTGTGTAGGGGATGGTTTAGAGGAACTAATGGACTGTTTTATGTGATGCTTTAATTGTTGTTGTTATGGACATTGTGGTGCATTGTATGCCTTATGAATATGTGAGTTGAGGTGTAAAAGAAATGATTTATGTTGAAGTAGAAAAACAGTCCAAACCGTGAACTGTTTTAATGAAAGGGGTAGATTAGTGTATTTTGAATGTTGATTGTTGTTATGACGTTTAGTGAAGATGGAGTTAATGATTCAAGTTGAAATTGAAATGGTTTGTGGGTTGTTGTAAGAGTTAAAATGATGCTAAAACAGTTCTAATAATCGTATAAGTAATGTTGTTGTTGTTGTTGTTATGGTTGAAGTTGGAAAATTTCGAATTGTAAACGACAATGTTGTGTGTGCTGTTTTGGCCGCGGATAAGGGACTGCTTTGAATAATATACGGGCTGTCCGAAGTTCCCTCGAATCATGTTTAAATAATCTCGGGTTGATACATGAAAGTATGACTAGCAATATTAGTTTGTAGTATTAGTTGGTTCGAATGCGAACGAAACGTCGTCTAAATGTAGAAAGGGATTATTAACGTTAAAATACGTATTGAATTCCCTCGTAGACTAATCGTAGCTCTTGGTATCTTGATATAGGATAAGGTACTATTGGGCAGCGAGTACGAGTTATAATACGACTAAACGCTAAAGGTATGTAAAGCCTATCCCTTCTTTCTTTTGGCATGTCCTAGATGTAAGTAAGACATGATATGGGCCTCGGGGAAATTCTACTCTCTAGTTCCAAGCATGACTTATGATTCTATTCCTTCCTTAATGTTATTGTCACGAGCCTACTATGTGATTGACTAATAAATTATGTATAGAAATTCCTACTCTTAAAGAATTGCATAATTAGAGGTATACTAGACTTTCACAAGTTATATTATGTCAAATTGATACCTGTAAATGAATTCTGAAACATTCCTTGTTATAGTTTGTAATGACATTTATAAAGAACTTAATATGATCATTATCCTGATACTTGAGAGCTGATTAGTTTACTTATCTATTGAGTCTCAAAAGATGATTTGTATGTATGTGGTTGCTTACTATTCTGCTCGTGCTTACCGTTACACCCTTCACTGAGTCCCGAGCCAGGACACGTTTTCGTGCGTATGTTTATTACATTACTCACCGAGTCCCTCACTAGAGGGCCGGGACACGTTATATATATATATATATATATATATATATATATATATATGATGATATGATGACATGTTGATATAGGGATGGTGGTCAGGATGGCATATGATCATTATTCACCGAGTTCCTCGCTAGAGGGCCGGGACACGTTATATATGTTATATACAGAATGATTATTTAACTATGATTATTAAACTCTATAATGACATGGATATGATGATGACACTTATGATTTATGTTCAAAGGTAAGTCCTGTGGTTTTCTAGTTGTTACACTGGGTCCTACACTCTTGTCTCAGTATGATCCTATTTTCTATATTTCATGCTTTACATGCTCAGTACATACTCCGTACTGACCCCCCTTTCTTCGGGGGGCTGCGTTTCATGCCCGCAGGTACAGACGCTCGTTTCGGAGATCCGCCAGCCTAGGATATCTATTCAGCTACTTTGGAGTGCTCCTTTGTTCCGGAGCCTAGCTTGTGGTATAGATCCCTTTTGTTATATATGTATGTAGTTGTTCAGGGTACGGCGGGGCCCTGTCCCGTCATATGATACTGTCGTTACTCTTATAGGTCTGTGGACATATGTGTGGGTCTGTATATAGTTGTTGTTTTGCTATGTAGACATGACTTATGTTTTTGGGGCGTACCCATTCGTAGTGGCAGCCTTGTCGGCTTGCATATATATACATATGTTTTGGGATTTTGTGCGTAGTGGCAGCCTTGTCGGCTCGCGTAGACATATATATATCTGATGTGAAAGTTGTAACTCCTCAGGAGACAGGTGGCTATGATATGCATATATGCGACCGTGTTAAGGCAACGTCTTGCCTTTATATATATAAATCCTTGTTATGTTAGCTGTAGATGATTGTAGTTAACACGTATATACGAGTGTCCAGCTCGGGCATTAGTCATGGCCTACGGGGTTGGGTCGTGACAGAAAGACTATGACTAAGATTGAATATACTTTGTACAAAGTGTACAAGAATAGATATGCAACCTACGAATATTTGTATGCTACGGGTGAGACCAAGTAAGTACTTGGTAAGAAGAGTAAGAATCCAGTGACAACAATGTGGTTGCGATATTTCGGATACATCAAAAAAGGTGTAAGATGGTCTGAGGCAAAAAGGAGATATAATTAGTACTGAGGGCAAAAGCCATAGTTGAGCCTTGATATCAGTTGGAAGATATAAGAGAAGAATATAGGATCTGCATAAAGACTAGCGAGGCAACGCTAAGATATTTTCTGGGCTGATTTGAGCGCCTACACATACTTGTGTAAAGATTGCAATAGGATGCGTGGTAGGAGAACTAAGAGCAAATTTGAGTAAAGAGGCAATAGAAGAGTTTGAGTCAAAAATAAGGAAACGACACGAGATAATATGCCCAAAGTATTGCCAGTTACCTTAAGGGTAATTACGAAATAATTTAATCGAGACAATCAGAACAAGCGAGTTATGGGATAACAGTGAAGTTATAATATTCTCGCGCTATTTGATAGCCAATCCTAAAGATTGAGATCGAGAACTGAAAGCAAAGTGATAGTTAAGAACATTTAAAATAAAGTTAGAAAGTGACACATGATGCTGAGGATTCCAGAATACGGACTGTCACAGCTGAGTAAAGCAAGGATACTGGAGTATAAAAATGTTACCCTCTGGGAAGCTTCGTTTTACTCGCAGAACCTGCGAAGGGCTCACAGGTTACCAGAGGCATGCAATACTCCAGGGATATCAAAGTCTAATGAACCGACGAGGGACGTCTAAGTGTTATAAAAAGGTTAGTTAAAGATTGAGAGGTAAGATAAAGGAAACAATACCTTAAGGGGATAACTATAGAAGAAGCATAAGAAGAAAGTAAGGATTCAGCGGAAGAGCAATACAACTGACAACGGACTACGAAGAAAAGAGGAAAGTAAAGGCAATGACGCGAAATTATTACCTCGGGAAGTAACAGAAGGAGGAGATATTACAGGAATGACTATGTAGAGGCCTGCAATGCGTTATAATGAATTATAGCAAATCAATCGATGGAAGAAGTATGTGAAGGGCATAACCAAATAAGAGGACACTTGAGAAAGTACTGGGAATTCAGGATTAGTTCAACATTTGAGGACGAATGTTCTAAAGGGGGGAAGGATGTTACACCCCATATTTTTATACGTCAAGTTATTCGCAAAGGATCGACGCGAGTTAAAGACGGAACCTTTCTCGGACACGGAATAGAAACCCTTAATTTTTAGTTTCTAAATTAGAATTAATTGTTATAGATTTTATTTAGTGTAAAAATATTATTATTGGAGATTAGGCATTAATAAATTGTGATTAAATTATTAAGTAGGGATTAATTATGATTAATTAGCCTAATTAGACCACTAAGTGGGCCCCACACCATATGGATGACTATGATTGGTTCATGGAGGATAATGGGACACATGTCAAGGGTTGTACATGTGTCACCACTATGGAGGGCGTATATATACCAAAAAGATGACTGAGATGTTCATTTTTCATTCACAAAAATGAAATTCAAGAGAAAGGAGCTCAGCCATGGCAGCTCACGGCCATGGCTGTCCTTGAGAGATGATGTTTCCATGGCAAATCAAGCCCTAAAGTGTTCTACATAATTGTCTTCAATTTTCAATTGATAGAGAAACCACAAACATGCCATGAATGCCCTTGTAGGCTCTCGGCCATGGCTGATTTTTGGCAAGCTTCCAACCTTGATTCAAATTGATTTTTCAAGGTGTTCTAACTGAATTGGAAGGTCAGATTGTGACGTGAAAGAAGTCCATAGGGCAGCAAGAACAAGTATTAATTCAATCACAAATTCTAGCCAAGTTGAGAAGTCAAGTTGCTAAGGTAAGGGCCGATCATGTTCTACATATTTTAGTAAGGATTTGGGCTTGTTGTAACTTAGTAAATATGAATTCAGTACATGGAATTATGTGTGTTGGTGTGGAATCATTGTTGAAGTCGTAGGAGGCTGTTTTGCAAGGAAATGGTGAATTGATTTTGATTGATGTTTTGGTCGTTGTCGTTATAGATTCTATGATGAGAATAAGGGTATTTGATGGTTCAAGTTGGAGTTGTAATTGTTTGTGGGCTGTTGTAGAAGTTAGTATGTTGTTAGTATAGTTCTTGCATTTAAACGAATAATGTTGTAACGTGTGGTTGTTGGTATAGTTCATGAATTTGGATGAAAAGAATATGTTGTTGTTGTTCTTGTTAAGCTTGGAAGATTAATGGTAATTAAGATTATATGTTGTATTGTGTGTTGGTTGGGATATTGTAAGGTTGTTTAGATGAAAGTGTTACGATTATGAATTATTAAGAGTAATTTGAATATGTAATAGTCGTATGTGGATTGTTGTCGAATATTGTGAATATGGGCTGTTTGGAATATTGTACGGGCTGTCCGGAGTGTTCTCGAGTCTTGTTTGAATAGTCTCGGGTTGGTACTTGAACGTATGATTATTGATGTTGGCTTGGTTGTATGTAGTTGGTTTGAAAATAAGGCAAACGTCGTTTGATTATCTAGAAAGGAGTTATTAACGTTAGGATACGTTTTGAATTCCCCCGTAGCTTAACCGTAGCTTTTGACGTCTTAATATAGGTTGAGGTACTATTGGGCAACGTATACGTGTTGTGTTGCGAGTGAACGCTAAAGGTATGTAAAGCCTATCCTTTCTTTCTTTTGGCATGTCCTAGATGTAAGTGATGAATGGCATGAGCTTTGGGGTAATTCCATTCATAAGTTCCGAATATGATTCATGATCCTTATTCACTTCTTCATGTTAAAGCTTTTAAAGTAGTAAGCTACTTCCCTCGAGCTTTCTATATGTTGGATAGTATACGTATGTACAAGTTTCTATTCCTAAAGGCTCTATAAGGACTAATGTCCTTAACTTTCATAAGTTGTCTCGTATTGATTTGATACCTGTCTATGATCCCTGAGACTTTATTTGATATAGTTCATAATGATATTCAAAGAGCACTGAATATGACTATCATCCTAATACTCGAGCGTTGATTAGTCTACTTATTTATTGAGTCTCAAAAGATGATTTATATGCATATGATTACTCACTAATCTACTCGTACATGCTGTTGTTACATCTTCACCGAGTCCCGGGCCGGGTATGATATCGTGCACAGTATCACTGCATTATTCACCGAGTCCCTTACTAAAGGGCCGGGTACGGTATATGATGATATGATTATGACACCGAGTCCCATGATGGGCTGGGTACGGCATACGTGTACACGACTTTATTCACCGAGTCCCTTACTAGAGGGTAGGGTACGGTATATGTATATGATGATATGATGGCATATGATGACATTATTCACCGAGTCCCTCACTAGAGGGCCGGGTACGATATATATATGTATATGATGATATGATGATATGATTATGGCACCGAGTCCCATAATGGGCCGGGTACGGTATATGATAATGATGTGTACGATTTGGTTTCGTAAGGCACAGGTACAGTGATTTCTTGATTATCATACTTGTCTACTGGAATCTCTATTTCAGTTATGATTCTTTTTACTGTATTTCATGCTTTATATACTCAGTACATATTTCGTACTGACCCCCCCCCCCCCTTTCCTCGGGGGGCTGCGTTTCATGCCCGCAGGTACAGATATTCGGTTCGGTGACCCTTCAGCATAGGATTTCTATTCAGCTGTCTTGGAGAGCTCCGTTGTTCCGGAGTCTGGATCTTTGGTTCGGATCTTATGATGAATATATATATGTTTATCCAGGGGTACGGCGGGGCCCTGTCCCGTCATATTTTGCTAGTCGTACTCTTAAAGGTCTGTAGACATATGTGTGGGTTGTATATGGACGTTGTTCAGCTGTGTTAGCATGATTTATGTTTTGGGGATGTTCCCATTCGTAGTGGCAGCCTTGTCGGCTTGCGTATATGTATATTTTGGGATGTTGTGTGTAGTGGCATCCTTGTCAGCTTGCGTATATATAGTTGGGGCGTTCCCACACGTTATGACAGCCTTGTCGGCTTGTGTTCCATGTTATCTATTGATGTTGTCACTCCTCAGGAGACAGGTTGCGATGATATATAGATATGTGACAGTTTTGAGATGACATTCTGTTCCAGATTATGTTTAGTTGTGTATTGATTATAGCTAACAGATATGTATACGAGTGCCCAGCTCGGGCACTAGTCACGGCCTACGGGGTTGGGTCGTGACAAATAGAACCAACTTAAACTCCACCACCTTCGATATACGGTCCAATATACGGACCGTAAATCCATATACGGTCCCCTTATGTCGGACCATAAATCACTCACAGAATACCACCTCCCACTGTTATCAAAATACGGTGGGGGTCCAACCAAAATACGGTCTGTATACCAATATACGGTCCGTAAATCCCAACATAAATCCCAACTTTCGTCGAAATGTATTCTCGTCGATTTGTTTAACCTCTAATCCTTCCAATACATACTAAACATGAACTTGAACCCTCGTATACTCAAGATGGGCATGTCTAAACTCGTATAACCTCGAAAATAATCCCGTCCTTTAAGCTTATGACGACCAACTCACAACGAAACTCTACATACAAAAGGACGAGGTGTAACAGAAGTACACCCGATAACCAATACACCATAGGACTCTTTGATCTTGGATGCACACATCTAAGTATACATTTAAGTTGTTTTGAGAGGTACGTGAACTCACATTCACATGAGTCTATCCATGTTATATGTGTACTCCACTCTGGTTTCGAAAAATTTTGAGATGATTTTTTTGTGAATAGAAGGGTCAAGAGTCTAATTAAGTTCCCTTACCATACCTTGTTGATAAGATGTTAAATATTTCTTAAAAATTTTCTGTAGAATAAATGGAACTGATTCACCTCTATTTTGCAGAACCTCGCCACTATAATGATAAAGTATACTCTTTTGGTTGCTCCCGTTAATATATTGGATTATCAAATTAGATACAATAATCGCGTCAGACAACAAAGGGCATCTGGTCTAGTGGTATGATTCTCGCTTAGGGTGCGATAGGTCTCGAGTCCAATTCTCGGAATGCCCCCTTATTTGTTTTATTTTATTTCAACTACAAGATCATACTTGCTAATTGAATTTTTGTAATTTTTGACATGATGTTCGTCATGCTTTTGTCTCGCTGTTTGCATACAACACTGTAATAGAATCAACTCCATTCTCTTTGTCTTAAATTTTTTGTCTTTTAAATTTCATTGATGTTCAAAAACCAAGGTAAAGCGATTTACTCCCTTCGTTCTAAAATAAATGTTAGTTTTAGCAAAAACGAATTGTCTCAAAATAATAATCGTTTTAGAAATTGTATTAGAGCCTGTTTGGACTTTGGATGGGCTTATGCCTATAAGCTGCAAACAGCTTATAAGCTAAAAAAAATAAGTTAGGGTAGTCTAACTTATTTTTTTTTGCTTATAAGCTGTTTTCAGCTTATAAGTTGTTTTAGATAAGCTAAGTCAAATTGGCTCAATTATCTTTTTGAGCTTATTTTAAGCACAAAATGACTTTAAGCTGGTCAGCCAAACACTCAAAAAAACTGAAAACAGCTTATAAGCAACTTATAAGCCAATCCAAACGGGCTCTAATTAGTCTTGATATTGAAAATGACAAACATGTGTTTGTCTTGTGTCTAAAAAAATAAGGGGAAAATTATATTATGTGTCAGCTAACACAAAATAATTACTAGCAATTTTTTCCAACTACCAATTATTTATCCGGTTTAACTATATTCCTTTTTTTCCCCACACAGTAGCTAAGTGGGGAAAACATCACTTCTTCCTCACCATTCCTACACCACATAGCAGTGTCGTCAACACCATCATTAATACTACCAACTTCAATCACTAAAACGCCATCCAAAACTCACTGAAATCACCAGAAGAAGATCTTGAAATCCGTTATTGTTGAGCTTGAAGATCTCTCATATCTAAAAATCGAAAGTGTTGTAATTAGAATTGTGTTAAAAAAAATGTTGTTGATAACACTAGTATAAGGATTATACTAAATTTTGAGCTCATTTTGATTTGATTTAAAAAGTTGCAAGTCGTAATTTTGAGCTGGTGCATCTAAGAAGACGAACTGAGGTGCGGTGTATATCTATGTATATCCCTATTTGTGTTTATCTGCATATTTGTATATCTCTTGTATAACACGTATATTTGTATATAATATGTGTATGATACAGAGTGATATACACAAGATACACTACACATGTGAATACATTGTCATATTGACATCTTCTAGGTCGATTTCAACTCTTAATTTTGACTCAAAACTAGTTCAAATCACCGGCTAATCATCCTTAAATTTTGTGCATTACCTTGTCTAGGTGTTTCAAAACAAATTCTAACCACACCACTCAAAATGAAGCTACTAATATTTTCAAATGAATCTTTAATGGTGATTTTTCAAAACATTCTTCAGCTTTTCTCCAAATCATAGGTTATTAATGATGGAGGTTCAATCAAAAAAAATTGGGAGAGAAGATCAGGAGGATATATAACAAGAGCAAAGGCGAAGAAGAAGAAGAGAGAATTATGTGCTGCATATCCAGATAGCTGTTAGATGGGTGTATACTGTATACGCAGGGGCGGATGTACATGGTGGTGAGGGTGTTCACCCGAACACCCTCAGCAAAAAATTACAGTGTATATATACGGTAAATTTTTTCATGTGTATGTACATATATTAACTTTTGAACACCCTGAATAAATGCAAAAGGTTAGCTCAAGCGGTCCAGGGTGTTCAAAATTTTCTCCGGCGTCTTAGGTTCGACCCCCAAGGACAACATAGTTTTTTATATTTAGCTTTTGTTGTTTTTTTCGAACCCCTGAGTGAAAATTCTGGATCCGCTACGTGTAAAAAAAGAGTTATCCTCAACTTCCGTTTTGATTCTTTCTACAATTAGATCTTCTATCACCAAAGAAAACACCTTTATTATCTTATTTACTTTGATTCCACTAAACTAACTACTTTTTTGCTACAAACGCAAATAAAATAATTGAACTTAGTGCTCTACTTGATTTTGCTTTCCTTGTGATTGAAAATTCTGGATCCGCTGTGTGTATACGTGCTGTAATTTCTTCTGGCAACAGATTGAAAACAAGAATCTATTGCTAAGCATTGGTAAATACTGTCTATTTATTATATATTATTGAAAGTTACCCCTAAACAAATTTATAGAGGAGTCACACAGAGTGATGAGAGTGTCATACCCTAATATCCCTAGGGTGTGATGGGCACCCGACCCCATATCCGGAGCCGAGCGAACCCACAGATTCTTATTACACACATCATTTCTTCGGACTCTAAAAATCAAATACTAATAAAATACATATTAAGCTTTCGAAATTTTTCTTTTACCGTTCTCAAAATTAACAAAATCTGTAATTATATAAAATTTATTACATAACACAGAATGACATATCGGCTGATGGAGCCGCTTACAGACTGACAACCGATACCCATGACGCTGTCTGCAAAGTCTCTAACATTAATCCAGAAATCAAAACATACATATACTCTGACTCGGCAACGCTCCAGAAGTAAATGGAGCTCGCCAATCCTGCTGAAACATCTTCTGACAAATCTTCTATTCATCTGTAGGTACCTGCGTGGCATGAAACGCAGCCCTCGAAGAAAGGGGGTCAGTACGGAATATGTACTGAGCATGTAAGGCATGAAATACAGAAAACAGAGCCATAACCGGAACAAATGGTACAAAGAGTAAGTACATTATCCAGAATACCAAAATGCTTATTCATCTTTTACAAACCGCGTATGCAGATGTCCTATGTCAGAAGAAGTACAAATTCGGAATATCAGAATGTTGGTTTTCCAGACACAGATCATGTATACCGATATCATAGGTCAGAAGGAGTACAGAAGGTACAGAGTGCCAAAATGCTTACTTTCTCAACACAAACCGTGCATGTCAGAATCATATATCGTATGTATGCATATAACAGATCCCGGCCCATTCGTGAGGGACGCGGTGAACAGAATCATATAACATCATACAGTGTATTGCTGCGGAACGTGCAGCCCGATCCATATAACATATCACATGTGCAAATAACGTGTCCCGGCCCTTCAATAAGGGACTTGGTAAATAGAATCATGTGTGTCAACGTCGTATATCACATATGCATAACGTGTCCCGGCCCTCGAACGAGGGACTCGGTAGATAAAATCATGCGTGTCACATCAAATATCATGTATGCATGTCACATCAAATATCATGTATGCATGTAACGTGTCCCGGCCCGCCAGTGAGGGACTCGGTGGATAACGTGTCCCGGCCCTTCAATAAGGGACTCGGTAGAGGGGATCCGGTCCGGATCTGGCGCCATCATCATATAACGTGTCCCGGCCCTCTACTGGTGGGTCTCGGTGAACAATGCAATGGAATACGCACGAGAACATATCCTGGCCCGGGCTCAGCGAAATCCAAACTGAAGCTTGCACGAACAGAGTAGTGCGAAACCATATGCACACAAATCAAGACTCATAGATACGTACACTTACTGACATCTGAAGGCTCAGAACAAGTTTCACGTCAATCCGACTTCGTATGAGAAAGTTACAAACGTTTGAAGTACAGAGCATTCTATAAGCATTTAGAGCAAATCTGAGATCTTTTCCGAAGGTTATGGACATTATGACTTACTAATTTCTTTCAGAAACAAAACTCTTTATACTTATCTCGTTACTCAATCATATAACAAACTGGATCATATCAAACATACTTATATCAGAAATGAATCAGAATCCTAGGCAGACTCGGAAACATATTAGATAGAACTTCAGAAACAAATCTCTTCCGGATATCATATGGATCAAATCAAATATAACTTTTAGAATCATGTGTACATATCAAAATATAGTAAAGACTCAATGGAATAGTTAAACGTACTATCATTTGGAAATCAAAATGTTAATCATACCAATTGTCTTTCGAATGCCATTCAGAACCATATCAAATAAAACTTTGAACATTTACGCATACAGAACTCTTTAGGGACAAAACTCAGAATTCAAGAGTAGAATTTCCCCAAAGTGCATATCATATCATACCTTATGTGGCTCTAGGACATGCCAAAGAAAGAAAGGGTAAGCCTTACATAGCTGTGCCACGCCTTACTAGCTACGCTCATTTATCCAAACTTGTTAGTCTACATTCAAGAAAGTTGACATAATCATTAGATTCATCGGCATATACTAGTCTTATTCTTTCAATGAATTCATTTATATTCTGCCGAAATTTCGGCAGCATTTCCCCTGTAAATACACCATCCCCGAGAATCTAACTCGGTCAATTTCACAACAACAAACCCGAGAATGAAACTCGGCCACATTATCAACAACCATACCAACAGTTATTCTAACAATATCCACAATCGATTTAGAACGCATACTAACATTAGCAACTTCTTCCTATAAACTTCAACGGCGTCTCATTATGTTCAATTCATATTTGCTCACACATTCAAGTACTAATCCGAAGCCATTCAAACAATATTCAAGAACGTTTCAAACAATCCACACAATATTCAAAATAATCTCACCATTATTCCACTCTACCCGAAAGCTTCCATTTGCAACAAGAACAAGAACAACACATTCTCTTTATGCTAGATTCATAAATTATACCACAATCCACATGTTACAATACCATTCATACAAATGCAAGAAACTATGTTATCAATGTACTAACTTCCACAATAGCTCACAAACGATTTCAACTCCAAAATATTCCATAGAACAACCCACACATTATTCTCCAAATTTTCCAACCAACCAATTCGCGATATAAATATTTAATAATTTTTATTTCCGTAAAGAAGTCGAAATTAATACTAACAACATCCTCCACATTCTACAAGTTAACTACATTTATTTTCATCCAAAATTCTCTTCAAATCTCATTCCATAATTCACAATGCCAACGGATGAATTTATATTGCTATTTTCCTGTTCTAATCCGTTAAAACTTTAAATAAACTTGTTAGCAATGAAAAGGAACCTTATCCATACCTTAAGAATTCAGCCACCACGTTATCATCCTCCTCCTTGTTTGATTTTTAGCTCAAATTGAAGACAACACAGCGTACAACACTTTTCCCTTCATGGGCTTCGGGATTCAGGGCTCGGATTTTGATCAAAATTGGTTTTTCTTCTCCAAGGCCTTTTTTCTCTATCTCTCCAGAATTTTCTGGTTGTTCCAGGTCTTAAAATGAGGAGGGAAGGGCTGAAATATCACTTAAATAACATGGGTCATGGGCCTAACCCGGTTGGGCCCGAGTTGGGCCTAGCCCACTGACCTTTCGACCTTAAAACGTCCATATCTCCTTGTACCGACGTCACCTGGGAACCCACGACCTATGGTTGGAAAGCTAATTCAATTATATAAAACTTATATTTGTTAGTATTTTTCCAAATTCCAAACTTATAATACCGTTGTTGCCCCTCGAAGTCAGGTCACCCGAAAACGTTTTCTTAAAATTATTCGTTTGGAGGGCTTCCACTTTGATTTGGCCCAAGGGTCCTTCGTGACTTGTGTTTAACTTTACATATGTGATTCATATAACTTGTCACATGTTCCAAAAAAAAATCTTGACGTGTGGGCCCCACCTCAGCTTACAAATTATCCGACGTTGAAAAATACGGGATACAACACTATCAACGTGAGTTTAAATTATGTAGCAACAACATGATTGTCAATTTTTTGAGGAAGCACGTGTCACGCTCATGCTCTGAAAATGCGGGATATAACAGAGAGAAGCAAGGGTTAGTATGTGGATGAGTAGTGTCATAGTGTGACTGTAAGGGCGAGACAGACACATCTCAAAATATAGTGAAATCTAATCATTTTTTTGTGCGGGGTGCCCTTCAAATGCACTGGTCTTTAATTTTTGGCCTTCGCCTAAAACTCTTAGATTTCGAGTTCGAACCCATACACAGTCAAAAATTAAAAACAAAATCGTCAGGTAAAACTTAGATTTGCAAGGCAGAGTTTTGCCTGCGAAACTTTACCTAAGGCAGAATTCTGCCTGAAGGTAAAATTCTGTCTTCAGGCCTAAGTTTGCTATAAAACTCTGCCTTGCGATTTTTTTTTTACTGAGCCGGGTTTCAAACCCCAAACATCATGGTATTAGGCAAAGAATAAAAATTAAAGACCATCAATTTGAGGGACAAAAATTAAAGACCACCCCAAAATAAGGGCATTCCTGCGAATTGCCCAAATCTAATCATGCCCTTACATTTTGTAGACAATAAAATTCGCGTCGAGAAAATAATAATCGAGACAGGAAAATATCGCAACAATCTTTGTATTTGATTTCAGAATATGAGTGTTACAATCTCTATGATTCCTCTGATTCTTCTTTTCAACAATAATTTCAAGGGCTTTTGAGCTTATTCCTGAACTTGATGGATTTGATCTTGACTTGTACTTGAATTCAAGGGCTTTTGAGCTTGATCTTGAATCTGGTGGTCTTGATCTTGAACTTGTACTTGGATTCAAGGGCTTGAAGCTTGATCTTGAATCTTCGTCTGGATCTCTAGAACTTCTAGAGAAATACTTGAATGCTTGAATGCTTTTAGCTTATAGAGAAATCCGCAGCGTTTGATCCACGAGCTCTCTCTTGCTTCTTGTTAGGATTTCTGTCCTTTTTATGAATTATGAAACCCTATTTATAGTTGTAGGATGGAAAAGTTGTGATAAGGACAGACTTCTTTCGACCAATCAGATTTAAGCTGACCTGTCGATATTTGATTGGCCGGAACATGTTACTTGTACACGTGACGCATCTTCATTGGCCTTTGATTTGACTAGGCATGCTGCATCATTTTGACACGTGACGTGATCTTATTGGCTCTTTCGTTTGACTTAGTGTGCCACGTCATTTGACATGTGGCACCAATTTGGGCCTCTTGGGTAAGATGATATCTTGGGCTTGACAAAGTGGGCTCATTATTTATAGCCCAATTAATCGGACTAGCCCAAAGAAATTGAATTTTGGACTAAGATAACCAATTCAATTATACTAGCCCATATATTTGTTTGGACTAACATATCTTGAATTTAATATAATTCAAATTTCTTTGTAAATTTAAATTTAATAAAATTTCATTGTCCACAAATGCCCCCTACTGCAAGATTTGTCAGGGAGCATAGATTTGCTGAATTCGGAGACAAGCCTTGAAGTATAAGTAAAACAGGTCTTATTTATCTATTCACGCATGCCTCTTCCAATTTTGTAACTCAAAATAATATTACCAAATCAAGGAAGAACTTGGTTATGTGCAGTTCGCGTGTGGCTATCATGAGTAAACAAATTTAACTGAAATGTCCCCTTTTATTTATTGAATTCAAAGCTGCACGTGAGCTCCAATTCTCTCCCTCATTAATTGCTTTGAAGTGACACACGTAGTAGCATTGTAGGATATTCTTACTTGATCCCGATCATTCCAAGTAGAAATCAAACAACTTCCAGTTGAGTTCCTTTCGGACACGGAAGAATCAGACAAATTATTCCATGTTGGAAACAGACAATACCTAGCTGCCGCCTTAAACATATGTTCCCACATCGTAAATATACATAGCAACAGCCGCCTTTGGTTATCTATATAAGGGTGCGGCCTGCTCTAATTTGTTACTATTGTTAGCATCAACCAGAGTCCGCCTTTTACAGGTAATTTTTTTTTTTCAGCGTTTCCTTTTATTGCATTGTTTCTCCCTTTTTTTCTTTTTTTGTCCAAACGACAATGATGAGTTCTCGTTCAAGGAAAGGACCCATGCATGAAGAAGATAGTTTTGAGGCGCAAAGGGGTGGATACTAGTCCCCGCTCTAAGAACGTAAGGTAATCTTACAGCGCACAGCGATGGATACTCGTCCCCGCCTTAAGAACGGTAAGGTAATCTTACGGCGCACAGGGATGGACACTCGTCCCCGCCCTAAGAACGGTAAGGTAATCTTACGGCACACAGGGATGGATACTCGTCCCTGTCCTAAGAACGGTAAGGTAATCTTACGTCGCAAAGGGATGGACACTCGTCCCCGCCCTAAGAATGGTAAGGTAATCTTACGGCGCAAAGGGATGGATACTCGTCCCCACCTTAAGAATTTAGGGAGTTCATTTGTCAAGGTCTTTGTACCTATGGATATACGTCCAAGTCTGCTACTAATAACTTCTCTTGTCCTTTGCAACTTGAAGAGATAGTTTACTTCAGACAATACACTTCCCCATCCACCAAACTAAGGTATCTCGTAGTTGAGACTGAAGATGGCGCGGACCAAACTAGATTCTTGATTCATGTCATACTAGCTGGGCGATATGCGAGTCTATGGCCTTCTTTGAGGAATCCGCTTCATATGGAAAATTGGATGTCGGAGAAAACCCAAAATTCTAATCGATCATCCAAGATGTGGTCACTCCAAGCACCAAACCATCATCATGCCAACATTGCGTCCGCGCTACCATGCTTAGCTCGTCGTATAATCCCATATAGATCATCCCAGATAAATCCAAGAATTTGGCTCTACATGCTGAAACGCCAATATTTCTCAGATTCGAGCAATCTCGCCAAAAAATTCATATCTCGACGTAGGGGAGTTGAAATCATGAGCAGAAAAATTCTCAAGAAACTAGACTCATAAATATAGCATGTGTCCAAAAATCAATGTCAACAAACATATAGATCATCCCAGATAAATCCAAGAATTTGGCTCTACATGCTGAAACTCCAAGATTTCTCAGATTCGAGCAGTCTTGCCAAAAAAATTCATATCTCGACGTAGGGGCGTTGAAATCACGAGCCGCAAAATTCCCAAGAAACTAGACTCATAAATATAGCATGTGTCCAAAAATTAAAGCCAACAACAATCTGAATGGTTCCAGATAAATTCAAGAAGTTGACAATACATGCTAAAACGTCAATAGTTTCAGATTTGCACAGTTTCGTCGAGAAAATTCATATCTCGATGTAGGAACATCAAAATCATGAGCCGCCAAATTATCAGAAAACTAGACTTACTAATATAATATGTATCCAAAAATCAAAGTTGGAAACCCTCCGGATCATCCCAGATAAACTCGGGAAATTCACCTTAAATTTTTTATTCCAACTTGAAAACTTGACGGATTTGAAGGATTGAACTTGAAGGCTTGCTGGATTTTAAGACTTCAACTTGCAGACATGGTGAATTTAAAACTTTAGCTTGAAGACTAACATATTTGAAGGCTTCGCCTTGCAGTTGCGATGACTTTGGACTTCAACTCAAAGAGTTGCCGGATTTGAGGCCTTCAATTTGGAGACCAATGGCTTTGCAGACTTTAACTCCTTGATTTAACCACTTGCTAAGAGATTACAGTCATCCCGTTGGAGAAACCCATGGAAATGGAGATTTTCCACCATTGAACTATCAGAATTTGGTGAAGGTTCGAACTTCAATGAAAGGATGCTTGTATATATGATCTGCATCTGCATGGTCAGACGGAGTTCATTTCATCACACTTCACTTGAACAACACATAGAATGATGTATTTTTTTGTAACTCATGAGACTGAGCCTAGAATAAAACTCTAAGCGGCCTACGTACCTCAGTGAAGAGGATCAAGTCATTTCGTAGTTCAGAAAAATGAGTTTTTTTTTTTGTGTCCTAACTTTTGCCTAGGCTGCCCCTTGCGAGGTTTTTAACCTAGCAGACTTTTTTTTTTTGTGTCCTAACTTTTGCCTAGGCCGCCTCTTGCGAGATTTTCAACCTAGCGGACATTTTCTTGGGCCGTGCACAGTTTATACTCTTGCGGGCCAGGAGCTACATGCAGTTTATGCTCGTGCCTTAAGGAGCGTCATCTTGCTTCAAGGATAGTACCTTTTCAAGAACTTTGCGTTGATAGGACCGATCCTCAAGCCATCCGCATCAACCAGTTTGTAAGCGCCACTTGAATATGCTTCTTGTATTACATATGGTCCATCCCATTATGAGGTGAATTTGCCCCCAGACTTATGGGAAACGATAATGGGTCTTCTTACTGCAAGGACTTGATCTCCCACTTGGAAGGACCTCAAACGAACCTTTTTGTTGAAGGCACGAGATAGACGGGCTTGATAACATTCAAGATTTTGTTGAGCCTCCAGCCTTTTCTCATCAAGTGCTTCTAACTCTGCAAGACGCAATCAAGTATTTTCCTCTTCGGTGAGCCCTTCTTGAATAGCAAGTCGTAAAGAAGGTATTTCGCGCTCAAGTGGTAGGACTGCTTCAACTCCATAAGCAAGCGAGTATGGGGTTGCTTGCGTTGGTGTGCGGTAAGTTGTCCTATATGCCCACAAGGCTTCTTCCATTCGTTCATGCCAATCCCTTTTGGACTTGGAGACAACCTTCTTCAACAAGTTACACAAAGTCTTATTGAACGCTTCAGCTAGACCGTTGGCGGCAGCATGATACATAGAAGATTTACACTGCTTGAAGCCGAAGAGATCACAAATCTTGTTCATCAATTTGTTATCAAATGGCTTGCCATTGTCCGTTATTATGTAACGAGGAATGCCGAAGCGGTAGATGATGTTTACTTGGATGAAGTTCGCAACATTCTCCTTCTTCACTTCTTTAAGAGCGACAGCTTCGGCCCATTTTGAGAAGTAATCAGTTGCAGCCAAGATGTACAAGTGTCCACCAGAAGACTTCGGCAACGGACCAACGACATCCAACCCCCAAGTGTCAAATGGCCAAGATGCGACGGTCAGGTGTAATGCTTCGGGCGGCTGATGTATAAAATTCGCATGAAACTGACAAGCCTTGCATCTTCGAGCATAGTCCAAGCAATCTTTCACCATCGTTGGCCAATAATATCCCATCCTTTTTATGTGGAAGTGGAGCTTTGGTCCCGATTGATGTGATCCATATACTCCTGAATGTGTTTCTTGTAAAGCTCTGACTGCTTCATCCTCCCCCAAACATCGCAAGAGTATCCCCTCAAAAGATTTTCTATATAAGGTATCCTTGTAGTAAAGGAATCGAGGTGCATGACGACGAATCTCAGTTCTTCTTCTTGAGTCTTCTGGCAGTATCCCATAACTTAAGTAGTCAATGATGGGTTGTCGCCAGTCTTCCTTTGCAGCTTCAGAAACAGCTACGAGATGCTCAAGCTCACTTTCCGCGCCTTCATCCTCATTTGACGGAGGTACTACCCATTTTTGACAGATAGTCACTTGTGTTTGATCTGGCAGAGTAAGCGCTGAAACTAGAGCAGCTAAAGCATCGGCTTTCTTATTTTCCCTCCTAGGAACATGTTGAAGAGTCACATCACCAAGCCATCCTATCAATTTCTGAGCATAACCATGATAGGGGAGTAATTCAGGCTTCTTGACTTCATAGCTTCCCAAGAGTTGATTGATCACCAACTGAGAGTCACCAAAGACTTGCAACTGCAACTGCTTCATGTCGACGGCCATTTCAAGTCCAAGTATAAGTGCTTGATATTCAACGACATTGTTGGAGCAACGTTGTGTCAAAGTAAAGGAGTACGGTAGAACTTCTCCCTATGGAGTAACAAACACCACACCAGCACCAGCTCCATCAAATTGTGCAGCACCATCAAAGTACATTTTCCACAGAGGTTGAATTTCAACGACCATTGCATCTTCGTCGGGAATTTCATCGGTTAGCTCCCAGTCATCAGGTATCGGGTGATCTGCTAGGAAGTCTGCCAATGCCTGTCCTTTTACAGCCTTTTGAGGGATGTATGTAATTTCAAATTGTTGAAACTGGAGGTACCACCTTGCTAGTCGATCACTGAGGACTGGTTTTGACATCACAAACTTGATGGGATTTGCTCTGGAAATGAGGTTAACACTATGAGCTTGAAAGTAGTGTTTCAGCTTTTGAATCGGGAAGACTAGTGCCAAACACAACTTTTCAATTGGCGTGTAATTCAGCTCATTAGGTGTCATCATTCTGCTCAAGTAGTAAAGAGAATTTTCTTTCCCTTCGCTATTCTCTTGGGCCAACAACGCTCCAACCGACCTTTCTTGTGCTGAAATGTACAGTATTAATGGTTTTCCAGGTACAGGGGCTACTAGAATTGGAGGCTTCATTAAATATGACTTGATATTCTCGAAGGCATTAGTACATGCTCCGTCCCACTCGAAAGTGGCGCCCTTCTTCATGAGACGACTGAATGGTTGGCACCTCCCAGCTAAATTTGAAATGAATCTCCTAATATAAGCTAGCTTCCCTTGCAGACTTTTTAACTCATGAATATTTCGAGGCTCGGGCATTTTCAAAATCTCATCAACTTTGGCTTGATCAATTTCGATACCTCGATGTCGAACAATGAAACCAAGAAATTTTCCAGAAGTAACTCCAAAGGCACATTTCAATGGATTCATTCGAAGTTGATATCTCCGAAGTCGCTCGAACACCATTCTCAGGTCTTGCAAGTGGTCGCTCCTCTTTCTTGATTTTACCACCAAGTCATCCACATAACATTCAACATTTTTGTGGAGAAAATCATCAAAGATATTCTGCATAGCCCTTTGATATGTGGTACCAGCATTTTTCAAACCGAAAGGCATCACTTTGTAACAATAAATACCCTTAGGTGAACGAAATGCAGTAAGTTCTTCATCTTTTGGTGCTATGCGAATTTGGTTATAGCCGGATAAACCATCCATGAAATACATCGCCTCGTAACCAGTGGTAGCATCAATCATCAATTCTGGGATAGGAAACGGGAAATTATCTTTAGGGCATGCGTTGTTAAGATCTCTAAAGTCAACACAAACTCGAATTTGGCCAGTCTTCTTTTTTACGGGAACGATACTCGAAATCCATGTAGGATATTTAACTTCTTGAATGAAGCCGGCTTCAATGAGTTTGTTGACTTCATTTTCGATTGAAGGAACCAAATCTGGTCTGAAATGCCTTTGGGCCTGCTTAACAGGATGGGCACCATTCTTGACCGCCAGATGATGGACTGCTACTTTGGGATCTAATCCAGGCATCTCTTTATAACTCCAAGCAAAAACATCCCTATATTCTTTAAGTATTTCCATGTAAGTATCTTCTTCATCACATGTTAGAAAAGCACTTAGGTAGGTGGGCATTGGGTCTTCATCAGTACCAAGATTAACTTCTTTCAAAGAGTCTACTGTGGTCTTCACCCCATCTTCAAGTTCTGGAGGAGCATCTCTGGCATCTTCATCCTCTCGAGGATCGCCATCATTGAAAGATATGTGGTAACACGAGGAGATGTCCTCCAACTTCTCGGCAACCTCTATCTGAAATGAAGTATCTTGATCACTTTGTGCAGTAATATGATATGAAGAACCTACACTCTCCTCATCTTCGTCACGCTCCTTGGTATACACTACAGTGTGAGACTTTGCTTTTAGCACCTCCTCACATGAAACCACAAGCTTTGTTTGTCGTCTCATTCTAGAAGGAATCAAACTTTGTAAATCCCTCTGGGTTCCAGGCAAAACAAGCGTTTTCACGCTTTGATAATCTCTGTAGAACTTGTTCTTCCTTTTCTTCTTCAGTTTTAACGGCCCTAATCTCTCAAATACAGAAGCTTTTGTGGCCGACTTTCCAAGACGATCAAACACTGAAGGCCTTTTATTGGAAGCAACAGACTCATCTTCCACAGTGATGTAGTTGATAGTTGCCCTTCTTATGGATATGCGAACTGGCAGAGGTTGTTTGTATCCCAAACCTTCACGTGATTGCATCATGCTAGCTCCTGATGGAAGTTCCCCTAACTTTGACGGCTCGTTAGGGTTGTACCCAGCCTTGACAAATAACTTGTAAGCATTTGGATCAAATCCTTCATTTGTACGTTTTGTAGGGAGTGCCATATTTTGTGGCGGATTCTGAGCCACGAAGTCTCCAAGTACCTTTGAGGACAAATTTATCGCATCAATTCGTCTGATGGGAAGAGTTAGCCCTCCTAGCGTATTTTCTTGAGCTTCAGATGGTTGACCTTCCTTTTTCTTCAACTTTGGGACATAGCAGAGCACGGGAGTTGTCTTCTTCTTTTTCAAAGACACGATGTTCCCTTTATTGCGACTGGAGTGAAACACCTCAGCACCAACTTCAACTTTTCCAATAGTCTCATCAGCTCTTTCAATTGCGATCTTATCACTCTTGGTCGTTGCGATGTCATCGACTTTTACTTCTCTTACCATGTAGTTTTTCAAGTAGAACTTCACATCGACGAAGTGTGATCTGCTTCAGTAAATGGCTTATCATCAGCAACTATCTTCTTTTCGACACTGCCTTCAAGATACTTCAAACACTGATAGTAGGAGGATGGGACAACTTGGTTCTCGTGTATCCATGGCCTGCCAAGTAACATATTATACGAAGTCTTTGCGTCGATGACATGCATCCATGCACCTGATCGCAAATCTTCGATGGTGATATCTACTTTGATAGCACCTATGGCTCGTTTCGCCCCTTGATTGAATCCTTGTATCATCAAGCGGCTTTCAGAAAGTTCTTCAGTTGTGATGCCAAGTTCCTTCATTGTACGAATAGGAAGAATGTTAACTCCAGATCCATCATCTATCAATATTCTGTTTATCCTCTTCTCGAGGGCATAACCCACTATGTACAATGGGCGATTATGTAGTGTTTCACCAAGTAGAAGATCGTCATCTGTGAATGTGATTCTTGTATCACACGTGTGTACCTCTTTCGAAGAAGATTCAACAGGCTTTTCAGATGATGACAGAGACAATGTTGATAGGTTTTCATCATTTGCTTCCTCTTTGTCAGTATTGAAGCATGATGCCTCAATGTTGTCTTGAGCAGTCTTATTGTGGAACCAGCTTGGTAGGAATTCCCCCAAAGTCACAGGACATCGTGGTTCTTGGTGGTAGTTCTCCTCCACTTTTGTTTTCCTCAGACGCTCAACTGATTTCTGCTTCCTTGGTCTTCTAACCATCATTTTCCTTGTTGGTTGTTTAGATGATTCTTTTCGTGGACTTGTTTTACAGCGTCTCCGCCTAGTCACCAGAATCCAACCTTCATCATTGGCTTCATCAACTTCGGTTCTATCTTCCTCCAATGGTCCTCCCTCATGTTCTTCAAAGCTGTATATCTGGACCGGATCGAGAGAGCCAAAGGTGATAGAGACTTGATTCGAACTTTCCTTCTCATCATCAAGCAGAATCTTGTTTTCATTAGCCAACTGCATAACTTTTTCCTTGAAGACAAAGCACTTCTCAAGAGGGTGACCCACAAGTCGATGATACTTGCAATAGTTCGGGTCGTTTGTTCTTCCAGCTTCATTAGGCCGTTTCATCTCTGGTAACTCAATGAGCTTCAGCTCAAGTAGTTCATCAAAAATTTCAGGGACATCAGAATCTAGGAAGGGGTATTCTCTTTCTTGCATCTCCTTCAAGGTAGATTTTCGGCTTTTGTTGTCTTGGAAGGAAGTTGCTTTCATACTCTGCTTCTTGCTCACCTTCGTAGTAAACTTTATAGGAGAGGCGTTGACGTTCATGGATTCTTTATTATCACTCTTGGGGACGAACTTGCTCCATTTCTTGGGTTTCTGCTTGTCCTTTCCTTTGCGAGGGTCGTAGACAGGTATTACTTCATTCCCAGTGGAAGACATGCTCAACTCCATGTCATGAGCACGAGTAGCTAGTTCTTCAAAAGACCTTGGCTTAATTCCTTGCAATATGTAGTGAAGCCCCCAATTCATTCCTTGGATACACATCTCTATCGCAGAAGCCTCGCTAAGCCAATCTTTGCAGTTTAGACTCGCATTTCTCCATCAGTTGATGAAATCGATAACTGGTTCGCCCTTCCTTTTGTGAGTGCTTGTAAGCTCGACTATGCTCACGGTACGCCTTGTGCTATAAAAGCGATTGAGGAACTCCTACTCTAGTTGCTCCCAACTATCGATAGAATTAGGCTCGAGATCAGTGTACCAGTCAAAGGCATTCCCCTTGAGAGAGCGGACAAACTACTTGACAAGATAGTCTCCATAAGTCCCAGCGTTGTTACATGTTTCAACAAAATGTGCAACATGTTGTTTTGGATTTCCCTTGCCTTCAAATTGTTGAAATTTTGGAGGTTGATAACCGGCGGGCATCTTGAAGCTATCAATTCTTGTAGTGTACGGCTTTCCGTAAGTAAACGAAGACTTGGCAGTAACTTCGTACTTATCCTTAATAGTCCCTTCGATGAACTCCTTTAGTCGGTCAAGCAGAATCATCCCTTCAGAAGAAACAGGAATTTCCTTGGTAGGTGGTACTTGTTTTGCACGAGGTTCAGTCTCTTGTACTTCTGGACCCTTCCCAGGTGCGTGGCTGGATTCTCCTTCCATTAATCCATCCATCTTGTCCATCAACTTCTCAATCCGAGCATCTTGATTTTGCACATGCTTGGCCAAGCCATCAATCACCTTTGCCAAATTTGCCAGTGTCTCCTCCATTGACGAAGCGTTAGTTACCATTGCTTGCATGATTGTTGGGGATGTTGGAGATGTTGACACCCAATTTTGTCCCACCTTTCCTCTGAAATACCTATTTTACGCTCCCAATATTTGTGGCAAAAAAAAACTATTTATATTTTACTATAATTATTAGTTTTTATTAATACAGGCATTCATTCTCCTGTTGTGGTCATTGCTGTTATTATTCCCATTATTATTATTATTACTATTATTATTATTATTATGATTATTATTATCATCATTGTTATTATTATTAATATTATTATTTTGTTATTATTATTATTATTACTAGTATTGTCATAATTTGCGTTTCAGCATTTTTTACCACCTTATGCATACGCATCGCATTTATTTCATACAATTAAACAATAGCGTTTATTTATTGTTAAAATATTGTTGCACGGCTATTACAATATCATATAATTTTATTACCTGAGCATTAATAATTGCATTTTTTATATTAGGTAATATTTTAGCACGCTTAGTATATAATTAATTAAAATGGGTCATTTACTTCAAATTTATGAAGCCCATATTTTAAATCCATCAACCCAATTTTCAGATCAATCCACACTTTAACACCCCAGCCCAACATTTTAAACAACCAGCCCAACATCTTAAAATAACCCAGCCCAAAAGAAAATGGACCCAGTCCATTAACCCTTACCCGGCCCACTTACGTTCAAAACAAGGGAACCACTAGGGTTCCCTTCCCATTTTGCAGCCGCCCCATCCCTTCTGTTCTTCGTCTCTCTCTCCCTTCTCTCCTTCGTCTCCCTCATCTCCCCCATCTTCTCTCGTCCCTTTTTTCCTCCCACTTCCCTCTGTCCCCCACTTAGCCTTGTCTCCCCACACTCACTGCCATCCCCATTCCCTCTGTCCCCCACGCGTCTCTTTTTTTATTCAACACAATGCAAAGCAAAACCCTATAAATAGGGGCGTTTGAATCGTTTAAAAGGGGGGCTTTTTTTTTTTGGGTGACGAAATTCCCTAAGAATTAAAGTTTGAGCCGCCTTGGATTTCTTAAAAATATTAGCTTTTAGTAGTCAAGAATACCCAAATCAATTTTTTTTTTGTTTTTATTCGCCTTGTTGCTGCTGCGAATCCGAGCATCGCAAGCTCAGATTTAATAGTTCTTCGAGATAGATCAGAAACCCCGCACCCTGTTCGCTGCACCCGAAGAAGGTAAATTTCCTTTTCCCTTAAATTATTTTTAATATTTGTTGTAATGTTTGAAACTGTTTATGTGATCTGTTTTGCTTAGTTGTATTTCAGTTTTTTTTGTTCGTAGTTATTTTAGGCATGTTTAGTTATGTTTAGTTCAGTTTTGGGACTGTTGCAGCTTTACATGCAAGTTTGGATTAACCGGGTGCTTTAAGTTCATTTTTGTTTGCATGTACGTCCTGGGATTAATCATGTGTTAGCGTTGATTTAGATAAGCCTGTTTATATGTTTCTGTATTAGTCTGCTTGTGTGGTTAAGCATGTCTATTTATGATAATTCAGCTTAGTTTGTTTAAGTATATGAACAACTTTTCTTTAGTCAATTAATTTCAGTCCGGTAGCTCAATAAGTGTTTATGGGTTCATACATTGTTTGTTGTCCCGGTTGGTTAATTTCAGTTTAGCTTAGCTTGGTAGCATTATGAATATCCCTGTTTTTGTTAGTTCAGTCTCGGCTCAGAAGTTAAAATAGTTGGATGTTCATGTTTAGCTTTGGTTTAACTTCCAGTTTAGTGGTTGGTTATGTGTATTAGCATGACAATCCTGTTTCAAGCTTGGATATGGAGTTTGTTAATTTGAAATTGGTGTATATGCATGAACTATGCTGAGATATGGTAAAATGAGTTGGACCCCTGTATTTAAACTTGGCATTCCCTCTTTGTATTTGTTAAATGTGCCATTTTTGGATGCGAAGGTCTTTATGGAATGCCACTGCCTTGCGCGAATCTGCCTTAAGTCTCAAATAATGCTGATGTCCTTAGTGAACTTCGATCTTTTCCTCTGGTTTTTTTTTCCTTAGTGAACTTCGATATTTCTTTCACTGTTAGTATAACCATGTATACTTCACTTAATTAGGAAATCATGGTTTATGAGCTATTCTTGTGTTTCCAGAATCATGTTGTTAGTACAAATGTGCTCTTACTTGACAATACGTGTTTAAAGGTGTCCGTTTCGGTATAAATATGATGGACTCACTGTGCATTTTATTTAAATGGATGGGTGTTTCATGAGTTGGTTAAAACTTATAAACTATTAAGATAAATGTTAGGCTAGATCTCTCATTAAATTTACTCTTTCACTGCCTGATGTATTGACTTCCCCCCCCCCCCCCCCCCCTTTTTTTGGGTTAACACTGCGTTTTTAAAAAAAAAATCATGAGTTATGCTCTGTTTTCATGTGTAAATGAATCTGTTCATGAAATCCTACAGCTAAGAATTATGTTAGTGCTACATCTTTTTGTAGTTTCGTATTGGGTGGTTTTCTTTGGTAGCATGCTATCTTGGTTAGATCACGTTCATTCACGCTGAAACTTTTTGGTTTCAACTGAGGTCGTTGCTATGCGTCTCGTTATGTTCATATCGAAAACATTAAATAGGCCAAGTCAAGTTCTAAGAAGATTAAAATGTACTATGTTCAGTTTTCTTGATGATAGGAGTTAACATATCACTATGTGCCTAAGTCATGTATTAGAGAAGCTATCTGTCATTCGCGTAAAAGTGCACCGTGTGTCTATCTCTATTCACGTCTTTGTTCCGACATTTCGCTTTGCCCATTTTCCATAAAATACGTGCCATATTGTGGTTGTGTTGACTACTCGTTGGTATCATATCTAGCTTCTTTTACTGCAAATTGCTTTTCGTCTTCACTTTTGTTACTTTCATAGTTCAACATTGGTTGATGTATCATTCTTCAAAGCACATTCTTTTCCTTTTGTGGTCATATTCTTCAGCAACTCAGATATAGTCTGTTTTTCTCATGAATTAGTGATTTATTGCATTGCTTTTAATCTAGTGTTGTTTCAATATAACACGAGTTTCTCCTGTGCTTTCTTTTGGTGGAACACAAAAAATGCTTTCCAAGATCATATAAGAAAAATGTTTGTTTTGTTTACTAGTGTAAAGAATCTTCTTGGATATTCAAATTACCGTATCTGATGACATGCTCCTTGTACTTCATAAATATTGTGACCTCTTTGTTTGTTGAAGTTGTATACTAATCCTTTTCTTTTTATTTTATGCACGACCATCGCATACGAGTCCGGGAGATTCGTTCTTCTTCTGCATTCGGTGTTGGGTTGAAAGCCCAACATAATCTCGCTAGCGACCTCTCTGTCCAGCCTTCCCCTGTCCGCAGCAAGCATATAAAATATTATGGGTCGAGGCCCATACTACTGCAGCAACCCACAGTAATACAAAGAAATTACTGGGCTAAAAGCCCAACTGCAGCAGATCAGCCATCCTTAAAATGGGCTGAGCGCATTTAAATTATCTACTCTTGTATTTCATTTTGTGCATTTAATTTGTATCATGCAATTAACTCTTTGTTTGTTTTGTTTTCCTAGTTTAGACGAATCCTAATAAATTAGTAGGTTTAGTCTGGGAATGGGTAGTTTAAAGGAAAAGAACTAAAGAATATTTTGTAAACATTTTTAAGGTCATCTAAATTATGCATACTTTTAGCCGAATGTAGTTAATAAACATAATTTTGTTTATACTTCTAAAAATGCGAAGTCAATTAGTACTTCATCGTTTAGTTTGTTTCAAGTATTTATTAAAACACTGCACAAACCTGCGTTTTCTTCTATTTATATATTTTATGCAAATCTTATTTTAAATAGCATTATTATTTAAAGTCTTTGCAACATTTATAAGTTTATTTTTAATGGCATTTGAAGTTTCCTTTTATGCAAATTATTATATTTTCTACAAATCTCATTCTAAGTAGCATTTTTATTTAAAGCCTTATCAACTTTTATAAGTTTTATTTTAAATTTATTTTAAATGGCATTTAAAATCTTCTTTTATGCGAGTTATTGTATTTTCTCTAAATCTTATCTTAAGCAACATTTTTATATTTTTTTCTTAAAAACCTTAGCAACATTTCTTAGCCCCTTTTCTTAAAATTTCAAGCATTTTATTTAGCATTAGTTAGTTAATCTAAGTTTGACCGGATAACCGTAGTTAACGGATTCTAAAGGATGCCTAACCCCTTCCCTTTAGGATAATATAGAACTCTTACCTAGAATCACATTGATTAAGCAGACTATTAACGGAGGTATAGTTAGTTTTACCTTAGTTAATAATTAGGTGCCCTAATTCACCGTAAAATCAATTAGGTGGGGACTCCTTAAAATAAGCAAAATAGGAATCTCCAATATGTTGTACTCTAATTTCAACCCGTTTAAAATGGGGTATAACAGCTTGGCGACTCCGCTGGGGACTTAGGTTCTAACCATAACAAACTTAGGTTAATAATTAATTTGTTGGATGTTTGGTTGTTTTTCTTTATTTTTGCCTTTATTGTTGCTTTATTTGTTTCTCTTATGTTCTTTTAAGTGATTGTTTTATTATGTGAAATTTTCTATGTAATAATATGTTACTGCTTTCTTTAACTGGCATTCCGTTCATATTTCTTCCACTCCTGGAAAACTCACACATATTCACACACTTAAAGCGGCTTCGCGGTTCGCGCCCGTGCACTACTAAATTACCCCTTTAGTTGGATTGGTCTAGTGGATTTAGTCGATCGGCGGTGCAGTCGACGGCCACGGACTTTCCACTACCAAGTTGTCCGCTTGGGGGAGCCTTGTGTCATAGGAAAACAACTCCTAGTCAGCCTAAGATAGAGCTAAGCCAAAACCCTTTTAAGGACATGCACGAACCTAGAAGGCTTAATACCCAAGGTGTATTAAGTCCATTAGTCAACCTCTTCCAAATGTCCGAGTGGGTCTACGACCCCGAGCGACAGTTATCACGTTATGTGCATTGATTTGAAGGATGAACGTGTGTTATGTGGACCATGTGCTATTTAGGTAGAACTAACCATTTGTGAACGCAGGTAACCATGAGTCAGCACAATGCCTACCCGAGGTTTAGCATGGTTTTGAGCGTCCCTCCCCAACTAAAAGCATGGTGGATTGATTTAGGGGATTACGGACAGCGGTTTGTACGTGGAGCATTGGGGCACTTACAGTCTTTGATGGATATCCAACCCTGTAGAGACATCATCGAGGCGGCAACTGTGTTTTGGGATGCGAAAAGGGCCGTGTTCAGATTTGGCAACATTGAGATGACTCCGCTGTTAGAGGAAATAAGAGGCTATGTTGAAAATGCTGCTTTATTACATAAGCAGAAGAAATGGCAAAACTGTGGCATGATCATTCCAAAGGAACCTTTACCAAAAGAATTTGTTGACAGCTTTGGGTTCACAAAGGGTAAAAGCGTAGAGTGCTTACAAAGGTCTAGGATTCCATTTGAGTATTTGTATCATAGGTTTGGTTATCAAAGAAGTTTCACCAATCATCAAGACGAGTTCTTCTCATACGACTCTTGGAAACAAAAACGGTGCTTCGCTTTCGCAGTGTGTTTTTTGGGAACTATGGTATTCCCTAAAGGAACCACAAGAGACATTCACACCCATCTCATTACTGTGACTAAAGCTCTATTTGGGGGCATCGACGGGAAACACTACACTGTGGTCCCTATGATAGTGGCAGATATCTACCGAGCATTAGGACGTTGCAAGCACGGGTATAAGCATTTTGAGGGATGCAACTTGCTTCTACAGATTTGGTTGATGGAACATCTTCAAAAGGTCGACGGGGGTCTAGCATTCCGAAAGCCGACGGGTGAAAATCACATTCTGGGACATGTTCCAGGCGCTATCTTGATGGGTAGATCATTTGAAAAGCCAAATTATGTAAAAGGGTGGGTAGGACTTCTCAGCTATTTGAACGATGATTCAATTCAATGGATGTTCAGTTGGTTTCCATCCGAGGGTATGGTGTTTCGTACGAAAATCGTGCAATTTTTAGTTTTGATGGGACTTCGGGGCTTGCAACCTTACGCCCCACTGAGAACTTTAAGGCAATCTGGAAGAAAGCAAAACATACCTTTAGTGGCAGACATGAATCATTATCGAGTTGACTACAAAGAAGGGAAAATTCCTTTTGCAAAAGAGGTTATCCGCATGTGGAAATCGAGCGAAACTATGAAAGCAGATTCAATTGAGCCAAATAGATACCAAGCTGGATGCGAGGATAACTAGCTGGAGTGGCTGACCGATAACTTGGAAGGATCAATCAAACCTGGCGTTAGTCTGAGGGGGCGAATTAAGGATGGGGAAGCAGAAGCATGCATCTTACTCCGGCAATTGCGTAAGAAAATTCTAGTCTCTGAAGCCGAGCACCATGCGCAACTTAAGGAAAAGGAAAGGGAGGCAGAGAATTGGAAGCAGCAGGAACTTAGTTACGAGCAAAGCATGCAAGAATTGGATGCACTTCTAGCTGAGCAAGGGGACACTTGCATCAAAGAAGGCATCAAAACGGGAGGAGTTCTAGCTATGTCATACCTTGCCCAGAATCACCGAAAGATCGATCGATCAATCCAGGCAACCAAGAGGCTCAAGAGCAACGAAGGGCCTTCCTCATTTTAATTAGCTTATGAAAGTCAAGTAGTAATTGTAATAATTTCTTTTACATTGAGATTTTAAGTTCTAAGCATTGTATGTTTTGGGGCCTTCAATTAATAGTACATCGGGATGACATATAATTGCATATGTTATCCTTCAAATCCGTGTTAGGCCTACCTCTGGCACAAAAGAGGTCCTTTGCATAATAGGGTACGCTGTATTTCCTTTTATTATGTGATTTGTTTGCTATGCAATATGTGTGTTGATCGCTATGCAATATGTGTTTCTTTCAGCGTTGTTTGCTTAATGTTCACATTATTTTAAGCAGCAATCATTCGCACCATACTAACGCAGTTTACTTCATTTTTGAAGGTTTTATTTTACTTTTATTATTCCCCCAACGGTTGATTCGCGTTGACCGCAAGCTGGCAGGTCACCCATACTTCACAAGATCAAAGGCGCGAGCACCCAACGACATGAATGATTCAGGGGCATCCGTGCAAACTGCTTAGGACTCGTCACCCTTCCAAGAGACGAACCTGAGGCTTCAGGAGGAGGAAATGATGAACTCATCGCCCAATTGTTGCAGCAAATGGCCAATATGCAAAGTGAAATTGAGCGACTGCAAAATCTCACCAACCTGTCCATCACCCTAAACACTTCTCACCCTGAACAAAGAACAAACACGACAATCCCACCATCCTTTTCGCCTGTCGATTCCCCCGCTCCTCAGCCCTCTCCCTCAAACCCTCCGCTTTACACAGCCCATCCAAATACTACCAATGCCAAACAAACTAGCCAGCAACAAACCATCTCACAACAATCGAATCCACAACAAACCATTCCACCCCCGATCCACTCGCAACAAACCATCCCGCAACAAACCATCCAGCAACAAACCACCCCGCAACCAACTGACCCGTAAAAAGCCAACCCCCAGCAAATTAACTTCCAAAAAACCAATTCGTAACCTTTCACTACTCCCTATACTCTTCAACCTGCAGTTACCCAAACTAACCCACATACCCAAAACTACCAAGCAGCTCTACACATACCACTGGCACACATCGTTAGCCATAACACGCAGTATGTGCCACCGGTATATGTCGCAGAGGCTCAGCCTTTCACTACCTAGTTGCAGGCCTTGCAGCATCCGGAGGTTGACCCTTATGAAGAGTTGGAAAGGGAAGCCAGGGTAAGAGCGGACGAGAATGTAGCGAAAGAGCTTCGCAGTCTGAGAGAAGCAGTTAGAAATATCCAAACCAACAAAGGATGTGAAGGACTGGATTACGAGGATCTATGTATTCATCCTGACATCGACTTGCGCGCTGGATATAAAGTACCAAAATTTGATATGTTTGACGGAAAGGGAAATCCTCGGGCTCACTTGAGGTCATACTGCGATAAGCTTGTCGGGGTGGGAAAAGATCAGGCCATTCGGATGAAACTATTTATAAGGAGTTTGACAGGAGAGGCACTTGATTGGTACACATACCAAGATCCGCAGAAATGGCATGGTTGGGGAGAAATGGCCCAGGAATTCATGGACATGTTTAGGTTTAACATTGAGACTGTCCCAGATAGATTTTACTTGATGAAGCTGGAAAGAAAATCAACAGAAACTTTCCGAGAGTACGCTATGCGCTGGAGAGCAGAAGCCGCGAAAGTCCAGCCCCCAATGGCAGAGAGTGAGATGACAACACTTTTTGTACAGTTTTTAAAAGATCCCACATACTATGAGAGAATGTTAAGCGTCATCGGACAAAAGTTTTTCGAAGTCATCAGAATGGGAGATTTCATTGAAGAAGGAATCAAAACAGGAAGAGTTACAAATCTTGTGGCCTTGCAGGCCACAAGTAAGGAAATTCAAGCAGATTCATCTAAGAAGAAGAGGGACGGAGTGTCCCCGGTCATGGCCATCCAAGAACGAAGACCGAACCAAATGTTAACTCACCAATACCCTTCATCCCATACCTTCATACTACAGCCAATACACCCAATCCCCTCAGCCTTATTACCAACCTCCACACATTCCCCTTTCTGTTTACCATACCCAACCAGCATATCACTCACCTCGAGCACCTGTCCATCAAAGCCCATCACAATACCGGCCAACCTACTCACCACAACCCTAATACCAATCACCAAACCGTTCACAAAACGCACCCAGAACGAGCCCAAATGTCGAAAGAAAGCCAGC